>NC_056737.1:1781563957-1781826457 GCF_019279795.1 Protopterus annectens | reverse complement strand
TATTTTATAACTGTATGTCTAAACCACAATGATCATGTAAATATCTTATGTATAGTATTTTAGCAATTGTTCTGGAGCTTTTCTCTCCGGGCGTCCGCTGAAAACAGACAGCTCTGTCATGTTGGACCTCCCCGGTAAACAAATGTAAAATAAAATAAAAAAAATAAATGTACAAATGAAATACTATTATCTTATAACCAAGTGTGAGAGAAACTGTAGTATAAAATAACTTTGATGTCATTCATCCATCCACCTATTGTGTTCTTGTAACTGCATTGCTATATGAATTTATAACTATGTCTTTATAAACTGCCTGACTGAGCAGGGTAAGGGCTGAAAATGTTCAGTGGACCAATTCACTAACCCAGTTTATTTATTTATTTACTTATATATTTTTACACTTTTGTTAGTGGGATATCATGTTTCTGATCTGCTCCACCATTTTTCTGTTCTGCACCATCACATTAACCAATATGCCAAACCTCCTACAAGCTCTGCAAGCACCCCAGTTCCACAAGTGACTAGGCAATACTGAGTGATTATGTGTAGCAAGACTGCATGTGTGCATGTGTCTGTACAAGTCTGTGTGCAGATGTGTGTGCTTATATGTGCATGTGTGTACGCGCGTGCGTGGTGTGTGTGTGTGTGTGTGTGTGTGTGTGTGTGTGTGTGTGTGTGTGTGTGGGTGTGTGTGTGTGTGTGTGCGTGTGTGTGCGTGTGTGTGTGTGTGTGTGTGTGTGTGTGTGTGTGTGTGTGTGTGCGTTGTGTGTGCATGCATTTGTTTGTTTGTGTGAGCATCTGTTAAAGTAGATAAGAAAAATAATCTGACCAGTCTTCCAGAGTAAGATCAAAAGCACTAATATTTCATTATGACTAAGCACCTTAGGTAGGATTCCACTTTAAGTGCCTCCATCTTACTCATATTTTCTATTATTTCAAGTATGCAAAGACTCTGGATAAACTGGCTTTATAAAATCATTAATTATCCTCTTTATTATCAAAAAAATTCACTTTGTATTGTATTTATATAAATCATTTTAAGCTTCACAGTTACCTCTTATCCTTTTGTGTTATTAAAAAATCACATCAAAGTGCCTTCAAATGCAATATTTTTATAACCAGTCACTGTACAAATCTTTCCTTCAAGTAATCAACAAGTCCCTTTCTTATGCAATAATCATTGTGTATTGCTTTATTTCTGCTGTACGTGATACGATCAACCTCTTTCAAGATTTGTCTTCTCACAAGCACAAGGTTTTCAGCATGTTTACTGCACATTTTTTATTTGTCTTCATCAGTTGATTGTGCAACCTGAATGCCCTGAAAATGGTTCTTCTTAGATGGATATGGTGATGTCACTAGTTTGTTGTGTTTTTGACAGCTTAACTTTAAACTATATACTGATAAAAAAATAAAATTGGAACCACTGCTGTATTTAATTTTTCTGTTTCCCTTTATTAGGAATTCCACTCAGGTGCACCACAAGGCATGTGCACAGATACCAAGAGTCACAGAGATAAGCTGCAGTTCTGTAAAAGCCTTGAGCAGCTAAGAAGCAGTACATGGCAATATATGAAGAGGTTAAATAGCAAAATCGAGACATGCAGTGTTTATATGCTGATAGCTGTGCTGCTGATTAGGTAAATGAGCAGTGACATAGTTCTGTAAGTGTACACATCCATACAGTGAAACTATGCAAGAAGATACATCCATGCAGTGAAACATTGTGAGCATGCACATCCACAAATTAAAAATACGTGAGTAAGCACATCCACAAAGTGAAAATCAAACCCTGCATTGCAAGAATTTATCTACACAACAGTCATGTGCTACATTGTATGATCTCGCAAGAACAGAAAGCAAGAAACCACAGTCAAAAGTATCGCAGACATAAAGTCGCATGTGTATATTACTAAAGCTGTGTATGTGTTAGTATGTCCCTTGACAGGAGGAGTAGAAAGTGCTGCAGATAGTTATATAGTCATTCAGTATTTGCAGTTGTAGAATTGTGGCATCTGTATGTGTGGACACCTGTCACATACACAAAAGAGAAGGAAAGGGTGTGCATGGGAATGTAGGAATAAAAGGAAGAGAAGGCAGGGGATCATGCAAAAGGACAACATATAGGTATGTGTAAGATGGTGGAAGTAGAGAAGTGTGACATTTTGTTTTCAGGGATAGCACCCCATATTTTCTTTATATGGAAAAACAGAATGGGTGGAAGGGTGAAAGGGAAAGCTGAGTAGGAAAAAAAGAGTTAGGATAGTTTCTGTAGGCAGACAGACATGCACACAGAACAACACAGACAAACATCAGGATAAGGAGGCACAGGATGGATGGAAATAAACAGAGGATAGAGAAATAGTGATGTGGAGGTTGACCAACATAACAGGACATGGGGCATGACACAAGAGGAAAGGAGCACACATGGCCTGGCATAGGGTGAGGTGTGAGTAACATTGTCCCTAGAGGTATATTGGTGTGATGCACTACCATGAGATGGATCAGAGTGGCCAGTGCTGTTGGTTACACCATTGCCTGGTGGCCAGATTTTGAGGTAACGTTGGATGAGAGAATTTGCAGTCTGCTCCAAAACCCAATCTGGACCATTCAACTGCCTACTGTTCGATCCACTACAGCCTCCACCACCTGCTTCAGTAGTGTCTGGGTCACCTCAATTAAGGAAAGCAGCTACCTGTGGATGGTAGGTGAGAACCCCTCATTGCAGAGATACTTCCAGCCTCATCACCCTCATGCTACTCAGCCACAGCCTCAGTTGGAGTAGGACAGGTTGGAACTGCTAATGTAAAATTCATCATCTGACCTGCAGTGATGAAACAATGGGAAGTTTGCTATGAGTGAATGTGTCTTACCAGTAGACTGAAACCAATGTAAAACACATGGCAAGACTTAACAAATGGAACTAACTGTGGCTAATCACAAATCTCTCCTGTCTCCTGTAACAGGCGACATGGCAACTGTCATGCTCATCCTGAAAGAATAATGTCACAGACAAGTGTAAAGTAAGAGACTAGAACAACAGATACAACTCACAGCCCATGAAATATGTCCCCTTAGCTGCATGATAGGAAGCATGCAGGTGTGTGTCCATATGTATGCAGAAAATATCACAGTTGCATACTGGGGCCCGCCTGTTAATGTGCATGCAGCATGTGATGGTACAGTGTTAGCTCACCACAGAACAGGTGCCTGCAGAAACCAAGGGAAAGTACTAATATCAATGCAGTTGCTATCATCTCCACATGATATGGAAGAAATAGACACGAACAAACACATTATTTCTAAGCTGACCATCACAAACATTTGCCAGTATTGACAAAAGACTCAAACATATAACTAGGTAAGAGAGAAAAAGATACAATGATGCTCTCTAACTTCTGCTTCTCATGTACTGAGATCATCAGGGTTCCTGTACTGCAGTAGATCCACAAAATAATATGAGCACGTTTCTCCCATGCTGGTGATGCCTGTGGCTGAGGACTTGGTAATAATAGGCATCACGTTTCTGAAAGCCATCATCATAGAGGTGCAGTAGGTGCTCCTTATATTGGCTGAGCAGGAGCATAATCTTGCTCTCCTTCATACATCGTACAGGCACTCTCCAGTGGACACTAGCAGATCCTGCCATTCTCCTGAACTTCCTTCAAAAACTGGCATCATTTTCATGAGAAATACTGTGGTGCCCTGTGAATCACACTTACAACTTGATTTCTCGATTGCAGGTATTCATAACACAGAACTAAGCAGCAGTGCAGCAGTGCAATTCTCACAGTTGTTCTCTCTCCAATATGCTCTAGAAGCTGCTAGTTGTCATGAGGGACTACAAGCAGCAAGCTACACTTTAAGTCACAGATGCAAGACAGCAAAATAAAGCAATTCATAGGGATTCAAGCAAATTGATCTAATTTGCCTATGTGCTGTGCAAACAAGTATAAACTTGTTTTGTTTTAGTGGCACACCTCCATTTTGTATGCCACACCATTCAGAGTATAGAAGCTGCATTAGATATATTGGCAACAGTATTAGAAGATGTAACAATAATTTCTATACCAACAGGCAACTCTAGGAAGGTAAACAGTACTATAAAAGTGTTTATGAGATAAGTTGTTTTCATCCTCTATCAAAAAGATGTCCGCTCTTGTACTAGAACTCACATTATAAAAGGATGAATGTATGCTTCTTGTGTTTCCTGTTTGTGGAATGTACTGGAAATAGGGTGAATGGCCAGTAATGTCAATGCTTGTTGTGGCAAACACTGCACATTACAACATGGAATTAAACATCTTACCAAAATGCTGCACCACTCTAAGGCAAAGGCAAGTTCCATCACAGCTGAAAGGTTGTCAACAGCCAGAGCACCCACCCGCAGCAGATGAACATAGCCAGAGGAGTATTTGTTTTCCCTGCAATGAAAAAACAACACTGGAATCTTCCCTGGAGAGGTGAGCACTGATGTGAGGATGTGAAACCCATGTGTCTCTGTGGATATTGCACCAGAAAGGTATCACATTCTGTAGATTTGTGTACAGTAATATTGCATAAACAAAATGTAGGCTGACCAAAAATATATCATATGCATTATGTATTTTTATAGGAATATCAGGCACCTAGCCATTTCAAGTTGGTACTGGAGGTAGGCTGGGACTATATGGGGCATCTTACATAAATACCCTTAATGTGCATGCTACAGGTGCAAAAATTTAGTACAGGTACTAATGTCAGAGAGTCTCTTGTGTATTCACAGGGCAGATCATTGCTGAGGTGACACATATAGGGGCTGGAGGCAGGACAACAGGCTGATGTTGTCACCCATGGAAGTGCTAATTATAATGAGATATATATACCTGAGTCACAGTCCAATGGTATAATCTGATCTGATCAAACCAGTATCTGGGCCTGCACACTTTGACAAGTTACCAGTATATTACACAGCATACAATATTCTAAGACCATCCTAAAGGCTGTGGCAGGGTCATACTGGATTGCCCCACTCCAGATATTTGAGGCAGCAGACGTTAGCTTAAAGTATGCCAAACACATGTTCAGCACTATTGTGGATTTGAGCTTGTATGATGTTATACTGCTGTTTGAGCATACTGTCTGAGTTTTGTGCAAGCATCATAAGCCAGGGGTCCAGTGGGTATACAGCATCACCTGCAATGCAGGATACAAGTTTGATAGGGGCTTACTACACTTACACACATTATAAATGAAGCTTCATATCTTGATGTGAGTGACTGTACCTATGCTTACCATCTAGATGGCTCTATAGAATCTCACTATGCAGGAAACAGCAATATAACAGACATCTTTGCTGCATATTTTAATCATGAACACCGACTGGATGCTGTAAAAAAATTGGTTGTTCCATGAAAGTCATACACAACCTGACAGTGCACAAAATTGTAGCACATCCTATTTACAAGCTTTGTAACTGAGAACCAGGTGGGATCTTTTTTGCTACATGTGTGTAATCTATAGCATCTACTGCCTAATGGAGGGGGTTAATGTTGCAGAAGACATGCATTGTGTTACCGCTCTCCTATGATCAGAGCCAGATCATGGTCAAATGGGGCCCTAGGTAGGGTAATGTATCGGGGCTACCACCCAAAGTAGACCCCCCCTGGTAGCAGACCCCCTGGAAGCCATTACAGTGAACCTTTACTTGTCGATTTCTCCCCATTTACCATAAACACTGTTCAAACCTGTCAGTGTACATACTATTTTTTTTACTTGTACAATGACTACAGATATTTGGATTTAATTTAAAACTTTTGTTTCAGATTTTATAGCACAGACACTGAGAGCCATTTGCTAAACAAAACAATACAGTCTTACAATGAAAACAGACTTAGCATGAACAGTAAACTTCTCTGCCCTTGAAACTCACACTCACTGAAACCCATATTCAAAGAAACTGCATTGGGCCAGTGGTAGATTATGTTTACCTTTGGGCTGTTTATAAACCATCGTCCCCTTGCACACATTTTCAGGACTACGCATACATGTATGTGTTCTTTGGTTCAGTTTTCTGAGTTTGTTTTAAATTTGTAATTTGGAACATTTTTCCAGTAAGCAATGAAACAAAACATATAAACCAATAATGACAAAACTACCCATTTCAGAACATTTCAACCGTAAAAGACCACTCAAACGTTTGTCATTACAGTCCACCAATATCAGTCAATATATACAATCTCTGTAGAATTAAAAGTCATCTGAATAATTCTAAATTAAAGAGATCTGTAACTAATGAAGAAGTTGCTGCTGGCAAACAGCTTTACATTTCAGTGTTTCAACTACAAATTCAATGCCTGCTGCCCTTGAAGAATAAATTGCCTATGTTCATTAAAAAAAAAGTCATAAGCTGGTAATACTGAAATAGGGAATAACTGGCAAACCAACAACAAGTACATAGTTACTAGGCATCTCATTCAAAGGAAGACGCACTCAGGCATGCAGCACCCCATCCCCAATTAAAGTGTACTGTTGTACCAGCAATCCATCTGCATGGTGAAGGAGTAGAACTCATAGCTTTCTTCACTAAAGAAAGTATGCCTCCTATTGTGCTACTAACCACTGCTTTCAAACTCTATAACACAAAAACTAATGGCCATTTGCTAAACAAAACAGTTGCACATTGAAAACAG
This sequence comes from Protopterus annectens, assembly GCF_019279795.1. Lineage (NCBI taxonomy): Eukaryota > Metazoa > Chordata > Ceratodontiformes > Protopteridae > Protopterus > Protopterus annectens. The sequence goes on along the minus strand of NC_056737.1, from coordinate 1,781,819,786 downwards.
ACTTAGTATGAGCAACAGTAAACATATCTTTCCTTGAAACTTGAAAGTCACAATTCCTTGAAAATGTACTGAAACTCACATTCCTTGAGAAGTCTGGTAGTTGGTGTAGTGCATTCAGGTTCTAGTCACCTGTAACCAAAGTAAAATGTTTCAGGCTGCGCAAGTTAATTAACCAAACACACACGCATGCACACATAGACACTGGTTTAGCTTCAGTCCCTTGGGTAGTCTTCTGTTACATGTCAGCATGGACAACATATCTAAATCCCTGCCTGTTCTGCCATTTGTTCAAATCTCCCATTGGCTGTTCTTACTGAGAGTTCTGGGACTTGTGGTTCTTGCAGAAAGTCTCTTGTGAGGTCCTAAATCCATCCTGTGTTTGTGGATGTCTTCAGGCTTATTTTATTTATGGAAAGAGATTTTTATTTTTTATCAACCCCCAAGCAAATTTGTGCTCCCCACCAAGCCAACACAGGCCCTAGGTATCTGCCTAGGTCACCTATTGCTGGATCCAGCTCTGCTTGTGATGGGCTAGGAAAACATATATGTTTGTCTACATGTACAAGCATTACATCAAAGAATCTGAGAAGTATTCTAGAGGTGGTATGCCAGCATGACTCCATCTGGTCTCTAAAAAGTCCATGTAGCTAAAATAGAAAGAACTATATTTACCTTCATCTCCACAGGTATGGGAAGACAGTGTTTTCCTATAGGTTTTGTGTATGGACAATAAATGCCAGGTAAGGCCTGTACAATGTCCTGAACATCTGTGCTGGGTATCAATGATCTCTTGATTGGTAAAATTACAGTATGTTACACACTGATGATAAAATTTCCATCAGCATTTCATATCTCCTGCATACTAGTGGGACTCTGATGCTAAGAACTATACTATGCCGCTGACTGAATCATGACTATGTTGGCCTAGCTTATATAAGTATATTATTACCAACTCATTTCCCTACCCATTATCATTTACATGTCATTATGTGGTCTTTTGCATATATCTTCTGTTGTGCAGTTGGGCTTCCCACACTAGAGTGCAACATGCGAAAATGAACCATGACTGGCTTACATTACTCTGGTGGATGTTTCAATGGTTTCAATAGCTTGAAAGCAAACTGTGTTGGGGCAAAATGCCAGTCAACACACAGACTTCAATATAAATGTATAAACCTTAGTATTAACCCAGTTACTAAGATGATTTTACACTGATATAATGATTCAGACTGTCTAGTTAATAGAGGAAGTTTATTCCATATACATACCATAGAGTGTGATAGAGACTGCACTAGCAACAGTTCTACATCTTCCAGTTTTAAATGAATAGTTATACCCAATAGTAATTTAAATAGAATCTATAAGCTCAATGTTTACAAATAATCAGAGCTCCTCATTACATAATACACAATAAGCTAGACACAACTTTCCTTGCTTAAACTTATAACTTTTGGAAAAAAGTCCTAAAAGTTCCTGTCTACCTTAATATGGAAAATGTTTCAACCTAGACATTTTCTTTGTAAAATCCTTCTGTATTCCTTGTAAAAGTAACAAATCTCCTTTGGTATATCGACAAAATGTCATATTATATTCAATAATACGTCGATCATATGCAATAAATATTTTTAAATAATTCTGTATTACTTGAAATAAAGTTCTTAAAATTTAATGCTACAGCTTTGAGAGTTTGGGTTTTAATTACTTGGACATGTAATCTAAATTTAAAATTATTTCAGATTCTAATGCTTAAATCCTTGTATTCTGACAAATTCAATAAAACTGTTGTTCTTAATTTCACTTTGGAATCCAAACTAGGTTTGTCAAAATAAATTACCCCACATTTATCCTTATTAATATTTAGCCCATTATAATTTCACCAAAAAGCTACTTTACTCAAGTACAGATTAAATTGTTCTATACCCCTTGACAATATCATTAGTATATTTTGCCATCCAGATAGATGAATGTTTTGGTGTCTGAGGAAAACAACTGTATTAAATGATATTTATTTATTTATTTATTTATCATTTGTTGACCGGGAAAGTCCGACTAGGTTCCACAGAGCCTGTTTTCAGCGGAGGCCCGGGGAGAAATGCTCCAGATGCATGTCTTTGGAATATGGACCCAGTAGTGAACCTTGTGGGACCCCTTTAAATACATCAGCCCAGTTAAATAGACAATTTTTAATTCTAACTCACTGCTTCCTCTCAGTCAGCTCGAGACTCAATGCATAATGTATGAATTTATCAGTTTTTCACACATATCTTTCTCTTTCAATCACAAATGTGTACTGTGTAGCATAAACTTGTCTCATGATCTTATCTTAACATGCATGTATGCATAAAACATTACACTGCCCAATAAAACTCCATCTCAGACTTCATTTCATTATTTGATATGCCACATTTTCAAAAGTAACACAAGAAAAAGTTACAAATAAATAAACAAACAAATAAGATATCATTCCCCACCCTTGTTTTTTTATTTCTTATATCACTGGTCTACCTTTCAAAGTGTGCACTGTAATAATGTAGAAAACCAAAGTATCTTGGCAGTATTTTATAAAGTTGTCAGAAGTAATAACACTGAATATGCCTATAACAAGGTAGGGATAAACACAGCATCACAAATATAAGTATGTGAAGTCTGTCCATGCTACAACTGCTTCAACTTCAAAACATGTCTTTACCTAGTGAATATCTCAAACTGCTTGCTCCCTAAGTAGCACTAATGAACTACAGCCTATTATGACTGCATATTTAACTAAAAGTCTGCTTGCTTATTAGTGAAAGATTTCTGACAAATTATTTTTTTCAAATTAATGCTTCAAAGAAAAATGACTATTTCACAAACTATTCGAATGATTTCAAAACTGCAAAAGAACCCTGATTTTTTACTTAATTTCTAATATAGACTTTTTTCTGTTTTGGGATGATTACATATCAGCCCTGGGATATTCTTACAGCTGTAGTAATGTCTTCCTCTGATTCTTAATAATATCTGCAAACAAAGCTCAATATGTCTCTGAGTACATTAGATGAATGCCAAGTATCCATGACAACTATTTTAATTTACATGTTGGGCCTCAGATAACACCATTCAGTAACCTGTATCTCAAACCTTTGTAATTATATTCATGCAGAGTATGTAAAGATTGCTCCTAGTCACAGTTGCCATTATATTATTCATGCCAATTTTATAGACAAACAATTTAATAGGACAGATTGGAGACACTGTTAGGAATTAAGGGCAAGTATAACAGTTATAGCAGTGATGCAGCATCACTGCGAAGGCAAGGGAAGGAATATGCCTCTCAACCTCTTAGCACAATAAACCTGGGCAAAGTTTGAAATAATGGTGGACAAAGGCACAAGAGTAAGGCTCTTATAAATTTAGAAAGTTGCTAGAATAACAGGATTTGTGCCAGGATGCACTTTCTGAAGGATATGAAGTCTGAAACTCAAATATATGCCATTATTTAGTGATTTCAATCCTAAGTGATTTATCAGAAAACCATAAATTTTATGAAGAGCAGACCAAAATATCAATCAAAAATTTGGACATTATGTGAAATCTGGACTGTTGAGAAGTATGGTGAGGAGTTAGGCTCTGTAAAATCATATATATTTTTTTATTTTTCCTATTGAGACAAATTGAATGAGCTATATATGTTGGCTTTTCCCAGTTAGGGGTCGCCACAGCTGAACTCTGGTCCGCTAATGATTGGCAGTAGATTTTTTACGGGTGCCAAGGTGCCAGCTTGATGCCCAACCTTCAATGAAGGCACGCCCATTCTATTCATGTCTTTCGAACACCACTCGACCGCGGGGAGAACATGCAGACTCCACACAGAAGGCACTCCAGCTGATAATCGAACGGGAGAACCTCTTGCTGTGAGGCAAAATCGCTTCCGCTGCACCACCATGGCTTACATATATGTGATGAAAAACATAGCCTTTATAATAAACCTGCTAGTTAAGGAAAACAATAATAATTTTCTTATACTCTACCCTGTGTATTCTCTTTCTCTTGTGTTATGCCCTGTATTTTGTGCAATCTCTCCATCACTATTGCTCAATCCTTTGTTTTCTCCATCCATCCATCCATCCATCCATCCATCCATCCATCCCTCCATCCATCCCATCTCTCCTTATCCAAGTGTTTGTCTGCAATGTTCTGAGTGTGTCTCTGTACCTTTACAAGTATTTTATAGTATCGCTGTTGATGAGCATTCTAATTTTTACTTCATATAATTAAAATTATGTATGTGTTCCTGTGCATTCTGTTTTATACCTTACAATTATTTAGCATTGCAGAGATGCTAGCCATTCTTACTTCAGTGCGTATCTATTAATGTTACCACTATTAGGAATGCCAGGCATCTATTGTTTTACTTAAATCAGTATGAGGCTCTATCTTTAGCCAGCAGTTCCTTGGCTGCTGGGAAGCTCTTAAACCTATTATAGCATTCTGAATGGGCAAATTATTGTTAGTTGCCTTATTTTCCTCCTCTGGGTTTTCACTGTAATTGCTGTTCTAACAAACTAAATCATGTCTATCCATACCTTTTCTTGAAATATTTGTAATTCTTTACACAAGCTCATCCCCAAGCCCTGTTCATTACCCAAACATGCTTATTGAACAATTCTTATCTTTCTTATCTCTCTACTACCTTCTTAACTGAACTTTTGCATTGCATGCCTTTGATCATCCCCTTACTGATAGGTATTAGAATCTGATAAGGGAATGAAGTCATGTTCTGCAAAATGACACTACCAAGGCTTCACTTATTTCTGCACCCTACCCCATTCCCACTCACCCTTATCATTAAATATATAATAATCTAACCACTGCAAAAACTCCTCTCCTCCAATCATCTCTTCTGTACAACCTTTAACCTGACAGGACAACATGCCCTTCTTCAGCACTTAATAGCACACCTTGTATACATATCTCCCACAGACTCCCAAAATAGCTTACTTGTTATCGAGAACAGTTCCTAGCGAAATTGTTTCTTTTTCCCATTTATTCCCAAAATCTTTCACATCTGTATAACCACACAAATAACTATTATAAACTAATTAGGTTCACCTTTATCACCAATTCCGTTAAACAAAAATACTAATCTGGCCCGGTCTCCTTTAGCATTAATTCTGCTAGTACTTCACCATGCTGTTTGAATTATTTCATGTCTTTTGTTTTATGCTTTAATTAAGTTACATATGACTCTTTCTTTAAGTTTGATTCTGGTTTCTAGAGAAAAATAAATATCTCAGATATTTAATATTTCCCATACTCTCACAGCACTGATAAGACATTTCTTCAATTACTGATGTATTCAGTTTTCTACCTCAGACAACTAAAAATTACCATAAACTTTACTGTCTTCATCCTCTGCTGTTTGTATCTCTACTGATTTATATTTTAGTCCAGATTACATTTATTTTTTTGTAGATAACTGGAAAGTATTATAAAATTTGCTGACTTCACAATTCGTTGTTTTTATCTCTGCTGGGTTATACTTTGGTATAGAAGCAGTACAAAATGTTATTTACTCGCTATAGAGTTATTTTAATGATTAAGAGTTAACTGTCAAGAAGCACTTGACTATTCTCAATAGCAATCCTATTAGACATTTTCATTGTCAAAAATGCGATTTTTAAATATCTGACACCAAATGTGACACAACATGGACTCTAACTTGATAAAATACTTTACACAAGACATGAATATATATACAGGAGTTAGTCAGAGAACAACTCTTTACATCACATAGCCAGCTAGGCAAATGTTAGGGATGCCCAGCATGAGTATGCAAAAACTATTGTCATGTATTATTTATTATTATTTTATTTGCAGTTCGTTTGCCAGGATAATACAATTGGGCCACAAGCAGCCTGTTTTCAATAAAGTCCTGGGGAGAAAAGCTCCAGGAAAATACAAATACATAGTACACATTGTACATTTACATTACATATTATCTGATGGAAATACAAAATAAATATAATAAGAAAAGGTTGACAATGATAGAATATGCCAGTATAGTTTGTAAAACAGCAATAAAAAACACTTTTTTACACAAAAGTAGCAGCATAGGGTAACTGTTAAGTAGTTAGTCAAATAGTTCAATAGAGCTGTGGAATTATAGGAGACAGTGATGGCATATTTAGTTCTAGGAGAGTAGGAAGTGGTATTAGAAGGATTAGGTTGGATGGGAACAGGAGTTACATGTATATGCCACAATTATTATCATGTACTTTGTTTCACATTTTTTGTATTAATCTTTATGTAATACCTTCAAGGCCTGGGCTGTGCAGGTTGTGCATGGGAAAGCTCTTCATACCAGTTGACTTACCTGGTTAACAAATGTATAAATTAAATAAATAAAAATCTCTAGCCAAGCACACATAGCATCTTAACCATAAAGAGACCTTGTCCCTGTTACTATATAGAAGGGGGTGTTAAGGAGAGTAGAACCAAAATCATAGGCAGGAATAATGAAGACCATCATGAAAAGATGTGGGTTGAACAAAAATAGAAGATTGCACAGAATCCTACAGAAAAAAGGAAAGCTAAAACTCTATTACCTAGTAGAGAAGTAGACATAGAAGAAAAAGTGGAAAACTGGACAAGTGATAAACAGAACTTGCATATTTGTATCTTAGGACATCACCTTCTTAGGGCATAAAGAATGACAACTAGAGAAGGAGTAGCAATCTTCATCAAACAGGATATATACTGCGAAGTACTCAAGGAGATGGTACAGGGAACAGCAAAAGGAAACACAGTACAAATTCAGACTAAAAGAAAGGAAATGGTAGTGTTACTGGTTATTTACAGTTTGTTGCCCACCAGACTCAGAGAAGAGAGTGGTAACAAAACAGAAAGCAGGGCACAAGGCTGGAGAAATGAGTCTGTGATAATGGGGGGGTCTGATCTTCACCAGCATAGAAAGGGTACTTACTACAGTACTGTGAAGCCAAATGTAAAATGCATTTGTGTCATAACTAGACTATGCTGGATTCCACCAACTTGAGTAAGAAAGAATCAGAAATTGAAGAATCACTGGTATTGAACTTTCAAAAGGAAAAGAATTACAAGATGTAGAGGCAATACCACTCTTATCCACCATTAACCACACCACAGTTTGGTTTTCTGGGGGGAAATGAATACCAAACACAAGAACAAAACCAGTGCCTGGAATTACAAGACACCTGACTATATTAAGACAGGAAGTTTGTTTAAAGAGTTAATGTGCAAATAGGAGTTAAATGCAGGAAGCAGTCCAATGTGGGATAAGATTAAAATGAGTGGGAGCAGTCCCATGGTGCAGAGCAATAAAATCATTACTGTGTGTCAGATGACCTGCATTCAATTATAGACATGTTGGGGAGGGATCATGAGGGCAGGACGCAAGTGAGTACCAGATGTTGGCTTACCTGACCTGGGGAAGGGAGGCAGCTTAGGTTCACTTCAGTAAAGCAGCATAAGCACCTGGTGTGCTGCATAGCAGATGTGCCCATTAGCCACAAGGTTGTGATGCAAGGAAATGAGCATGCTGCACCCAAGGGCAGGGATTGCAGTGCTAACAAAGCATCCATGGGGTCCTGGGGAGTTAGAACACACTCTTCAGCAGAAGGATGATGTTGACTAGTATCCTTGATCACCTGACTGGCCCAAGACGTGGGTCAGCTTGAGTCTGGGGAGAGCTAAGGCAGGTTCACCAGATCCAGTGAATTGGGGCTGGAGTTAGTGGCAGCTGATGGTCAGCTGCAGAGATGAAAGAAAAGATTAAAATCAGTTTTCAGATAGTGAAGTATGCAGGCCCTAGCATGAAGAGCAAGGCCAAAAGAAAGATAACCCTAGCATGAAGAGCAAGGCCAAAAGAAAGAGAACCCTAGCATGAACAGCAAGGCCAAAAGAAAGGGAAAGATGAAAGTGAAATCTACAGGCCCTAGCATGAACAGCAAGGCCAAAAGAAAGGGAAAGATGAAAGTGAAATCTACAGGCCCTAGCATGAACAGCAAGGCCAAAAGAAAGGGAAAGATGATATAAATATGTTCATCTAAACGTACTATATTAAATTTACTACCACTATGGTATATAAGGTACAAAAGTTTTTTTTTTTTTAATTCTAAATGTCTTTAGTATGTTCACTTTAAATGTGATATATTGAAAGTACTACCACTATGGTATATAATGTGCAAACACTTTTGTAATTTCTTAAATGCCAAATGTTTTTATACTAAATGTTTTATACTGAATGTATTACCCGGAGCTTTTCTCCCCGAGCCTCCACTGAAAATGGGTCAATGGCCCAGTGGACTTTCCCAGTCAACAAATGTCAATAAATATAAATAAATAATACTGAAATATGCAGGCCCTAGCATGAACAGCAAGGCCAAAAGAAAGAGAAAGAGAAAAACAATAAGATTTGAATGAGTGCCAGAAGAAGTGGTGAGGGAACGTGAGAAAGTGTACCAGATTCTAAAGAATGATAAGAAATAAAAATGATTACAAGGAAACAAGTAAGAGGGCATCCAAAGTAGCAAGGAGAATATGACAAAACTTAAAGATAGAACTTTACTCTCCTGCCTCTTCTACAAAAGAGCTATACCCAGATATACCATCCTGTTTAGCAAATGCAATTAAAAATAAAGTTGTCACTGAGGTCTAAAAACAGAAGAAAGGTTCCATCAAATATACTGAAGAAAGGAAGGAAGAAAAGTATAATGGAGCTCTAGAGGTTCAGTAAGCAGGGATGTGAATACAAGCAGAATACTAGTAAAGCAGCCATTCTATATCAGCGCTTTGTATTAGCAATAACAAGAAAGAAAAGGATTTGTTAGGGTGGTAGAGTAACAGAAGATAGTGTGCTGCACAAAAATATGTTACGATAGATAGAGAGAGTAGGGAGGTTGCTAAGGAGCTTATGGAAGATTAGGTGCAAGAAGCAAGGCCCACTCAGTAAACCATCCAGTGAATCTGGTGGGAGTGACATCAGCTCCTCTCACAGGACTATGTTAACCTATCTCTCGGTCGTGTACAGAAAACTGGTGACAACTGTTCTACTCCATGAGGAGGAATAAGAAGAGACTCAGATAACAACTGTTAGGCTTACCTGGTAGCAGTAAAAGCATGAAAAAAGCATGAAGAAATTCAGGAGGTTGAGAGTGGTAGAATTCCTGATGTTTAACAGTGTTCCATTTAAATTCCAGTATGTAGCAGGTCATGCCATTCAGGTTTATCTGGTTCTGAAATGGTTGCACTGGAACAAGAGAGTGGAAACTTAGGAGATGTAGTGTAATTTGAGTTTAGAAAAGCTTTTGAATATGTCCTGTCATCTGAGTGCTAATTGGTAAACTAGGAGGTACTGAAGCAGATGATGAAAGAGCATCAAGAAATGGCTAAACTGAAAACAATCCGAAAGTGGTTCTGGGGTGCTACGTACCAACAGATAGGGTTTTGGTGAAACCCTGCATGGTTAAGATCGGGTCCCTGTAACTCTTTAAGTTATTAATGCTGAATTTCATTAATGACAGCATGGCTAACGTTTTCATGCAACACAATACATGGGGGAAAGACATACAGATTGACCTCAATGGACTAGCCAGGTAGACTGAGAAGTGATATTGAGGTACAATACTTCAAATTGCAAGGTCTTACATCCCAGAGGGAAAAAGAAACTATGTATCATCAAGTAAGAAGCTGAGCTGAAAGCCATAGTCACCTCGGAAATAAATCACCAGGCTCCAGGTGAGTGTGGGTCATTGTGACAGTGAACAAGATGCTGGTATGTACAGATGAAAAATCATTTTAAAAAGAAGAAAGGACATTATACTTTTCTACTTATCCATGGTAAGGCCATGTATGAAATACTATCCAATGTCCTGATTTACTGTTAGGAAAAACATAGAATTAATCAAGATGTTACTAAAGAAATTTACAACTATAAATAAAAAAAAAAAAATTGGAGGAAAGGCATAGAGAAAGTCTTGAACTAGATTTCTTCAACCAGTATGAGAAGAAGAGGAAGGTAGATTTCTTACTGAAATTCCCAGGACTTCAAATGCAATGCTTGGAACAGTGAAAGTAAAATAACAAGAAGGCATATATGTATGTATGTATCTATATATACTGTGTGTGTATGTGTATGTATATATACATATATATATATATATATATATATATATATATATATATATATATATATATATATATATATATATATATATATATGTGTGTGTGTGTGTGTGTGTGTGAGTGTGTGTATGTATATGTATGTATATATATATATATATATATATATATATATATATATATATATATATATATATATATATATGGGTCTTGTACTATTGAGTGAAAGCTCTTTTAACCGAAACCGTAACTACCGATCACACTTTAACGAACGTCCGTTTTCACCAAAAATACACTTTTGCTGAAGTGGGCTCAAGAAAATGAAAATAATAACAGAATGGCTGTTACTGTGGTCGCTGTACAGTATGGATAAGGGAATATTCCCTTTTCCCCACTGTAGTGCGATCTCGGAGTGAGAATATAAAAGTAGGGGGATGTGGGGGGTGAGTAAACATGACTACTGTTTTTTTTTTTTTTTTAATTTTATTATTTTATAATTTTTTGCACATTTTAGCAAAAATGCTTTTTTGGTGAAAAGCACTTTCGCTAAAATGTGTTTGGGCGTTTATGTTTCATGGAAACTTGATTTTGTGCAATAGTACTATATATATATATATATATATATATATATATATATATATATATATAAAGTGTTATATTTATTATCACTGTGGGCATTTAATCACATGGTGAAATGGTGGAGGTTTCCGTCACTGGTACAGTTTGTCAAATCATGTAACCGTTGAAGTTCATCATATCAACCCCTACATAATTCAAGGGTTTTTACCCATTTTTTGAGCTTGCCTGGCTCTAGAGTTAGTATATTTAATTTTGGGGTGTGTGTGTGCATTGGGGGGTCGGGGAATGTTGGGAGCAAAGCCCCCCATGTAAACAGCTATTTTTTTGTCTTAGTATTTATAATTAGTGTACATTTGTAATTAATTTTTTTATACTGATATTGTGACAACTTTTGTGATAACTTTTGTTGGTGATGAAACTGGTTGAATTATACTATAGCCAAACTTCAACAGTTTCTTTGGATAATTTAAAATGGTCACAATACACTTTACCAAACTACATAATATCAACTAACTAATCATTTGTTTTTAATGAAAATATGTGTTATTGAATTCCAGAAATGACATTGCTGAGACTGTCAACTTTCCACGTGGTTAATGAGGTTTGCTTGTGTGAAGATAAGTGGAGCTTGCTTACTAAGGACAAACATTTTTGTGTACAAAAAGTTTCATTATGAGAGACAAGAGTATATGTGTGAGTGTTTGCAGATCAGAATTAGAATAAGATCAGAATAAGCGGATAGATTTAGTGTTCTGTGTGTTTGTGTGTGTTCGTGCATGTGCGGGGTTGTGTGTCTGTGTAAAAGAGAGAGACAGTGCCTTGTGTTGTGGTACTGTTAGGGAAAGTGATTTTTGTGATGCATTGTGTGGAACTGAGAGAGAGTGCCTTGTGTCATGGTAATATTAGGGAAAGTGTTTTTCATACAATGTGTAAAATTGGGGAGAGAGTACCATGTGTCATGATACTGTTAGGGAAAGTGTTTTTGTAGGACACTTTGTAGAGTTGGGATTAAAGGCAGTGGCAGGGTCAAGTTTAGGATCAGCATAAATCAGTAATGTGCTAGAGGGTGAATAAATCTAGGTTCAAAAGCCTGTACTCCAAAAATATTATAAAGGCATCACAGTGAGTTCTGCAATTCACCAGATTTGTTAAACAATTACACTCTAGTTTTCACAATTGCATGAATCGTAGTTCCGGCTGTGGCACTATCAATAGTGAGCCAGGAAGGAGAAAAGACGTGTGAATTTAAAGCAACATATGGAAGTCAGCCTGAGGAAGAATCAAAGAGAAGGAAGGTAGGAAGCAAAGTAAAGCAATAAGGTCTCCAACTTCATTTTGGAAAATGGGAAATACTTGCAGTAAAAGTGTAGTAAATGAATATAACATGCTTCTAGTGAGATTCATTGACTGTAGTTCTACTGAACCTTTCATGAAGGTATGGAGCAGTTGGCTGAGATAACACCTGGCTAAGGGGTAGCAACACAGTGTTAATTGCATCAAAAGGGCAGACTAAGTGACAAATGTATATTATTTAATCATAACAGGTAAGGAGTGTCCAGCTTTTGCGGTTGTTTGACATACTTTATTGTTTATACCAGAAAGGCTTTTGAACAGTATTTGACTTCACTAATTAGAATGAACGTGACCACTGCATTATATTATAACAAAATATTAGCAAACTCTAATCTCAGAAAACAACAATGATCTCCATCTCATTTAGTTCCTTGGCAAGCAATTCCTTGCAGTGCTTTGTTTTCATATAAGACTAATCGCTTATTCCTGGCACCATTTTCACAGACATTGCAACAAGGAACAAGGGCCGAAATGTTTTTCCTTTCTTAGTTATAGCATGCAAACTGGCACTATACATTATTTATGTATTTATCTATTGATCTATTTTAGCATTCCTGAAGCCATGCCAAATGCCCTTTAGAAAACCTAGAACATTTTGGCCTTATAACAAAGTACAGACTTTACAAAAATCAATATTTATGTTAGGAGTTTTCATTTTTGCTTCACAGTCTGATAAACAGAAGAGGCACCTATTTTACTAAGTCAGTAATACAATTTTAGAAGTGTTAAATCACATTTTGTAAACATAAATAAATAAATACATAAATAAACAAACAAACAAAAAATATCACAGCTCCAAATGCTGTTCAAAATACTTCTAGAAGGAGATGGTGAGCACATTAAGAATAAACTGCCCTTTCTGTTTACTATTTATACTGAAGACACACAGTTGTGTTCATTGGTGTTTACTGTAGGAATGGGACGAATAAATTAGTCAACTTCATTGGAGGCATAGAAAATGGATAATCCAGAAAGCTTGAGTCAGGTCTGGTATCTCATGTGTGACCCAAAAGATGACAGGACTAACATGACACAGAGTACAAAGTATTAGTCCAGATGAAATCACTTTAGCTAGTAGATCTAGGAGACTTTCTCTGTCTCTGATACTCTCCCTGTGGAAGGCAGAAAGATGCTTTGTTGATGTTTCAAGTACTTTATTCAGTTAAGTAAGTAGATGAATTAGTGTTCTTTAGAGGCAAGACATATTGGTGATTACCACGGCCCTTGGAGATGAGAACCACAAATGATAAATAGTACATTGGCTAAGTGAATAAGATTCCAACTGCTCATCTTTATGGTTAGGGTTTCAGTCCTAATGACAGGTTGCTCTGCAGGTAGAATTTGAAGTTCTTGTCTACATCTTTGTGTGAATACTTTGGTTTCTTCTCCAAAACATGCATTTAGAAACAGCTACTCTAAACTGTATATTGCCTTTGCTCCTACATATGTGACCCTTGTAATGGCTGAAATGGGTGCAAAGCTAATCGTTTCATGCACATGGTTTATGAATACATAAATTAAATGCTCAAGAAAACACACCCTCCATAAATGGATATGACCAACAAGGATGGGTTTATGCTTTTATGATTTAACTTGTGTTTTTTATCCTTTTATTAATTCTGCATGCCATTATTTTCTGCCTTCTTTATTGACTTAAGGGAAGCGTTAACAAAACGGTACAAAATTATTGGAAATGCTTTCATTCAAATATTAGAAAAAAATAAGCTTATTTAGTTATTGTAAACAGCTCAAAGCACAGTTGCTTCAAGAAAATAAGTGCAAATGCTTCAGGCATTCATGTTAGCTGACTATAGTAGCAGACATTATTCATCTGTTGTTAGATATTAAACATACTCAGCAGTAGCAGAATATAGGCATCGGTGTATCTCTCACATGCCTGAGGACAATGGTATTCCTGGTATGATTTAGGAGTGTGTGCTGAGTGAGGTTTTTTCTTATTTAATATGTATTTTGTTGTGATTCCATGTATATATCATAATGCATTGCTAAGAATAGTGTAAAATGCATTATACATTCACTTACAAACTGGATAATTGTTCTTACTCTTGTTTATGAAATCCCATTTCTCTTAATATTCAAATAACTGTGGAATGTACCGTTTCATTGACCGCACTGCAACAGCTTAACTTGTGCAATTATTCTGACAAAAACTGCATGTACTTCTACATTTTACTGTCTGATGACTCCTGAGTGTATGTCTGCATTCACTGCACTGGAACATCTTTATTTGGCTGGTTCTGCATTTTGTTTTCTATTTTTGTACTGCAGGATTTTTACTGTACTATTGTGTGTCATTCTGGCCCATGTCATGGCTGAAAATGACCTATGGACTAGTTCTCTTACACAGTTAACAAACATGAAAGAAAGAAAGAATAAAAGAAAGAAAATATCCTTTCAGGGCACCCTTTTCAAAAAACACACATTTGAAGGGAGAAACAGTTATCCTTCTTTCATCAGATGCAAATCATCAGGCAGTCATGATTATTCCTTCTGATGCATATAAAGCCTTTGAATGATGACTACCTCAGATTTTGCTTTACATAACCCCTGAAACTAGTGCCATTTAAATTCTGCCTGTGCTTTGTATATATCCCCCCAATCTCTCATGTGTGCTCTGTAAAAGCTTATGCTAGTTATAATTGTTGGTATTTCAAATCACTTGATACTGCAATTATTGTAATTGTTCTAATAAATTAATGCTGTAATTGTGTTTTTATTATTTCCTTTGCCATGAGACCAGGGTCATGGCTGAAAAGGACATTTGGACCAGATCATTTAACAAGTTAACAAATATAAAATAAAATGTTTTTTTTCTGATATAAACAGAACTATCTCTCATTTTTCCTGCTCTAAGACAAATATATGTCATCACACAAGCTTTTATATATTTATTTATTTTTGTTTGGTTGACAGCCATAAGCTAAGTGTCCGTAATCTGTGCACTGCATGCACAGATTCATTCAGGCAGCCATGATAGTGTCTCTGCTAGTGTTCTCTCCCTTTACTTACCACAGCCTGTGGAAATGAAAGTGCCGCAATACCAGGCCTACTGACACATGTGAATTTACATACATGTGTTTATTCCATGTGCACATGTGCTATGAGGTGGGTGATTTTTCAGCCCCTTACCCTGACTTCTCACACCACACACCTAACATTCAGTAAGAATCGACATGCAGTATATCCATGTGCATCATTCCCACCAGATTGGTCACCTACTCTCACCTTTTCTGATTGGCTCATCTAGCACTCAAGTTATCAATCAATCAGAAATCACCTAGCAGCACAGCTAGTGTTTAATGCCTTTGGTCCTAGGGACCAGGTATCATGTGTCTGTTAATTGTACGGCAGTTTATAGCAGTAGTTCCAGCACTTAGAAAACAGTGATTTCACTTCATCCACATTCTTAAATCAAACATAGCAAAGTGACATTGTTAGTTGCATCTAGTACTAAAACACAATGCAGGACCAGCTCAAAATGCAACTTTCTTCAGAGAACTACCACATAAAATGTAATCAACAACAGGTCAGTTCAGATACTAATTCTCAGTCCAAGTAGTCATTTAAAAACTCCTGAGTGATACATTGACAAGCTTCAAATCCCCAACAAACCCAGTTAACTCCACTGAATAGGCAGAAACATGCACTACCACATTATACCAGCATGTAAACAGCAGCATAGATGCAGCTGTACCCAAGAGGATAAAATGTAGGGCAAACCTCAGAAAAGAAACCCACATAGTGGAACCATAATATCAACACACTTTATAATAAAAGGAAAATAATTTTGACCATAAGTAAGAAGACTAATTGCTAGACTGTTAGAACCCTTGTCTGACACATTACTTTATCCCATGCCTGAGTCCTCTCAAATTATTTATGGTATGATCCCTGTTATTCTCATTAAGGGTAATATATAATTATCCACCACTGGATGGGTAAAGCCAGTCTCTAACCAAATGGGATATGTTATTTTGAGCACAAAAAGGGAAACTGGCTAGGCTTAAAATGGCCCACAAGGTCAGCTTGTCTAGTGGTTACCTATGAACCTATAAGAACAAAATAGAAGAAGTCCAAAAGAAAGCTCCATAACAAGTCATTATGAAGGTGCAAAGGTATTTTCACGTTTAGAATAGTTCAGCCCCTTTTCAGATGGAAAAGTGGTAGTATGTTTACTATTACTTCCTGCCTTTCAAACTTGGGATTTGGTATTTGGTTCTGTGTTCCGAATATTGTCTGGCTGGCATATGAAATTTTTTCCATATCCATATGGGTCTTCTCTTTATTATAACTGCAGTTTCTATCAACAGCCCAAAGGCATTGTCTCTGTTTTGATTTGTTACTCTAATAAATTGCCTCCAAGTTAGTATCATGGACCTTTTCCACCCTCATCTCCCCTGTAATTCAGGCTCTGTCTGAGTGTTTTTGTTAATGCAGTTCGCAAAAATAAAACACATAATAAATTAAATTTGGGAAAATCTCATATGGAAGAGGTAAAATATATAGCTATATTACTTAAGTGGGGTAAAGGTTTAATTCATGCTATCTAATTTACCGTGCTCTGGAGAATTCATCAGCATTTAGTGACAATTTATTATAACTTTGTTGTGTTTTGCTATTTTATGAAACTACAAAAAAATAGCTTTGTTCAATTTCTTTTAGGGTTGCCTTACCCTATTTTGCCAGTTGTCTTTTTTTATATGTGCTTCAACATATTGTTCATTCACCTTTATAAATGAAATGACACCTGTCGTTACTGATTTTGTTTACCTAAATCCCTCTAGTGTGCCGCAAATTCAGCCCTTCTCAACAGTGACCTCCTCACTCTTCAGCTACACCAACCTCATTAACATAAATGCAGTAGCATCTTTTCTCATGTTTCGCATGTTATTTAAATTCATATTTGAGCTCATCGCTGGTCTAGTAAACCTTATATAAACCAAAATCAAACCAAGCTGCTATGACTCATCCAAGCCAGAAGAAGAATCTGTTTACTCTCATCTGTCCTAACACTTTCCATCTCACTAGTTCTTCTTACATCTATGTGCTGTATAGGTCATAGGATTTGTTTAATTTCCTTGCCTCATCTACTCACAGGTACCTAATATGACAGACTGCCTGGCTCTCTAATACGTAATTTCAAACTATACTTAAAGCAATACATCAGTAATGCTACCTCTTGCCTATTCTGTTATGGTTCCTTACTAGTTTCACTGGAGCCAGCATATCTGTAATTTGCATCATAGACCACTTTTATTGCATGGAGTTGTTAAGTTTATTTCAGTTATTGCTCTTGTCTCAAGCCATACTCATGGCTGAAGGGTCTTTAATAAGTCCACTTATCAGATTAACAAATGATAGATAGATAAATAAATAAATAAAAAGGTATCATACTTACCTCTGTCAATTTATAAGGCAAATATTCTAGACTCTTCAAATCTTTACTCACTATTATTGTCTACTGTATAGTACTTTAGGGCCAGTACAGCCAAGTCCTGTCTCTATGTATGATATTTTATATTATGTAGATATGATTGCTGACACCTGTATGTGTTAATGTATGACCTTTAAATTTAAGTTACATTTTGTTCAGATGTATCTGTCCTAGCAATTAAATGATTATACACATAAATAATTAAATAAGTGACTATACAATGGATGCAGAGGCTTCCTTCTTTTAGGTACCTGTTGGGATCACATAGTTAGTACAAAGAGAAGGAAATAGATTACCTTTTTCAGATATTAAAAACAAAAACAAGAATAGTTCATGTCAAATGTTTAACAGGTAATAAAACTTTATATGGCAGAACAGGACTCGGTAGCTCACAAACAAGTTACCAGCAGCATTGGGCCAAACTGTGAAAGCTAGTGGCATAACTAAGTGGAAGGGCCTATTATGGTCGTAACAGAACACGGGTTCCACAAACAGAGGTCGAATACATAATTAGTTATGTGGTTTAGTGAGCTGTTCTAAGTAGTAATGTGGTTTAGTGCCGCATCCGTTTCTCAGTGTCCAATGACCCACTTGTTGTTAAGCATAAGGTTTTCTCATTGCTTCTTTTGTCTGTCAGTCTCTCCACATAAAGAAGACAGAAGTAAGTCCATGGCTACTTATGCTTTCTATTTCTAATAGTGTATATCTGGATAGATAATGGTCAAAGTATCTAGTACTTACAAGCAGAAAAAGTTGTCCACAGGCATGTTGGAAATCACTGTTCCTACTACTGCATTTCTAATTCACAGTTTCAGTGATATTAAAAGCAAAAGCAATTTTAATTTAGGAAACTAACACTTTATTTACTAGAAATGTAGCTGGTCAGCCTGCATCTGCAGTAGTTCCACTGCTCAATGCATTTATTCTCATAACTGGAGGTTATTGGATGCGCGTTTTACATTATAAGATACTTTAAATGCAAAGAATTATTAAGCAGTCTGGTCTGTTATTTTCTTCCCAGAGATTACTGCAATGTTTTCTAGAAACAGGTAGTAGACATAGCTGGGAAAGTATAGTTAATGTTGTATTGCAACATTCTGCATATTAAACTTTCAGTAAAAACAGCGATTGGAGAAAAAGATTGATATAAAGAACTGAACGAGTGCCCATTCTTTCATTTAATGAGAACACCCTTTTTGATCTGATTATTATATTTTCAGAAGACGTTCGTGATTATAAACAAATGCATTGTTTTTCGTTATAAGAATTGTGTTTAAACATGTTTCTATAAACTATATCAGTAGACTGGCATGTGATAAATCAAAAACCGCTTGATGTTTATCATTAGTGGAGCCAGTGCCCAAGTCTACACAGTCTGAAGTGCAAACCTTATTACAAAGTAAACCATGTAAAAGTTCATATATTGGGCAGTCACATAAAACTAGTCAATAAGCCCCTTACAAAGAAAACATATCCATCAATGAGAATTCCTATCCTTGTGACATTATTTTAAAAAAATTAAAAAGATTGCCTCATATGAGGCCCAACAGTTGATGCATTTTTATATTATAAAGTCAAGATAAGATTCATTCTTGTCAATTACACATATCACTTTCTGAATGTAATATGGCCTAGCATATAAAATAAGAATAGGTATAAATTAGGTATAAATTCCTGAGGTCTGTTTCTTGAAATGTAAATATAACAATGATTTAGCCCTCCTTTCTCATGACATGAGAAGTAAGGTTTAGTGTTCGGCTGCATAATACAGCAGTGGGCTATAATGATTTATGGGCAATTCTAGGCTGACTAATGTTAGGAGAAACGGTAATGGATAGATATCACTCAGTTAAATGTGAATTATTGTTATAAAAAAAATCTGTTTCCCAAATTGACCAAACATCTTTCAATTATTTATTCATTCATTCATTTCCTGATTCTATAGACAATCATCTTAATCCACTTAGGGTTATAAGGCCTACCCCAGCAAGTGTTAGGACACAGAACAAAACAAAAAAAGCACACACGCACACACACACACACACACACACACACACACACACACACACACACACACACACACACATCGACACTACAGCTAATTTACAGGATAAGTTATTCAAGTACATCTTTCAAGTGACTGGAAATGAGAGCCCTAATGAGCACAGACAAGAATGAAACCCACAACCAAGTACAGTGAGGTAGAAATGTTAAATACTACAGCACTGTGTCATTTAAACTTAACACTGAATATAAAATGTTAGCTTCCATTATGCAAAACCTTCCAAATACTTATTTTTAAATCACCTCCATCAAATTCTCAAACACTACTTGGACACACTTCTAAGCCAGTACCCATACTACATACAACATAACTATCTGACGTCAAATGTGCAGTGTGTGTGTGTGTGTGTGTGTGTGTGTGTGTGTGTGTGTGTGTGTGTGTGTGTGTGTGTGTGTGTGTGTGTGCCTGTGTGTCCTACCATGAAATGACAATTCATTCAGGATTAGTTTTCTCCCTAATACTTACTGAGTATTGGGAAAGGTTACAATTTCTACCATGACCGTAATAAAGTGGGTGCCTAGAATGAATGAATAAATGAATGACTAAAAAGCATCACTTCACATCTGAGGCACTAGCAAGCAACACAGGCAAACATACTGAATAAACACAACCACAAACCACATGTACATGTACCACACACACACACACACACACACACACACACACACACACACACACACACACACACACACACTGCACATTTGACATCAGATAGTTATGTGCAGTTGTATGTGGTATGCGTACTGGCTTAGAACTATGTCCAAGTAGTTTTCATGTCTGACAATATAAACATAAGTTTACAAAGAAACAAAATAAATTTCCTGTGTGATTTTTCATTGGACATTCAATAGATAGCCAGTTTCTTAAACACATTTATCTGTGCTCAGTGCAGTGTGGGTGCATTATGTTATTTCCAAAAACACACAAAAGAAGTCTGTAGAACTACATTAAATGCCACTTTTATTTTAAACTGCATAACATGCCATTTGCTGTTTGTTGCACTTGCTTTTCAGAATAAACCTGTAAGGTGGGTTAGCCAAAGCAATAGTTCATGTTCTGTAATTTACAGTAAAAGGTATGTTTTAATACAGTTATAGAATTGTATTTTCTGTGCCTTTTAGATATGTTACGAGGTTACTGAAGTCCTGTTAGTGAGAAGTTATTCATTTGCAGGATATTATTTCTGCAAACTGACCAGTCCATAAAGTCACACTCTGCATATGTTTTCTTCTATCACTTTATTTACATGAAATTGAATATTGCTAAGGAATGACCACATTGATGTCCACAACTTTTTCCATAAATATTGAGCATATTAGATTTCCTTGATCATTGAACCATTCCAATAAATCAGATTTGATAAGGCTATGATACAACATTTTTACCTCTTTATTAGTGATAAAGATAGATAGAAGGGCACACAGAGAGATGATCTGATGAATTGACAGTCAAAAACAGTATACATAAGTTTAAATCTCTAAGTCTGTTTTAGCATTTATCACTGTTTTTGTAGCTTAATTGCACATTAGTCAATACCAGTGCAGATCACATGTAAGCTGTAGTATTCTTTTTGTGTGTAATGCCATATGGAATGCTGCTGAAACCTGTGGGACCTTCTTGTCAAGAAAAGAGGAACTGTTCCAGTCACCAGTGTCACCAATACTGCAGAATGTTCATTTAGCCTTAAGTAAATGAAAACTGCCTATAAACTGGTACAAGATGATTTCAAAGAGAAAAAGTCTGCACTGCTATTTTTCATGCAAATTCACTGGTATTTTAAGATAAAACCATATGTATACATATCCCAGAAATGCATAGCCAAATATATTACGGGTTTGACTGAAATTAAAAAGTAGTAATTAGTCATAAAATGTATCTGAGTATATTAATATGCACCCTGCTCTGATATAATGGTTGTGTCACAAAATGTTCCTTTGGTAAGAATAAATGATGACTGTGCTTCTTTCAGATAAATGTCAGTGTGGGTGTTTGCTGAATTTATCAATAGTTTTACTCTCATGCCAGGGTGATAATGATATTAACTATATTTATGTGAAACAAGAGGAATTTAAAGGTCATTCTATCATCACATTTTCCCCAACCAATGTATATTTTCTATCATAATGGTTGCATAGGGCAGGGGTAATTCTAAAATGTGGAAGGCTGTTAAGTAATTTTGCTTCAATTTTCTCTTAAAAGCTGTATGCTATTAAATAAAATGCTAAGTAACTACAGCATTTTTATTGTTTATCTCATTGATATATATTATTCTAGATTCTTCTCTTGTAGAAGATAGATTGATGATAGCTATCTTCAGGCAAAGTATGACTCAAAGGAAACAGATGCATACTCTCATAAACAGCCTGAAGACAGACTCTTGAGAATGAAAGAATAGTCCAAAATATGATTCATTGTAGGTACAGTAGTTGGCATAAGTTATACAAGAGGAGTAGGGCAGAATGATAGACTTGAATAAATAGATTTCCCTAAGGTGTAAACATGTACTCAACATGATGTGACAGGGAGCCCCAGTGGTGAAAAATAGGGAAAAGACCAAGCGCAGTGACAGCTGTATTATGCATCTGAGCTACAGTAAGAAAAGGCACCTCTTTTACCAACAAGAGCTGTGCCTGAAGTTGATTTTGGACAACGTGTTATTTTTAATATTCACTGTTTCAAGCAGTCTGCTTGTGTTTTGTTGACCTGGAGAACACATACAATCATGTACCCTGGATTGACTTCTTATAGGTGTTACAATAGTCTGGGATCCCTAGACAGCTGCTACTTGCCACTCAGTTCCTATATTTGAGGATGGAACATTGTCCTCACATTCTTGACATTAAGGTGAATGTTTCTGTGGCAAGAATAGGACTATTGAGGGTGATTTTTCTCTTCCATCTTGATTGTGAGTTTCATGGGCAGAATACCAAGGTGCAGCCAAGGTCTGGAAATTATCCAGTTCTGGGATTAAAAGGTTTTGCCATTGTTGCTTGCATATGATATTTTCCATTTGTTCTCAAGTGACTGTGACCTCCATATGGATAATGGATTGATTTGCTGCTCTGTGTAATGCTGAGGGGAAGAAAACTAGCACATCCAAATCAGAGGGCATAGGCCAAAAAGTAATGGATGTATCTCTGCAGTTAAAAAGTAGCAGATGCCTTGAATGGAGCAGTATCTTGAAGTCTTGTTATTGACTGAAAGCAGAGGGGATTGGGATACTGATAAAAAATTGTTGGAAGGTTACAGATTGCAGGTATTGAAGTAAGTCATAAGATGAGGCTGCTAGTTTAGAAGTGAGACTAATGCACAGTAGTTTAGTAGTTAAGCCTTTGCCTTTCAGTTCTGTGGTATGGCTTGGGTTCAGTTATGACCTCTGTTTACTGTTTATATAATAGACAAACAGGTATAGGTAACATACTAGCATACAGATTTGAAAAAAGTTACAGGCCACACAGGAATTCTCCATTCATTGTTCCTCCTTGCAACACAATCCCACCTGAAATTCCATTCTGTATTGTCATCATACCTCTCTACCTCTTAGAGCAAAAAATCTGGACAAAGCCTAAAATGGTGGGGGACAAATAGGGACACATTTTAAATATTGCTCTTACAAATTTAGAAAGTTGATGGAATAATAGGTTTTGCATTAGCATGAATTTTCTGAAGGATGTGGAGTCTTAAACTCAAATGTTTGTCATTATTTAATGACTTCAATTCTCAGCTGTTTGACAGAAAGGTATAGATTTTAGGAGGACCACACCAAAAATATGAGGCAAAAATCTGGACATTCTGTGAAAAGCTGTACAGTTGAGAGGTATGATGGTCATACCCATTGCAAGCAAGGTCAAAAACAGTAGTTCCTTGGGGCTAGATGAAGTACGAGAAAGCGTAATTCATGCAGTCAAAAATAGCATAGCATAGCATGATCCCTTGCACGCATTCTTTATGGATAATTAAACATTGGCTAAATCCCTGATATTTGGAAACAGTTTATTGCAGTCCTATATCCACAAGGGATTCTCCTCCACAGATTCTACTTATCATAGTTGGATCAGCAACACAACCACATAGTGCAAGATGATGGAGATAATCATCATGGAGCTTACTCAGGTGGATGTGAGAAACTCCTTCTCTATAATCTACCCTATTACAGTTTTGCCAGAGGTAGATCTTGAATGCTTAACCTTATTAACTTCTTTTAGAGTTTGATCACTTTCTAAGATGATTTTTTTTTAATCTGTCCTCACAGTTTATCTTGAGCTGGCTAATCCATTAGACACTATACCCCATGACAGAATAATTTATTAACTCAGGGACCTAGAGGTAAGTGAAGTTATAACAATGTGTGTCCACACGTGGCTGCATGGCTGTATATAGCTTGTAAAAATAAGAATACTCTTATCCTTACTAACCCTTGGACCAGTGGAGTCTCTCAAGGCTGTCTCCTGGATGCAACCATTTTGGCATCTTATTCACAGACACCAGAACTGACTCCTGTTTGGCTTCCCAGATATGCAGATGACTGCAGACTTTGGAGCACTGCTTTTATCTCCACTGGTGCAACCTCCCTTCAAATGGCACTTAAAATTGCACATGAAGACTTCAAGAAAAAAGGTGTTCATTGTCAAACCATTCATTGTCAAAAAGTGCATCTTTCTTGTATTAGGAAACCTCATGCAAACTTTATGTACTATTGATGGGCTACAATTAAAACTTGTAATAAATGACCTTGAAGTCCTTGATTACCTTTAACTTGAAACCCATATAGTCTCAGCCATCTGTAAAGCATATGGAATTAAGAGACACATTAGGGAGCTAACTGTCTACTGTATATAGCTTTTATCAAAACAATTATTTAATGTGGCACCCTGTTGTGTTATTTTCTCAAATGCCATGTCCTACATTTGGAAGAGGTATAAAGTTTCCTAACAAAAATGATTTAAGGCCTTCAAGCCTTGCTTTGTAACCAAAGACTGCATCAATTTTGTCTCTTATCCATATTTTATTACTATCTTAAATTAGTCCTATTCTTAACACACAGAACATTAAAGCCCCTCTTGCAATTTGAGACTGTTTACTTAGAATACCCTTATGGTGATTGAAATGCAAGAGAGCACTTGACCTCACTAAAAGTTAATATCATCTGTACCATGAAATATGACAACTTCATATTTTTTTTATTTGTTTGCTGACTGAGAAAGTCAAACTAGGACAGAGCCTATTTTCATCAAAGGCCCAGCGAGAAACACTCCAGACGCTTGTCTTTGGAATGTGGGAGGAAACCAAATTGCCCAGAGGAAACCCACATGAATGCAGGGAGGACATGCAGACTCCACACAGAAAGCCCCCCAGCCGAGAATCAAACCAGAGAACCTCTTGCTGTGAGGCACCAACGTTAACCGCTGCAACCCTGCACCACCTGAATTATCACCACCACATATCAAAGAATTCCATGCCTGTGATGCAGATTTCCTCACTCTCATAAACCTAACCCATGAATTCAAACCTTCAAAAAGGAGCTGGTACCTACATGGGCATTCTAAGGCATTAAGTTCTGTGATGGCCTTAATGCTTTTAATTATTTTTGATAAAGTTATAAACCTATGTGTCTCACCTCAGATACAGTCAAGAACATTGGGTTGTGACTAAAAGGATGAGATTGCCAGATATAAGCAAAGCAAATCACATTCCTTCATAAAGTGTCTTGGGTCAATTTCTCTGAGAAGTTTGGAAACCTGGCAGGATCACAAAGTACAGCCCCTGCCCTTCCTGGCAAAGTGAAGTCAGTTGAGGTGGTCTGGGTACCATATAAGCATGCATTATGTCTACCTCACTTAGGAAGCACTTCAGGTGTAGACCACTAGAAGGAAGCAGTTTGGAAGACCCTAAATATGTTTGCAGATTTATATTTCTCGGCTTATTTGGGATTATCTGAATAATTGGGAGTCCCACACGATGAGTGGAAATTGTTGCTGGGGATAAAGAAGGCTGGCTATCCTATTCAGTTTGTTACTGTATGATACTAAATAGGGCAATCAGTTTACAAACATCTCCTCCTTAATATTTAGATTTTCTGTAGTGGACATGAAAATATAACATCACTTAATTCAAACTGTGCAAACTCTATGGTATATTCATTCTGATACACAAATTCAAAAGAAAATATGTGATTTTAAACGAAAATCTAACTATGTAAATAAATAGTTCTAGTGTTTTTTGTATATAATGCAGTGATTTGTTTAAATAACATTCATGTAAAAATACAACTATAGCAGCTATTACTATATGAGTGCTGGAATCCCTCTACACAATGCAGTGATTTGTGTTAATAGTCATGTAAGGACACAGCAATGATAATTATTTAAATGTAAATGCTGCTCATAATGGAACATGAAAGATAATGGGCAGGATTCACAAAGCCTCCGTGTAAGAGTTACAAGGCTTACACGGAGGCTGCAGTTAAACGGTGTGATGTCAGCATGCCATGCATATGCATGAGGGCATGCTGAATCACAACTAAGGCTAACATGGTCCGTGTAAGACAGTAGGGGGTGTGTCCGTAGGGCGAGCCCTGCAAACAGACATGCCCCCAGAAGAGTAAAAGTCCCGAAAGTAAACCCCCACGACAGAGTCCGTGTAAATGTGAATAAACACAACACAACACATGCCCCCACAGACTATGAACATAAAATGTAAAAATGAACATGTTATATATATTTTTATAAGTTTTAAGGATGTTTGCCCGTGAGTGCGCTCATTTGCGCGGGTGTGCCTGTTGCTTAGCCACAGTTAGCAGTCAGTGGAAAAGCATATAAGAACTAAATATGCAAAGTAAGCCAAGAAGCAATAGCGTAGCAGTAGAGACATTGGCTGAAGAGGAGGCAGTCATGGTTCGATCCCCCACAACATCAATTTTTATTTTTAGTGAAATAAGCACGAAACAATTCCCTGACATATATGTACATATATAAAATTATATTTTATGTAAAATGTAATGAAATGGGCCATGTATTTTGAAGAAATGTGAGATAATAAAAAAAAAATGTCAGATGTGCCTATAGCTGAGCTACAGTCTAACAAGTTGAGGATATCTGCCTGTAGGTGAGCAGTGTTTTAACAGGTGTAAAATGAGTGCCTGTAGGTGAGCAGTGGTTTAACAGGTGTAAAATGAGTGCCCGGGGTTGAGCAGCATTTTAATATGCTGAAACTGTGTGCCTGTAGCTGAGCTGAGTGTAATATGCATGCTGACAGCCAAACGATGCGTAAACCGGCATAACCCATTTGCGCGGAGCTGCGCACCGCGCCAACAAGCTAACCGACGGGCAATGTTGAGCAAGCTGTATCAAAACTGCCTTTACACAGACACACCTCCTAGCCTGTGTAGACAGTCATAAAATATAAAAAGCAGTGGTCAGGCTTGAACACAGGATACCATGCACCATAGTCAAAGTACTGAACCACTAAGCCATGACAGTTGCACTTAGAAATGCAGTAATAGCATATATATAGGAATGAATAGAATGAGGAGCATGACAAAGCAGGTTTTGTGAAGCTGATACAATTCCAAAATGGCCAATCACAGATAAGTGCGGGAAAAATGGCATATATAAGTCCCATAGGCGGGAATACACAGCATAACCAATTGCGGAACCGACTTGCAGCCAGGATGGCAGGTGTAGGAGAGGGTAGTTGCTTCCGAGCACAGAGGTGGGGCATTGAGGAGTCCAAATATATGGTTTGGCTCCTCATCCATGATCATGAGGCCCAACTCATGCAGGGCCAGGTCCTGTGGGGAGCATATAGGGCTGAGGCATGGGACCGGTTGGCACATGATCTCACCAGTGCCACAGGAATACTAAGGACTGGTGAACAGGTCCATCACCACCATGCAGACCTGAAGAGACAGAAGCAGGACCAACTGAACCATTGGATCCAGGAGGCCCGGCAAATGCCCAATGCCCCACTACTGAGTAAGTTACATGTAATTATTTATGTAAGAAATTAACCTAGCTGATATTATGGAGATGTGTATTCCAATATTACTTCATTTATATTACAGCTGCAGGTGTCCGTTCCATGAACCATCGAGCCTATGCCGATAGGCTGGTGCGGTTGCGCCACCAGGCAGGTCAGTAATTCTCTCCCTGTAACTGTAAAAAAATGACAGTTTGCAAAAGAGTGCAGTGTAGTCACTTATTAATAAAATGTGCAAGTAACAGTGTAAGAGAGTTTGCAAGTATTGCCTGATTACAAAAGTGTGATGCAGCCTGTAATCCAAACATAAAAATGAAACAAGTCTGAAATAAAGATGTCCCACCTGTAATATAATAGTACATAACCTGCAGCAGGCTGAAAAGTACAGCTACAGAAGCTGAGTAAAACACATGTGTGAAATATATCCCTGTTTAAATTCTGAAACATGACATAAGTGAGACTGTTGGAAAGGATTGTTATAACTAAAAGTAAAACATGTCAATAAAGCCTAGAATTAAGTACCATCCTGAATTGTAAAAATAAAACAAGTGAGAGAGTGTGAGAAAGAGATATGAATCCACCAATAAAGTAGTAATAACTCCTGAATAAAGTATACTGCAGTCGGTACAGAATGAAATGAATGTGACAGGCAGAACCAAATAGCAACGTGTTGAAAAAAGTACTGAAGCTGGAATGTGTGTCCCAAAATCTGGATATGTTGCTCTCAGTTTGCAATATGCAGATAGTATGGTTGTATGAAATACCAAACATCCACAGTTGTCTATAGCCATATAAAGAAAATGTAGCAGGATGATGTAGCTGAAAAGAGCCAGATATGAATGTGTATGAATAAATATGAAATGTATATTGATGTAGCAGTAACATTCCTATCACCAACCTGAATTAGTTATCACATAGGAAACTGTAGTCAGACCTGTAGTGTGTATATATCTGCAGCTAGTAGAAATGTACAGCATATGTATAGGTATTTGAAGTTGTTAATGAAATATTTCTTCACCCTACCCTATAACCACAAATAATCCATTCCACGTGAAATGGGTATGTGCATTCACAATTAACACCCCTGGACATTTGTCCTGTTTGTTCATACATATTTGCATGTACGTTGATGCATGTGCCCTGTTCATACATCCAAACCTGATGGCCTGTTGCCATCAATCAACCCTGCATGTTGTTGGATTGTGTATTGCTGTTCAAATTATGCATGTGTTATGCTTGCTATTCAATGGCTTGAATTTATGGGTGTTTGGTTAATGGGAATACTAATGCATGCTGTTACAACTAATTGTGAATGGTATTGTACATTACTAACCCAAACTGTCATAATATAATGCAAAACATAGGACGACAGGGAAGGCGGGTTCCAGCGGACCCACCTCTCCCACCTCAGCTGGCGAGTGCACCTGGCAGTAGTGCCCAGGCCAGACCCTCCTCCGGTGGCCCTGTGCCACCTGCGGGTGGAAGCGCTGCAGGGGATGGGGCTCGTTCCCCCCTCTGCAAGTGTGGCTGGAGGAGAACATCCACTCACCCTCCGTAGTGTCTGGACTGTGGTGCGTAGGGAGATCCGGCACGCTGTGCTTGGGCCCCTACGCCAGCTTGAGGCACGGGTGGCACAACTCATGGGCGTGCCTGCTGCCCGGCCTACACAGCCCCCAGCACAGCCCCATCCTGGGCAGTGAAGGCACAGTGGCAACTGCCCATGGGTGGGGATCTCAGTTCCACTGTTGCCATCTGTGAGCTCATGGGCTTGAGATATCCAAACATCCATCCCCGTCAATTGTGTAACCCCCCACATGTGTCATACACCACCCCTGTATGCATCTTTTTGTCTTGTCTGTTAACCTCCCCTACCAACCTCCCCAGCTATACCGACTTCCTGTACCTGACATACCACTCTCACCTGAAAAAAAAAAAAGGGCACACTGTACCCACAAAAAAATTACGCCCCATACATAGTTGCCCATTTTGCACACATGTCTGCTGGACATGTAAACTGGCAATTACAATTGGCTATACTCAAATATTATTGATGTCATCACACCTTTCTCAGGGGTGGAAGGTTTCAAATTTCACACCAAATTACAAACATATGCACAGCTGTTGCTGATGTAGAAATGGGCAGCTATGGGCCTTTCCTACATCCTTCCTGCAAAACCCGAGCTTGTTTTCCTACTGTCCTACCCTCTTTGTGCCCCCTTTTTCACCATTTTCCTATCTCCCCATTTTCTTTTCTTTAAAAGAAAATAGCGCGGGTGTGCGCGAGAGTAAGAACCTTTAAGCAGTAGTAAGCGGGTGTACACTTCTGTGCGCTTAGCTAAGCGTGTGTGCGCGAAGCTAAGCGGCAGTGCGCATGCGTGACCTCCGCGCAAACCAGCGCTAATCTGCTTACAGCAGCTTAAAAGTGCCTTAGTCACTCTGAATGACAAGGCCTGTAGTTTTCACAGCAACAAAATAAAATACCTCCCTCAGTCTCGAACCCAGAACCTTGGAAACACTAGTCTGCATGACTTACCACTAAGCCATGACTGCTATACAAGAACATTGTGCTGAAAGAAATATATCATAAAATAGTAGGAATTAATGTAAAGGGAATGTAGCAAGTCTAGTACACAAAGCATGTCATGTATATTCACTGTCAAATCTAGTGGATTTGTAAAATAGCACTGTCTGCTGAGAAACAGTCATGCTAGTTGGTAGCTACTAGGTAATAATGTCACAGTAGCATCTGGCAAGCCACACACATACTCAGAGCAGGATAAACACTGCCATAGTTGAATAGTTAAGAGATCAGACATAGCAACTGTGACTGAGTTACAGGGATGTCCCTGATGTGAAAACAAATGTCAACTTTGCCCCACTGACACCCTGTCAAATGTGCTAACAGTAGTCAGAAAGGTGTAACTACACATGCAATGGTAACTATGACTGACTGAAGGTATGCACCACCTGCACAGCACAAATGGTGTGCCAATATATATGCTTGAAATAACCCACAGTCACAACTGCAGAGTATCAGAATATGTCATTGGAGTAACCCACTGCTATGTACCATTCCATGAGGCTGATAAAAGATGCACCGGAGAGTATCTGAGGCCTGCTCAGCAGCATGATGAAATATCCCTGTAAGTGTCAAGGCCCACACCATGGCCAGACCACACTGCATGCAGTAACACCCTACCACAACAAACACATAGGGAATTGCTGCCCAAACAGATCTAGCAAG
Organism: Protopterus annectens; assembly: GCF_019279795.1. NCBI lineage: Eukaryota > Metazoa > Chordata > Ceratodontiformes > Protopteridae > Protopterus > Protopterus annectens. Next base: position 1,781,788,973 of record NC_056737.1, on the reverse strand, counting down.
CATTACAAGCTGTGAATGTAAATGGAAAATAGGAAAGCCATAGCAACACATTACAGGAAAGACACCTAGCCGGCATACAAGGAGTGAATGTAAAGGCCAAATATAGAAGCCAAAGCAACAGATTGCAAGAGCCACTGCTATATACCAGTTACACCACAATCCCCACAGGAAAGCACACACACACCCATATACACAGTATTACTAGTCATAGGTGTCACTTTACATACTCACGGAGAACAGGACACTGGAGGAAGGAATACTCAGCTTACAGAACAACATGCATTGCAGTGTCTATAACACAGCCTGAAATATGAGAGACATACCAACCCTTACACTCACAGAACAGTGTCCACAGCAAACCAGCATGGTCCCCACCCTGATAATCTGAAAGGGCTACGCCTACCTAACAGACCTTTTTATAGCACAGTCCTGTAATCACAGTGAGAACTGCAATCACTACACAACAGGCTGCATGCAATTAGTAAATGCTGGCTAACAATTGGTGCAGAGGCCATCACATGGACATGTGCAGATACATACAAAAGCAGCCTGTACTCCCAGTCCACACATGCAATACTGTCATTGCACCCACTGGAGGTAGAGAGAGAGAGAGAGAGATAGATAGAGAGAGAGAGAAAATAAAGAAAGAAAGAAAGAAAGAAAGAAAGAAAGAAAGAAAGAAAGAAAGAAAGAAAGAAAGAAAGAAAGAAAAACCTGAAACAACAAAGCAAAGAGGCTGACAGCGGGCCAAGCAACTGCAAGCCTACACAAACAGCTACAACAAACACAGGTAATGTAAAGTACTACTATAATACTCTACATACTGTGAACCCTCCAGATGTGTTATTGGTCTGTATCTATGTAATGAAGATGTGCATAGGGCCGGGGACATATTGAAACTGTCACTGAAGGCTCCACATACATATGTATGTGACGGTAGCTATGTGCACATAGCAATGTAGGTTGTAGTGCAATGTACAAGTAGGTTGCACAGTAGTGGATGTTCAGCAGTACGTTACTGTGTGTATACATATGTGGAACTAAAAAGGGTGTATATATATATATATATATATATATATATATATATATATATATATATATATATATATATATATATATATATATATATATATATATATATATATATATATATATATATATATATATATAACATGTGTATACGTATCACCACAAAAGGATAAAATGGTGCTAAAATAAACTTATAACCAAATAGAAAGCACCACAGTTGAGCTGGATATAGGCAACAGTTTATTCAGTTCCAAACACCGAACACAAAGTGAAAAGACCCACACGTAACACTGTAAAAGTACAAGTAACGTTTTTGTCATCAACTTCATCCTTCATGAAGTTGATGACGAAAACGTTACTTGTACTTTTACAGCATTAAGTGTGGGTCTTTCACTGTGTTCGATGAACTGAATAAACTGTTGCCTATATCCAGCTTTCTACTGATTATGTGTATATGTATATCAAGATATGTATATATATATATATATATATATATATATATATATATATATATATATATATATATATAATATGCATATGTGTATACATAGATAGAGAGGGATGTAGAAATACATAGACATATATAGTTTCACAGTGTCATAGTTTAGTACTAGGCTATCTGCAGACAGTGTATAGAATAGATTTAGAAACTTGTGCCTCTGTATAGTAGTGACACAGTGAAGACCCCCCTACATAATAGCATCAGTTTACTGTGCCTCTGTCTAGTAGTGACACAGAGAAGACCCCTGCTGTAAACCTATGATCTCCCATCCACTTGTCAAGAATGCACATGAAGAGTGTCAGTGAGGGTCTCTGCCTAACATGAACTGGGATCCTGTTCCACAGTATGGGATCTGTCCCTACAGTATGTCCTATTCATATGTGAGCTGAGGTTTAAATCCATATCTGTCGTGCTTCTGATGGATTTGGATTGTATGAGGTGGAACATGTCCATCAATACCTGATTGTACATGGCCTACTACATCAGGCACAGATCACCCCTACGTAGGCAGTATGCTATGGAATAGAGCATGAGTTACATTAGTCTGGCAGCATATGACAGTTGTTGCAGACCCTTGATCCTCCTAGTGATGTACTTATGGGGTCCCCCTAGCTGTTGCAAGTGCCAGGTGAGGTACATACCAAATGGGACATAGTACACAGTCATGGGCCTGATAAGGGAGGAGTATAGGGGTACAAAGACCCCTTTTGATGTGGATGTGACCCCTTCATGATAAGGTGGGCAAGGTAGGAAGTCCATCCAACCACTTTGGCAACATGGATGTCAAATGAGAGGTCAGCATTGAATAGTGTTGCCAGGTCTCCGATTACTTTGTCTGTACTCAGTGGGTTATTGTCTATGTGATAATATGTAGGTACCTTGTCCGTCCAAAAGGGTATGAGTATACATTACGTGGCATGCAGTGTAAGGTCATGACTCCGGCACCAGTGGTTGGTGTCCGTGAGGCCTGTTAGTAGGATGTATGTGTCAGCTGATGTATCGCCTATGGCGCCTAGTAAGCAGCCATCTTTGAACATTGTCAGCCACTACCCTCCCATGTTTCCTTCCACATCTGAGAATGATATGCCAAACATGAGCAGTCCCAGGACAGAGCCCTGTGGGACACCACATGTGACTGGCTCTGAGTCTGACATGGCACCAGTGAGTTTGACTGTAAGGTTAGCTGGTTTGCAACCCATCATGTGACATATGGATTTACATTTCAGCTGTTGATCATGTCTATGATGCCAGAGTGTGGTATTGTGTCAAAAGCTGTAGGCAAGTCCAGGTAGGCTGTATGGACCGCTGTGCCCTCATCAATGGCTCTAGTGACTGATTTGAAAAGGTCAACCAGGTTCATAAGGCTGGATCTGCCCTCTACAAAGCCAAACCGGGTGGGATCATGTGCTTAAGTCCCCATTGTCTCTGTGTATGGGTACCATAATGATCCTTTCCATAGCGTTGCAGACCAGGCTGGTTAAGCTTATGGGGCGGTAGTTACCAGGGTCTGTAGAGGTGCCTCCTGTGTGGAGTGGGACTACTTTTGCTGTATGCCAGTGTCCAGGTACATATGCTGAAGTAAGGCTACGGCTGAATAGCATGTAATGTGCATGTGTAGCTCCTCTTGCAGTTCACGTAGCATACAACCTGCAATACCATTGGGTCCCATTGATGCTGTGTTTACAGCTCTGCTGAGGGTGGTTCCCAGCTGGACATCTGAGATGACAGGGAGATTACAGTCAGCTGTGATAAGTAATTCCACATGTGTGGGTGAGGGAGGGGAGAAACCTGCACTGAACCTGTCTGCCAGAATGTTGGCATTATCTGTGTGTTCAGTGTAGCGTTTGTCACTGTGAACTAACTGTGAACACAACTGAGGGTTCCCACCCAGGTGTGTAACATAGCAGAGGAAGGCCTTGTGGTTATCTGTAGTGACCATAGTGATGTCCCTCTCATTGTTGGCCTTGCATGTTTGTATGACAAAACGTATCTTTCAACTACTGCTGATCAGAAATGCTGTAGCTCTATGGAAGTATGCTCTGCCGTGCAGTAGCTACCTTCTGTTGTTATACAATTTGTTCAATGCTGGGGTCCACCAGACAGGACGCCTGCCCTTGGTGGAGAGGGTCATGGTTTCATTTGTGATTGCATGATCCATGCATTCTTGCAGATGTCTGTAGAAAGCATATGTGAAGGTGTCTGCATTGTGGGAGGTGGTTTACACTGGCCCAGTGGGCATTAAGGATACCAACTCAGTTATAAGAAGTGTAAAGTCAGCATGTGAGAGGTTTCCCACTGTAGTCTTTTGTGTTGTGGGGGAGGTGGGATATGTATATCCAGGGGGATTAGTCTGTGGTCAGATGTGACTAGTGAGGGGTATACTTCCAGTGTGTAGCACATTGTCCCCATGTTTGTGATGATCAGGTCTAGTATATTATCTCCTGTTGTGGGAGAGGTGACTAGCTGTTCCATTGCATTTGACATAGTGAATTCTGGAAACCTTTGGGCTAGGGTGTTTGGGGTAGAATAATGCACCCAGTGTATGTTAGGGTAGTCGCAGTATCCCAATATGATGGTGTGTGGTGGGACATTCATATCCTCCAATGTCTACAGGAAGGCTGACTGTGGTCCCTGAGATTGGGAGGGTGGTCTGTAACATGCTACCAGTTGTATAGCAGGTTTGCCTATGGTTATCTGCACCTGGATGGTCTGTGATGCTTCATGTGTTGCCACTAACCTGGAGGTGTGTGTGTCCTCCATGAATATGGACACACCCCCTCCCATTTTGTTTTGTCCTGAGTCCTGGTGCCAAAAAGCATGATACGGGGTATAGCCTGGTACCGCTGGTGTGATCTCAGGAGCCTTGAACCAGGTTCTCACTTACTGCACAGACATCGAGACTGGTAGAATATGTGCGTACAGATATATGTAATACACACATACATATATAGATATCTGTAGAGACATATACATATACAGATAGATCTGACTGACAACAGATATGTCTGTATATGACTATCTCTTTCTCTCTGTCCCACCCCCTCACACTCTCACTCACCCTGTGTCTCTCTCTCACTCTCTCCCCCTCTCTCCCCACATCTATATGTATATATCTACATCTATATATACATATTTTATATACATATACACAAAGAGATATATATCCATATACAGATATAAATATATCAATATATATATATACATATATATATATATATATATATATATATATATATATATATATATATATATATATATATATATATACATATATAGACTGTGTGAGGCATATGTGTGCAGATGTCTTGCAACAGGTGTCTGGTGTCAAAGGCATGGAGTGAACACCAGTGTGGATACTGGAGTACCATACCCCATTCAAAAACACTGACACCAGTAACCACCACATATGTACATGCCTGCCCACCACTGCATGTGTCAGGGGGGAGCAGGGGCAACAAGTGTACAATAGGCTCCACATTGATATACACAGTGGCACACTAGTCCTGTAATACCTGTACATGGAATGTGTCAGCGGACATGGTGTGTCAGCTATGGACATGTAGGTCACTGAACCCCTCCACACCCCACAATGTCCTACACGGTATGTACCTCCCATGACAGCTACAGATATGGAGAAGGATACAGACATATGCAAGTAACTGTGTCAATGCACTCAAACACCACAGAGTGCACACATACTACCTACATAGAGGTTACCACTGCTGGATATACATAGTTTGGTCACACCCATGACAGTTGTCTAACAACCATGGTAACACCTCCAACATCCACAACACAAATTACCTATGTCTGTCATCCTTGTCACTGCAGTATAGAGCACATGGTGGAGGTACAGGACCCTACCCACAGATATGACATACCCTGTAGTAGACCACACAGAATTAAGAAGCAAGGCTCCCCATGAGTAGATGTCAGACATATCCCTGCTGAATGTTATGCAGATAGGTAATATGCCATATGAGTCACCCTGTTTAACTGTTTGTAAGGAGCAGGTATGATCATAACACATGTGTCACAAGGGGCAGGGTAGCATAACAGTATGCTGCTGTAGGCCCAGGGCCAAAGGCACACTACCTACCTAGGACACAATGCACACCCATGAACACATTGCAAATGGAATATGTGAGGTGGAATGAGTGTGCTAGTGACTGGGTGCATGTTGTGTACTGGTGTGATTGCTCACCATGACTGTCTGTCTGTCATGGTAGTGTGTGTCCTTGGTGTGAGGCCAGAGACAGGTGTGTGAGGTATTGTGATCAACACATACTACATTGCCATATGTTGTGCTGTGTTACCCTGTATGTCACTGTGGTGTAGGTAGGGTTATGGCAAGTAAGAGTAGTGTGCATTACCAGTGAAATATGTAACATGCATTGTGTGCAGTGCATGGGCTGATAATGTTCCCCATACAGTACCTTGATACAAACCCCCAGTGTGAGGTTGTGTATTGTACCTGAAACAGTGTGTTGACTGCTGCAGTATACTAGTCTGTCGTATGGAGTGTGTCAGGTACTGTTGCACAGTTGTCGGATGAGCACTGATATCTGGTCATGTACATGTGTATCCCCCAATAGACAGACAGATGCTATATATGGTGCTTAAGTTATATCACTGCAGTCAAGTATTATGTGTATTATGTGTGCTATAGTTTGCTGACAGATATTGCTGACATATTTTCCTTTTCTTTTTCAGGGCCATGGTTCACCAGCAGAACCCTGTCTACTCCGCTGCAGAGGAGGAGGAAATACACCAGAGCCTGGTGCAGGATTTCGCTCTACTCTTTTCCCGCACCAGCCAGAACCAGCAGGAGAGGGCTGCACTGTGGCAAGACCTGGTCCATCGGGTAAATGACATAGGCACACATAACCGGACATATGAGCAGGTACACCATCACTGCAGTGATTTAATTAGAAATGTCCATCAGAGTGCATCGGATATCCACAGGCAGCAGCTTGCCACAGGTGGTGGGGTGGCTAGACATCCCCCCTCACCAGACTGGAGGGACTACTCCTGAGTGTTGTGGCTCCAGCACAGCAGCAACAACAACTGCATACATGTGTAATGATGGAGGCTGGAGCCACACAGCAGCAGGACACAGAGTGTGCAGGTAACATGCCATGTGTATAGTTGACCATTCTCTACACTGTTAGGTTATGCATGTGTGAGGTATGTCCTCATTTTGTAGCTGTAATCTTGGTAATTATTGTGCATTAGTGATATCCTCAATATCTGCAGTACACCTGTGGAAGCTAACTGTTGCACTACTGAACTGTATCGTGCCCACAGTATCAATGGCACAGTTGTGCCCATTGATGATAAATGTCTCTTTTCTGCAGGTCCCTCTGGTGTAACAGCAAGGCAGCCTATCCATGCTGGTGAGTGTGTAATACCATTACCTTCAATACTCTGTATACTAATAGTAATAATAGGTTGAAGCAGTAGTGCTATGTGTTTGATTGCAGGTGTGTTTGTGTCTGTGGGTTGATATCTCATATACTGAGGTGTGTGCATGTCTGCATGTGTGCATTTGTGCATGTGCCCATGTGCCCATGTATGCATGTGTGCATGTGCACATGTGTGCATGTGTGCATGTATGCATATGTGCATGTGTGCATGTGCCCATGTGTAATTGTGTGCATGTGTGCATCAGTGGTGGCATTGTGTACACATTGTAATCTGTGTTTCCTGTCTCCCACAGGTTCTGGTGCTGCTCTGGTGTCGTGCAGCAGGGAACCTGAATCAGCTGCTGTGGATAGTGATAATGATGATACCTGTGTAATGGCACAGGTAGGTGTGCCAGGGTCCGTCACTGGTCAGCCAATTGACACTACACAGCTGTCGACCCCATCAATGCGCACAGTCATCCTGCCAATACATCCTTTGTTACCAATGTCCCTAGGTGATGGACAGGATACAGTGGGCATTGACCAGGGTAATGTGGTACCGGTGGCACATGTATCCCCACACTGCAGCCATAGCCAGGGTCCTGACACGGTACCACACAGGCAGACGTCCATGGGTTCTTGTGGGAGCATCCGTGGGCTTACCGCCCCTGTCAGACATGCCCTCAGAGGTCTTTTAACCCCAGCTATGTTTCGGGCTGTAATGCAGGCACAGTCACGTATGGAACGGTACACCAGACAGGGTCTGAGGGAGCTGAGAGCATGTCGCACTGCCATGAGTGACAGTATGCGTAATGTTGCGGCTGCCATCTGCAACTTCGCCGAGGTCATTGACAGACATTGAGGGGACACATTAGATCTGTTCCACAACTACATGTCCATGAGCCAGGGCAATGGTGGACAGTTGAGGCATCGACGTGGCCGTATACCAGCAACAGCAGCAGCTGGCAGCCGTCGCGGATGACAACAGGGCCACGACCTCTCACATAGTGCCTGCACCTGATACGGTCCGTAGCACCCATGCCAGGCACAGGTACCGTGTCCATGGCCACAGACAGTGATCTGTATGACCTGGCAGGTACAGTCTGTGGCTGTCCACAAACACCTGTATATGGCAGCCATGAGGTGTGACTGTGTGCATTCATACACATATGCAAAGTGATAACACCTAGGGCTACCGCATACACACACACTGCATCAACATTGCCCCATCTTGTACTGCTGTCCCTCACCAACACACACACACAGACATGTCAATTGGTTGTATCAGTGGCAGACTCAGGCATACCAGGTACACACCCTGTGCATATGATGAAACTGTGCCACCTCCTGCAATCTGTAAAATCGGTGCAGGAACAGGTTAACATGGTGCTGATGCACAGGGTGAGTACATAGACGTATTGTAATAGTATGATGTTGACAACAGTACAGTGTAATGATAGCATTGTGGGTATATACCAGCATGCCTGATGCAGTTACAGTATGAATGTCATTGTATCGTTTTGTACACCCATAGTAATTACCACAGTGCTCTGTCTGCACATCTTTGCATACTGGTGGTGAGGCTGGGAAGGGATGGCCACCTACATAGGTAGCACAGGGGATACAACAATGTACATATTGATACTCAATGATGGCCATGTCAACTGCGAGTTGCATGCTGTCCACACACGACTCTGCAATGCAGATGTTTCAGGATGTTGATATCTGTGCAGTACTACACAACAGGTTCAAGGCTCACAAGAGCACACTAGCACTACAAGGTCACACCTCATACCATGCATGACAGCACCAAAACACAGAACTAACTATGACAGGAGGGTGAGTGTCCATACATGTCAAAGATACTGTGGTGCCAGGACAGAAGCATACATCATACTAAGTCTGGAACTGCTGAGTGAGGGCTCAGTGTCTGTTATTTGACATGTGTATTATTACAGGTATGAGCACTTGGGTATCAGGCCAGTTATTCAACATTACAAAGGTATGTGGTCTACACACTTGTGTGGGGTGCAGCTGGACCCAGCCTGTCTGACCTGTGAATGTCTGGGTACTGGCTTATAGTGCCTGCATATATGCACTGTTACCTACTGGAAGTCGTACACCTTGTTTGCTGTAGCATAGTCTACATACAGGCCTGCTGACTGTAGCTTTGTTTGTATACATGTTTGCCTGTTATGTTCCTGAAACACTGATTCCACCTGCAGTGCAGATATACAGTGCCTCTGTGGATCCCTGGTGACATCTGTGTTGCTTAGTGTACTGATGTCCATGTGTCACTTGACAGAATGTCACTGTTTGTCCTGTTTGCATGTAGCTTGCCTGTAACACATTGCATATAACTTACCCCACATTTGCTCAAGACAGCATTCATATATGCCAGCACTAACAAATCAGGAGCACTACACCCTCACATAGTCACCTTGCTTACCTTTGGCCCTATGTGTCGTTACTTAGTATGGGAGTCACAATGCTATGGTAGCATGTGCAAAGTTCACCTGTCGATCTACTCTCAGGTACAGTTGGTAAATCTGTGAGTCATGTGGCAATGTTACAGCTGCCTCATGTACACAGACAACCCTCTCCCCTTCCCATACACATACAACACATGTGAGAGATGCAACCACATAGCCAAACTGGGGGCTAAGCTCTGTTTACACAGCACTGGCATTCCCTGTCAGGTGGAGTGGGATACTACAGTGAATACAGTACCAGTCTCCCATAGACCTGCCATGACCACAATCCAAACACAGAAACACACAGGTACATTATTGGGCTCTCAGAATTGCATCCTGCCTGAGCAGCTGACACCTGCAAAGCAGACATACAAGCAAACGTTAAGCCAGAGCAGAGTACATGCAACACATAGCTCACAAAGCCTGTGTGCCAAACAGTCACAGGCCATACGGCTAGACAACACACCTGCTACAGTTGTATGAGGTACCTCTATCGTCACATACACTGAGGTCCTGTCCCAGGCTGAACAAGGTGATGGTCACACTGAGCTGCCCATTGGGCACTATGATCCACCACATAACACAAGCATACCGGTCACTCCAAGGCATGTAGAAGTATGACTCAGTCATTGTCTGTGCCAGTGTGTATGACCTCTGACGCACCTCCCTGGACTACATGTTAGGGGACATAGAGGGGCTCTCTGAGCTTGTGGCACAGGCTGGTATGACCCTGGCCTTGAGTAGCATCTCACCCTCACCATGAATGCTGCCACAATATGCAGACAGGATCATCAGTTTCTGCAATTAACGTATCTTTCAGTGACATTCAAAGGGGATCCAATGCCTGTCAGTGTGGGATTACATGCTGGACAAGCCACATTGCTTTGCTTGGGACAGCTTGCACCTGTCACCCATGGGCCATTGTATATTGGCAGAGGCTGTTGCTACACACATAGTGCCTTTGTATGCAAGGCTGACATTACATAGCCACCTACACAGGTATCACACGGGATGGGACACTAATAGCAATGCTACTCAACAGAAGCAGTGTAAACCTCAAGATGCACACAGTGTAAACTGTCCTTAGCATGGGGTACAGCAATATCCATGCAGTAACAGACTCCTGGTACAAGTCTCCCAGGTGCACACCATCAGTGCCAGGTCATTCCTGATACCATGCTTGTCATCCCCTACACATGCACCAAACCAGAACAGGGGGGATGTATCCAAAGGCACCTCAGATACACACACCCCCAGGTTGGTGGCACTGCACAAAGCATCAGAGCCTCTCCATGTGCAACACTCAGTGGGTTAGACTGCCTTCAGGTTCATAGCCTGGCACACACCACACTCCCATACCCAGGAAACCCACTTGGCCTTCCTGACAACACTGGGAATATGATGATCTCTACACACACCATTATATGGTTGTATTGCGACTATCCTAACATACGGTGTGAGCATTATTCTAGCTGCAAGACCCTATCTGAAGGGTTCCTATCATTCATTCCCTGCATTGCTATGGAACAACCTGTTACCACTCCCACAAGTGGTGACAACATGCTGCACCTGTTCATCACCAACATGTGGACTATATGCTCCAGACTAATCATGTATCCCTCACTGGTGGGATGACACCATCTACAACCCACACTGTATAGTCACATACCACATGCAGCCCCCTGCACAGAACACCACAGTCATACAGTTGTCTGATGCATATTCCATGTATTCACATGAGGCAGGCTTCGGACATGGGAACTCTTGCAGTTCACAGGTACATATGTGCAGGTAGCACACACATACATCATGTGTGCATTGACATTACTAATATAATGTATGTCGTGCAATATTGGGAACAACACCCCACACACATGGACAAACTGTGTGACAAAAATATACATGGCATTTGTAGGATTCAAACCCCTACTTAACTATGTTATGACACTTGTGAGAGACACATTAGCAGAGCACGCTACTTGCATTAGTGGGGGGATTGCTTTGTCCTGCTGTACTTATAGGGTGCTGACATCATCAATGTTTAGACAGTGGAATATGCAGCATGTGTTGTGTAGTACTAGTTGCCAAAAGGGGCATTTTTCATACACATGGAGTTGCACATACTACTCCCCCACACACACACACTGGGCACTTGCAGGATTCAAACCCCTACTTAACTATGTTATGACACTTGTGAGAGACGTAGTAGCGGAGCGCACTATTCACATTACTGTGTATAATTTCTGCTCCTGACATATGTATACTGTGCTGACATCATTATGGATGAAGAGGTATGTACATCTCTGACTATCCATCAGTACAGGGGAGAGCATATCTATGCATTAACTTTGCACAGGCACAGTGGCCTACTGTACTGTGGAGGCAAACGCCAAATACACTGTGGATGGCCTTCTGTATTTCCTAGGGACAACAGTCAGGTATTGCACTCTACGGCCATCTGTTTACCTGTCAGATGCAAGTATCTGTTGCTCATATACTGTTTGTGGGTCTTTATTGCATTAGCCTTCCCTATCTCTATAAACAACGTGTGTACTGTGGGAGAAGTTTGCATATGAGTGGGATCCAGTACTTTACTTATGTCTCTGTTGTAACTTCACTGTGTGCACTGGGCAGATGTCTGTATTGTGGGAGGTTCCTGTGTTAACACATAGAAATGCCAGATATGTGTGTGTAACTGCTGAACTGTGACATGGCCTAAGTGTGTGAGCATGCCCAGTTCGCAGTTTGTATGAATTCTTGACTGCCACATCTCATTTATCTAAGTGTGCAAGCATGCCCAGTGTGACCTTTCCTTATGTTGGGATTTGTGGACCACCACATTTGTGTTTGTGTGTGGACGCCATCTATATATCACATGTACAGTTGAGTGTTGGACATCAGGTTGTGTTCTTACTGCCAAACTGCTTTGTGTCTGAACCTAACAGGCATTATGCTGTGCCTGCAGGGTCGCCATGGGATAGTTTGCATACAGTTGTCATCATCCTTTCCTGCTGACCAAACAGTTGTATTGTCGTATAGTGTACTGGTGCAGTACTTTCACTGTGGTGGACAGTATAATCGGTTTCAGTCCTATCACTGCTTGTAATATTTATAGTGAGCACACCAGATTGGTTGAGGGCCAGTTGTGCAGATATGACCATGCTGCATTTTGTTCAGATATGGACAGCATAGTACATGATTGTCCGACATTGTTAATGTATTCCACAACTTGGGTGGACAGTGACAAACAATGTCCATGTGCCCTAGTCCATTTGTAATGCTAGTCAGAGAGTGTTTGTCCTTCAACACACATTTACTGGTGTTTGCCATGACATATGTCATGGTTAGTGTGCTGTGCCTCTGTCTACCCATGACATACAGGTGATATCCAGGGTACACCTACCATCTCCCATCCAGTCATCATGATTCCTCTGGATGACAGTCACTGAGGGACTCCCTGGATATCCTGTAGTGGGAGTTTAGTCATAAGTGGAGTGAGCTTCTGGGTTATGGACCAATCGGTACAGCATGTCCTGTTTATGTCTGTGCTGGGGTTCAGGCCTGTCAGCTGCATAGGTCACCAGCATTCAGTGTTTACATGGTGCCAAATGTCCATTGATACCAGGTTGGTCATGGCTGTATACATCAGGCACAGTTCACCTCCAGCCAGGCAGTATGGCACTGTGTGGAGCTGCAGTTTCTTTACTCAGGTGACACATGGCATCTGTTACAGCTCTGCAATCCTCCTGGTGGGGTATTTGTGTGGTCTTTCCAGTTGCTGCAGGTGTCTGCTGTGGTACATCCCTGAAGGGCCATTGTACACAATTCTGAGGCTGCTGATGGATGACTGGAGAGGCACATTGACCTACCCTAACCAAGCTGTGCTTACCTTCATGATTAGGTGGGTATATGGTATGTTTCTGTAACTACTACAGACACATGGTTGTCACATGCAGGATATCTATTACCTTGTGTCCCCAGGTCTCTTATTTCTCCTGATGTACTTACTGGGTTAACACCTATGTGGTAATTTCTTGCCATGTACTGTGTTTCCACAGGGGTTGACTATACACTATTCTGAATTTATCTTGTTGACATGGCTGTGGCACCACTTGTGTGTTTCTATGTGTGCCTTTTGCAGGTTGCTTGTGTCAGCTGGAGGGTCCGATATGGTGGCCAGTTTGTAGTCCTCTGCAAACCTGTTCAGACAGATTCCGTCCATGTTGGCCTGTACCTATGTGACATATATAGCATACAAGAGAGGTCCCAGGACCATGTCTTGTGGGATGCCAGTTGTACCTGGTTTGCAGTCTGCCATGGCTACAGCATGTCTGCCAGGTCAGTCCTGTCCTTGAGCTGGTTTGCAACCCAACTACTTGCATAGGGGTTTATAGTTAGGCTGGTGAGCTTATCTGTACTGCCAACTAGGGTATTGTATTGAAGGGTTTAGCAAGGTCCAGATAGGCTGTGTGATCAACATTCCCCACATCAATGGGTTTGGTGCATGTTTCACATGAGTCAGACATGTGTAAGGGGCAGGATCTGCCCTATGACAGCCACACTGGGTAGGGTCCAATGTCTGTAGGTACCCAATCTCGTTATTCATGGGATCCATGATCATCCTCTCCATTACTTTGCTAACCTAGATAGTCGGAGTTGAGGGGTGATAGTTTGCAGTATCCATTCAGGCACCCCCTTTGTGGTGTGGGACCACTGTTGCTGAACACTGCTGTTTGGGTACATATCCTGTGGTAGGACTGATAGTGCACAGTAATGATATTTGCTGTTCCATTCTTCCTACAGTACTTGTTGGACACAACCCAGGACACCATCTGGTACCATTGATGCTGTGTGCTGTGCTTTGTGGATGCTGGCTGTTACCTCAGCATCTGCAATGTCAGGGGGCCAGCAGTCTCCTGGGATAGATATTTGGCAGTTAGGTACTGATGGGGAGGTTGGAAGGAATCTGTTCAGTAGGCTGTTGGCAAAGTATGTGGGTTTGGTGTATTGTTTGTGATATTAGAGTGCTGCAGAGCATATCTGTGGATTATCACCATGGTTCCTACCATCAGGTAGGACAGCTGTGTGATATTCCTTTGTGTCCTGCACAATTTGTATCATAATATGTTCATAGGTTCATACTAGGCTATCTGCCCTGGCCTTGTTTGAGCATGGACAGACTGTGTGTGGGTTTCAACACCCCTTGCAATGTGCGTATTATGCCCATGTAGGGTTTACTGTACTACTTTCCTAGATGTGACACAGGGATGGCCCCCAGTGTACACCTACTATCTCCCATGCACTTCACCGGATTTCTCTTGTTGTGTTTGTGTGTGGAGCTCAGCCTATCATGGACTGGGATTCTGTTCCAGAGTGTCCTGAGCCTCTGGGTTATGGATCTGTCCCTCCAGCACATCCTATTAATCTATGTGTAGAGCTTCAGATATCTCACTGTGGTATGTCTGCTGGATTTGGGGTTTCTGCAGTGGAGCATGTCCATTCATTCTGGATTGGACATGGCCTTGTACATCAGGCATACATCACCTCTGACTGTGCAGTATGCTTCTGAATTGGGCTGTGGTTTCTTCAGCCAGGCTGCAGATGTCCATTGTTTGGACCCGTTATCCTGTTGGTGGGGTACATTTGGGGTCTTTCTGACTGCTGCATGTGTAAGGTAAGGTACATCCGAACTGGGGCATAGTTGTCACGTATGGGCCTGATAAGGGAATGGTATGAGGGCACAGTGACCTCTATAGCTCTACATGTGCATCCTTTCATATTAAGGTGGGCAATATATCAGGTCCTCCTGGCCACCTTGGCAATGTGAGTGTCACATGACAGGTTACCGTCCACTTGTGTCTCTAGGTCCATGATTACTTCTTCCATACATAATGGATTGTCACCTGTGTCATACTTTGTGTGTGCCTTGTTTGGTATTTGTTGAGACATTCATACTTTGAAGTGTTTTCAAGAAGGCTGGCTGGGGTACCTGGGTTTGTGTGTGTGGTCTGTAGCAGGCTTCAAACAGGTACACAGTTTGAGACAGTGTTACTTGCCCGTGGATTGTCCATGCTGCTTCTTGCTGTGGCACCAACCTGGGGGTGTGGTTATTCTTGATAATTACTGGTAGCCATACTCCTATTGTCGTCTATTCCATGTTTTGGAGCTGTAGAGCATGGTATGAGGCATAACCTGGTAGTATTAGGGTGCTCTTCTGGGCCTTGCCAGGTTTCTGTTACAGAAGACATATTACCATTCTCTCTGCTCTGGTGGGTTTGGTCTGCATGCACCTTGCAGATTAGACTTCTGGCGTTGGGTAGCATTACGTCCAGGTTATTATTCCTTGTGCTGCCTATGGTGGTGGGTTTGTGTTTCCAGACATACCTATTCCAGGCACAGTGGGGGTGACAACAGCCTTTGCCAGTATCTACACAGCCAGGTTTTCTGGGTGCGTGCCATCCCTAGCAGGTGGGGCATCATGTCTTGCTCGGCATGTCAGCCCAGGCTGTCAGCCATGTGTTCCCCCTTGCTAACAGCAATATCTCAGCCAATTATTGTACTTGATCTTGTTGTCTTCATAGTGTGGCATCATGCTTGGTGAGGGTGAGATGTTAGGTTGGGTCTTCATGTTTGCATATACTAGATGGTGTTACATTGCTTAACACATAGCAATCATGCCCCAGGTGGTGCTGCAGGGCTGCCTCGGTCGGATGCACATACTACACTCCCTGTACATGTTTGAGAGCAGGTTGTGTCATGCTAGGCATCCCTGTTACTATATGAGTGAGTCAGAGAGGGGTATCATTCCCAGGGTTCCTACTGAGCCAGTGTATGTGCTATGCGTTGCCTCTTTGCCAAGGCCAGGGCATACTGGGCACGCCTCCTTCTGCCTACTGGGGCAGGCTCAGGTTGTTCCTCCTCTGAGTCATGCTCTGCCTGTGATGGCCTTGGCAATGGTGGGGGGCTGTTTGTCCCGGCCCTATGCTGGTCCTGCTGCAGCTGCTTTCACAGGATCATATTATGTAGCATAGCACATACCATGACAATTTGGGTACATGTAGTTGGTGAGTACTGCAAGGCTCCACCAGATGTGTCCAGGCACTGGAACCGTGACTTGAGCAGCCCAAACACACGCTCTATTACATTACATGTTTGTGCGTGTGCCTCATTATGGCATTCCTGTTCAGGTGTGTGTGTGTTTCTGATGGATGTCATCAGCCACGGCTCCAGTGCATAACCTGCATCCCTCACTAGGTGACCTTGTGGGATGTCCCCATTGGAAAATGTCTGGTACAGCTGTGTCAAATGCCAGATATGGGAATCGTGGTAGCTCCCAGGGCAGCCAGCACACACATTCATTATTATGCCCTGGGCATCACATACAACCTGGCAGTTGATGGAGGGGAAGCCCTTGCGGTTAATGTAGGCCCTACTCCGCTCACCGGCTGGTGCTTTGATGCATATGTGCGTGCAGTCTATTGCACCCATTACCTCAGGGTATTCCGCTATCTGCTGGAAGAGATGCATATTGCTGACCAATACCTCACGGGCATTGGGGAAATATACATGATCACCGACATGTGCTGACATGGCATCCAGGAACTGGTGCAGTACCCTGGAGGCTGATGCCTGTGATATCCCCATCATATCACCAGTTGGTCTCTGGAAGGTACCTGTTGCTAGTATTCTTAGGCCAACACATACCTTGATTTCCACTGGGATGGGTTCCCCACTGTTGGTTCTGTGTGTGAAGCGTGGCCTGCACAGCTCAACAATTTTCTGCAGGAGGTCTCTGTCCACTCTATAGCTCTCCACCATCTCCAGCTCATGTAACCCCTGGTAGGTGATCCTGGGCCTGTACACTCTTCTCCGTCTCCTCACTGTGGGTTGTATGGCAGCATTTCCATTGACGCCACCCTCAGCAAGTCTCCTATGTCTCCTTATGACAGCTATGGCAGCCCCTAGCATCTTTGGTCTGAGTGCAGCTTTTTCAGTTTTCACTTCTTCTAGCTTATTCCTGTCTTGCAGTGTCTCTTATGAGAAACATACTGCAATGCTGTTTGCAGTGTTTTAAGTGCTGGGCTGGGCTTGTATTCTGCCTGTGTAATTGCCTGCTTCTAATTGTTTTCACCTGCTACCTCTACAAGTATTCCCTGCTAGTTTCCTACTATTTATTCTGCTTCCTTTTCCTCTCTGTTTCCTCATGGTGGAGCAGCCCGCATACCAGCGTAAACACGCTCACAGTGGCTACCACGCACGCACACATGCTTCCACAGACCAGAATCTGCTTATTCAGATTAAAATGCGCGCGCACCAGCACAAACAGGTCTACAGATCTTTAAACAGGCTCCTACATGCTTACTTTGCCTTACACGCGTGCACTCTATCTTACTCGCGGCTCCCAGCGCGCACACGCGCGCATGCAAGTACAGCAGTGAACTTTGGTGTTGGCCACAGTGTACACCATCCATTTCTTGACTTTCCCATGCTTATCTGTTGACACTCCTCTTTTTATGCTGTGTGATTGACATCTTTCACATACCACTTTGCTCCAATGAGCTTGATTTCTTTCTGACATTCACCCCTGTGATGTCACCTATCTCCTACTCTGTTACTCCCCCTTATCTAACTCTTACACTACACGGAATGTGCTCATTTGCTATGTGACAGTGTGATTCACTATCCTACCACTCATTTACATAGGATTGCCTACTAATGCTTAGTTACATGTCTTACACTCAGCTTCCCCCCTTAGCAACTACTAGACGGTGGCCATGTTGTTTTTGGTCTGCTAGTCCCTGCATTGCAAATCCATGCATTACATAAAACCCACATTTGTGGGTTTCAAACCTTTATTTTTCTGTTTTATATAGCGCAGCCCGTTTGCGCGGGGCTGCGCTGCATTTAAACATCGCTGATCTCCGAAAAAAAAATAATTTTATTTCATGTTTGCATCGGGTTACCATGCCAATGGCCACATATTTGGCCATTGGTATACTGACTGCAACATTTGCACACTTTATTTGGTGCTGTCATGGCTCCATTGTGTTATTTGCAGTAACATACTCAGTTGTCAAGTGAGTACATTTCTGCAACTAACACGACTCTTACACGGCTGGTTTCAGCTTCGTGGATCGCTAATCTACCTCATTTGCATGCTTTTTGGCTGCAAGTGGGGTGATTAGCATATCCATGCCCTGCCCATGTAAGAGTCATTTTAGCTGTCTCTTACATGGGATTTCGGGCTGTTCCTGGATGGCGATGGCTGCATGGAGTCTTACACGACTCTTAGACTCCGTGCAAGCCATCGTGAATCCTGCCCAATGTTGGTTTGAAATGTAGCTCAGAAGGTAACCTGTTTTGTAAATGGTGTTTGGAAAAGTTGTTACTGTCTCTTGTCCTGGGTCATGACAGGAAACAGTTTATGAACCAATTAACTTATCTCAATAACAAAGTCAAAGAAAGAAAGGAATGAAGGAAGAGAAGATGATATTGAAAATTAAGTAAATAAATTATGACATTGCATCATTATTTTCAGCCTTACCCCCACCCCCACCCCACCAGTATTGTTCATTGGATGGATGCATATTTCTGAGAACTTTATTACTAGATTGTTAGCTTTAACTTTATGCCTGTTATTTTTTTTCTAAGCTATAAACTATTGTTCTGCCTTCCAGTGTAGGCTGGATCCTGCAATCCAAGAAGAAGTGGTTAACTACTAGAAAAGAAAAGGAAAAATAAAAAAAGAGATTTGTGCAGCTGACATACAAATCTGATATACTTATCATACATATTCAGGCAATGAAAAAATGGTGCAAAATGTAGACCTTAGTTCTGAATTCTGCATTCAGTCTTTGAGAAGAACTCTGCAATATAAATGATATATTTGCAAAACAGCATCTGCTCATGAACTTTGACTGGGGCTTTGTTGAAAGATTACTTAATAAATGTCAGGGAACACATAGCTGGAAAGTAAATTTGAAGATGGACAATAGTATGAAGAAGGCCTGGAGAGGCCATTATCCAAAATTAGAAGACAAATATTTTTAAGCACAAAAACACAATAATGGAGAAGCAGAAGCAGGCAATGCTAAATGTTGGAAACTAAAAGCTATAACATATGCGTCAGGAATTAGTCACTCTGAATGTGTATATTTCTATGTGTATGCATGTGCAACAGAGGGCATGTCTATGTGGCGTGTGTGTGTGTGTGTGTGTGTGTGTGTGTGTGTGTGTGTGTGTGTGTGTGTGTGTGTGTGTGTGTGTGTGTGTGCGTGTGTGTGTGTGTGTGTGTGTGTGTGTGTGTGTGTGTGTGTGTGTGTGTCTGGGTGTGTGCATGTGTGGGTGTATTAGTTTATTTGCATGTGTCTGTGCGTGTGTCTCTCTGTGCAACCTGCATATGTATGAGCTTGTGTGGTGTGTGTGTGTGTGTGTGTGTGTGTGTGTGTGTGTGTGTGTGTGTGTGTGTGTGTGTGTGTGTGTGTGTGTGTGTGTGTGCGCATGCGTGTGACATAGCCCTTTTTCATTCTCCACTGAAAAAGGGCTATCAACTCAGTTGGACAAGCCAGGTCAACAAATGTGTGTGTGTGACTATATATGCACCTATGTGCATGTGAAATGGGTGGTGTGTTGCACCTATCCAACAGCGTAAAACCTCCCAACCTGATTGTCCAGTAGTAATGAGGATTTGCCCTGCCTGCTGAATAGAAACATCTTCCACTTAATATGGTGGTCTCCCCACTCTAAGGAACAGAACCCATCCTACCCTGTGCAACAGTCCCCTCAAGGGAATAAATTAAATACGTGAAACTGCCCAACCTGATTGTCCAGTAGTAATGAGGACTTGCCCTGCCTGCTGAATAGAAACATCTTCCACTTAATACGGCAGTCTCCCCACTCTAAGGAACAGAACCCGTCCTACCCTGTGGAAGTAAATTAAATACATGAAAGTACGTACTTTAAAACCACTGTCTGTAGATATAATAGTGTGTAATAATCTAGGTTGTAAATTTACTCTCACAAACCAGGACAGCCAGCAACCAAAACTATCTGTTCTCAAACCTGGTCTCCCTTCCCCTATTAATCTCTGTCTTCAACTCCTATCCTACCCTACTCGAACTCTAAACCTGCTGCCTTCCTTTCTCTCTCGCAATAGACGCTACTACTGCTATTCAGCCTGTGTCCAGTAGATGGCAACATTTTCCTAGACCTATCCTACACAACTTACAGGCATCCCGATTCCCATATCTTGTATAGGTTCATAGGTAGGTACTAGGCTATCGGCCCTGGGGTCTATACAGGCCCAGCCAAAAAGGTACCCTGGCTTTTGCCACCCAAGAAAATTATTTTCCTGTGCCACTGTCGAGCAGAGCCACAGAGGTGATCCCTGGGGTGAATTTCCTATTTCCCATCCAATCATCAAGATTTTTCTTGAAGAGTGCTAATGAGGAGCTTTGTTTGATATAGATAAGTAGTTTATTCCAGAGTATGGGAAGTCTCTGGGACAGGAATCTATCCCTCCAGCATGTTCTGTTTAATGTGGTGACAAGGTTTAGGTCCCTAGAGCGTGTAGCTCGGAGGGATTGGGATTTCTTTAAGTGGAGCATGTCCAACAGCTCTGGGTTTGACATAGCTTTGTATATTAGGCAGAGATCACCTCTGAGTAGGCGATATGCGACGGAGCTGGAGTGTTTTGAGACTGTCTGCGTAGGGCATCTGTTTGAGGCCGGTAATCTTCTTCGTGAAGTATTTCTGTGGCCTTTCCAATTGTTGTAGATGTCTTGTGAGGTACATACCAAAAGGGGCATTGTACTCTTTAATGGGTCTAATGAGTGATGAGTAGAGGGGAACAATGACCTCTTTAGCTTTAGTCCCACTCTATCCTCCCACCTTTTATTCTTCACTACCTAACCAATCTGTATATTCTAATTACTATCAAGGCTTTGTGTCATCTACCTCTCCCCAGCTAAACTTACCTTAGCAATCTGCTCCTCTGATTGTTCTCCTAGGGTTCACTTCTTCTGTGGCTCACCCCACCCGCGGAGCCTCCCTACTCAACTTTACAATAACTTCTAGTAATGGAACTATAATATCTCCTGATACTACCACAAAACTACTTGGGGTACTAATTGATAATAATCTCTCTTATGAGCCTCACATTAATATCACTATAAAAACAGTGAATAAGAAATTAGGTTCCCTCTACAGGATCAGACCCTTTCTAGCCAGGGTCACCATTGCCCGCACCCACCTTATCTCTACCTTGCTTTATGCCTCCCCTAGCTACACTAAAATATGTAAAATAATCTGAGCAAACTGTCTACCTCTTACAACAATATTGCCAGATTTGCAGCTGGGTCCCCCTATAGAACTCACCATTGTATCAATCTGAATCAACTAGGCTGGTTAGAATTGCCAAATCTAATACTTTTTAATCAACTAATAGTAGCCCATAAGATCCTGTATCAACCAAGAAATACAACTATACTCACTTCCCTAGTCACCCCCTATAACAATCTCAAAATACTACGCTCATCTAACAAACTTCTAGTACAAATAACTAAATCTAACAATTCAGCGACACTCTGTTCTCTAATACAGTGGGTAAAACCTGGAACAGCCTCCCAAATCACCTAACCTCCCCATCCTCAGCCAATCTATTTAAAAGCAAACTTAAACCCTACCTTAAAGCACACTGGCTATGCCCCTGTGTTAACCCAGACTAACGATTAACCCTTCCCTTGATACCCAGCTTCTTATGGGCATTATCTTGTGTCTTCTCTATTGATAATAAAGTGTGTTTGACTATTAGAAGGATTAATGTGCATGCATTTATGTTTATATAGTTGAATGATTAACCATAGCCATATTACACTTGGATCTCTTGTGAGACTTCACAGAATATGTCTATCCAAACACGTTTTTTCTTCCTATGAAAACTCATAGCTATTAGTCAATAGTATTTTAGTTTGAAATTGTTGTGTGACTTTATGACTAATATTGTCTCTTAGATATACTTGCATTATTAATACAAATAACTGTTTGCATTAGTTGCTTTCCTATTTGAATGCTAAATCCTAAGACATGTAATGTGTGCCAAAGCTTTGTAATGTCCTAATTTCTTTGTAAATATCTATGTCTTGGTGTACTTTTTTATGTTGTGGAGCTTTTCTCCCCGGGCCTCCACTGCATATGGACGTATATCCAGCTGGACTAGCCCAGTCAACAAATGCATTAAAATAATAATAATAATAATAATAACAGTTATGATAAGGAAGGAGAAGGGACAAAGAGGTAAACACTGTAAACAGGAAGGAGAAAAGAAACTGTTAGCAGAATAGCACAATTCCTTTAGAAACAAGCACAAGGACGAGTCAAGCAGATAGAAAGATAGATTACAGAGGGATAAGATAAGAATCAGTAGCAGAGAACTAAAGAATAAGAAAATGGAAACCAAAAGAAACATAAAAACAGTTAGTGAGAACTGTTAAAATATTTTTTGTAATTTGACAGTCAGACTCACGAGTCTGTGAAGTTCCTCTCCTACCCTCACCTAACACTTTCAGTGATTTGGTATAAGGGGCACAACTTCAAAACGGTCTCACATTTTGCAATGTGTTTATTTGTGGTGGTTGTGTAAAGAATAAGATAAAGAAAGTTAAAAAGCTGTGTGCATGTATATTCACGTTTGCACATGTATGTATGTGTGAGCACGTATGAGTGTGTATGACGTGTGTGTGTGTGTGTGTGTGTGTGTGTGTGTGTGTGTGTGTGTGTGTGTGTGTGTGTGTGTGTGTGTGTGCACGTGTTTGTGCATATGTGTGCATGTGCATGTTTGTGTGTGATGTTTGTACATGGGGGGGGTGTTTGTGTGTGGGCACAGATATTCATGGCCATAAGTATCTAAGACTGTCTTAGGGGAACCTAGCAAACACTACATACTAGGAAATTCAGTTTCTTAATTCCTTTGTAGATAAGTGAAGACAAGACAGATTCATTCCTCTACCCACCTCTTCTGCTACAGTAGTATCACTGGTGTAATTTAAACTGAACTTCCTGGACCTTAGATGCATTTCAGAAAACATTGCCCTTAGTGGCAACATGAATTTCAGCTTTAGTACAAGGTATAATAGCTAGCAATGATTCATAGAGCTATTAGACTATCATGTGACTCAATCCTAGCTGTTTGTTGCTACTGCCCCATTCAGCCAAATGGAACAAATTAAAACATGAGAAGCAATGTCAAAGGCCTGATATTCTAAATTTCCACCACAGGACTTTGGCATATGTGCAGATGCAGCTTGGTTTACTTCTATGTTTAGATTTTCTTATCTATCCTACATAACTAGAGAAATTATCTGCCAGCAACTTTCTTATTTTAAGAGAAATAGGTAAACAGTGCTTGAGTGACATATGCTGAGCTGTTCAGGTGCCCCATCCTGCAATTTGATAGCACTGCAGTTCGAGGTTTCTTAAGGTTAAAAGTGCACTGGATTTGAAAGGCTGTGCCAAGTCTCAAGGCATGGTTCCTTAAATATTTACAAATATTCATGAAGAGCAATACAGCTGAGTTCAAGCATTCACTGAGTTTCCACCTCACCTTTTGAATTCCACTCCACATATCAAGAGGTTCATGGTTCAAATTTGCATGGTCTTTGCTCTGTTATTGTAGAGGACTAAGGCAATAAGCTGCTTCCTATAAGCCAGGGTTTCAATCTCGCATTCGTCATTTGCTAACAGTATGATTCTGTGCTAGCAATTTAACCAGAGAGTGCTGCTGGAAATTAGGCCTTTCAATGGTCTTTAAAACAGTATGCCTAGTAATAAACTTGAAACAGAAATGAACAGATCATTCTAAAACTTTTTGCAGGTGAACTGACATTAGATAGGGGTTCACCTGACACATTGTGTTTACTTGTGAGAGACTGTGTTTCTGTGGTTAACTGCTTGGCTTTGCAGGACTAATGTGCATTTATGTGAAATAAGTTGAATACTTGTACCTCATATGTGAAAGTTGAAATTGCATAGTTCTTTACACCCTGATTTTGCAGAATGCTACTTATTTTGTTTCATATTTTTGGTTTGTTCCTCATTAAAAAGTTGTGGTTTTCTGACAAATTATTGAGGACTGATCCTTTAGAAAATGCATTCTAATGTAGAAACATACTCTAAAAATGTCCTAAGTATGTAGAATCCCTTTTTTGTTACTTTGATCCTTGCACTTGTGCTACAAGGTTGAGAGTTTTTTTTTTCACACATTCAGTGGAGGTGTACATACAGCAACATGGATATGACTGCTGGCTGTGTATGGGGGCTGTCGGTAGAAAAAAGTAATTTGCTCTCTTGTCATTTGCTCTTTTTAAATAATCAAACTTTATAGGACTGGCATGTATTTGCATGAAAAAAGTTAGAATACTTGGCATACTTTGTGCCTGTGTGAAGCAAACTTGAAATACATTAGTAACTGCATTCACAATTTCTTATTTTTATAAAAATTAGAGATCAGAAATTAACTGAGTTAATAATGGGGCATCCATGTTGTCATGATCAGATTAATTAGTCTGTCTTTGCAGGACTAGTGTGCATTTGTCTAAAGCAACATTAAAAACTTTACTATTTTTCACAGTAATTTGATGTGTATAAAGTCAAGTTGCTGTAATTTAGTCAAGTTGTTGTAATTACTGGTAATGACACTTTTTTGCATTATAATGACAATAGTTCAAATGGTCATTTATGATTTAAAACGATCAAAAAGCTGAATCCAAATGGATATATGCATTTATTTTTTTAACAATGATAAAGTTTATTAATTGAAATAACACAAGTAATCAATGATAACTATATACACTAAATCATATTAAGAAAGATTTGCATTCCAAGAAGAGATAAGGTTATCACTTTATGTCCAGTCATACAGACAGTGGAAAGACAATATGGAGAACAGTGAGAAGATAAAAAAGAGGCTATGAATTAGTAAATAAGCATTTAGAAATTAGTCAGTTTAGGTGTAAAAACAGATGCATTTGATTAATAAAAAAAATCAGTATCGATCACATGCATTTTAGTTGATCTTGGGGTTTATTTTATTTGTATTTGTTTTCCAGGGTAGACCATTGATCTTTTTGCCAAGTTTTGAGTATATAGCCAAGTTTAAACATTGTTGGCCACCATGTTTTCAGATCACTTTTCCAGGTGGAAAAAAAGGGTGGATTTCCATGTGGCAGTTGGTGTCCTAAGCGAATAATACTTTTGTCACTATAAGATAATTGCTACAAATGTTGATACCAAATATCCAGAATTTATAGTCTATATTAATTGGTATACTTATCCTTATTGTCCATTCCACTTCTTGTATGATTAACTGCCATATTTGTAGTTAAGATAGAGAAATTACTGCCTAATTCTAGCTCATAAAGATCCTTTAATCCAGACAGTGATTCAGTTTGACCCTCTAACTTAATCCAGTTTCTGAGCTCATTTTTTTTAACATAATCTGCCAGTTTTGACCAGTTTCTGCACACAATCCATGACTTGAAAATATTACCACTATTTAGGATCGTATGAGGGGAAACTGGTCTTAATCATGTCCAGGGAATCACCTGGTTATGCTCCTAATCCCACACATCAGAAATATATATAATGCCTGTCTTTAGTCACTCTTTCCAAGCAATTGAAAGTTCCTCTACATTAATCTCAGGGTCAAACCAAATGTGGTCCATATGCATGTCAAGCCACAAATTGAGACTTCTCAGATCCCACACCTTATAGGAGGTGATGACTTATTCTTGGTGCTTATGACTGAACACAGCTTTAACACTAAGTTAAACCAGGATATAGCATATCTGAGCCTCCTGTCTCTTATATAAAACCTGCCTATAGTAACAATTCCATACCTGCATACATTTGGGACCCCAACACCCCCCCCCCATCATTGCAGGGATAAAAAACTTCTCCCTGCTTATTTGTGGTGATTTGGTTACCTTTATTTAGTCAGAAGGCCATTGTATGATGCACCAAAGTGCAAAAGTACAATGGCAAGATTGGGGAATCGTGAATTGAATTCCATTGTTGTGAATTCAAATGAGTGAATGTTAGTGTGCATTCGCTCATTTGAAGTCAGCATTCCAGGTGCAAATCGCACTATAGTGGGGATCGGGACATGTACACTTTCCTTCACAGTAGTGCGATCTTGGAGTTAATATATTAAAGTATCAGGTGTGTGTGTGTGTGTGTGTGTGTGTGTGTGTGTGTGTGTGTGTGTGTGTGTGTGCGCGCGTGTATGTTTGTGTGTGTGGGGGGTGCAGGGGGCTTGCCCCCCTCCAAAACAATGCTTGGAGACATTAGGAAAAGTCTTCTAAGTGTGCATGTTGTACTGCAGTTCAAAAATGGTCGAAATGGATTTTCCACTTTACCATTTTCGACATTTTACTCCGTACACATTTTAAATTTCATAGTAATAAGTCACATAATAGCTCGATCGCACATTAACCTTTCAACTAAATAAAGGTAAGCTAGTGATTACCCATTCCATAGGATATTACAGATCAGTGTTTGAAATGTATTTATGTGTGGTGTGAATGTGGCATTGGATAGGTGTTGCAATAGAAAAAGAACCTTAGGAAGACACCACATTTTTACTAAATGAATTTTACTTAGGAATGGTATCTTCATCTTCTTCCATTCTTCTAACTTCATCTTAACCTCTGTAATTAATGGTTGTAGATTAGCCCACTATCTTACTGATATCAATATGCATCAATATTCCTAAACATTTATACTGAGTGAATATGTGAAAGGAAAGGTTAGGAGCACTAGTACAAGTGTGCTGTCATTTTTGCATTAAGGGTAAAAGATCTGTTTTGTACCTGTTTATGTATAGGCCAGTTGTACAAGATAAGGTGTCCAGTTCATCTAGGGCCTTCTGGACATGGAGATGAGGTTTACCTAACCTAATTATGCAATCATCAGCAAACAAGGTTATTAACTATACAGAAGTATTATCAGGATTTATCTTGTAAGGGTGAATTGTCCTGTAAAGTAACAAAGAGGAAAAGTGGCAACCTTGTCTGATGCCCCTTTTCAACTCAATAACATTGAAGGTGACAGCATTTTAATTAAGGTAGGCTGTGGAAGCGGTGTACAGTAGTTGCTGCTAGCTAAGGAATTCGGCAGGAATTCCTAACATTGACACTGCCTTCCCAATGAAGGGCCAATGCATTGAATAAAAGTTGAAATCTATTAGAAGTGCCCCACCCTGCATATTTTCTTGTTAATGTATTGCTTGTATAGGCAACCAGTTTCTAATTGCATCTGGACCCCCATGCCTGCTTTTCACAAAGCCAAGGTGACTAGATTCAATGATTTGTGGAAGAAGCCTCTGAAGTTTGTGTGCAAAGAGCTTTGAAAATATTTTTATGTCTGTATCTAGTAAGGTGACTACCCAGTAACAGGAAGATAATCTCTGTCCCTATGCAGCTTGGGTAGCATTATCTCATTGACCATAGATTTCAGGAAATGTCCCTTATCTATCACATGCTGGAAGAGGTGTAACAGTGGGGGCCTTAAAAGCTTTTTACAGCATTTATAAAAGTTAATTGTAAGGCCATCATGCCTGGGGACCCCCCCCCCCCAGAGGGTGACAATATCTTCCCATGTCTCTTGCAAGGATATTGTCCTGATCAATATGTTAACCTGATCACCTGGCAAGGTCCAGGGGGAAGGCCAACACTGATCTGTGTTCAGGATGATATTGGGATTGTGTGTGTATGCTCACAATGGAATTATATTCCTCTGAGAGAAGATGAGCTATTCTCAGGGGGTTAAGGGTGAGTTCACCTGCCTTATCCTAGAGTGCACTGGTACAGACCTCAGAAATTCACTCTTCACATTTTTTGCCAAGCAGCTTAGGAGAAAGTATTACTTTTGTCCAGTAAAACAGCCTCATTTATTCCCATTTTGTCTTTATCTGGGAGCATTGTGTTTGCTTATAATCTTGTTCAGTACCCTTGAGTGCCTCCCAGCACTTTGTCCTGACAACCCTTGCTTTTGTATCTTTTTCCAATTAACTTATCTTGGCCTTAATTTGGTTTAGTTGATTATTTGCTTCTCTCTTTTACTTAGCCTGTAGGACCTCTGCCCATTTCCCACATCTGTATTTGAAATTTAAACATACAGAGTCTACTCCCTGCCCTGTGTGCTGTTCCCTATCCCAGAAATTGGATATTTTGGTTTCTAAGAGTACATGTTCCTTCTAATGTAATAAGAGTGGATCTAGTTTCCACTGGGGCCTTCGGTACTGTCTTTCTTGAAGTCTAAGAGTCAGACTCAACAATGAGTGCTCTAAAAGTGATTCCACTTTAATTTGGGGCTCTTGGACCTTAAAAAGGTGCACTCTATCTACCATCCAGAAGTCAAGACAACTAGTTTGTAGTCCTGTTCTTTAGGATGTAAAATTGTCCAGATGTCCTCCAGTAGAAGACTGCTTTCCATATGTGAAAGAGGGTTCCTAACTCTAGGCTGTCTAATCTTTCCAGCTGGCACCCTATTAAGAATGGGGTCTGGAAAAATATTGAAATCTTCCCCTATCAAGTGTATACCTTGGTGTTTATCAGTTTCCTGGACTGCTTTATGAAAGCCATGAACTATAGCCCCATCATCTGCATTAGGGCCACAAATTTGCTATAGTAAGGTCTCCATGAGTATAATGCATCTGAGATACTTCAGGTACAACTAACATTGGGTAAGACTGCGATCCAGGTCATAGCCTGCTATAGGTCCCTAACCATGTCCCTAGATTCTCACTCCACATTCCTAAGCACCCTGGAATCTACCAAGATCCAACCCAACACTCTCATACTAGGAGACTTCAACTACCCCTCCTTCAACTGGGAAAACTTCTCAAGCACCAATACACTGGCCCAACGCTTCATGGAATTCATTAGTTCCAATGCCCTGGACCAGCTCATTCTTACCCCCACTAGAAGAAGCAACACCCTTGACCTGGTTATTACTAACACGGATAACTGTTGCTCTACATCAATAGTCAATTCCTCCCTGGTTAGATCCGACCACAAACTAATCACCATGAAAATCCACATCAAGCTCACACCCCCCACAAAGGTATCCACCATGAAAAACTTCTCCAAAGCTGACTTTGGACTCCTAAAAACAGAGGTGTCTAACTTCATGGCACCCATGCCAATGGAAAATAGATGCATGACTGCCAAATCATACACCAATGCACTGTACGAACACGTACATAAATGCATGGAACTAGCCATACCCAACAGAACCAAGAAACTCTCCTCCAAAAAGAGGAAGCCAGTCTGGTGATCCCCTGCCATTAATAAATTCTACAACAGAAGGAATAAACTGTTGCAGAAAAAGGTGAAGTCCCAAGGCTGGAAAAATTCCCTTATTTGCCTCAAAAAAAAAGTTGCGATCCCTCATCAAAACCTCCAAAGCCAGCTATGAAGGCAGAATTGTGGCAGACACTAAAAACAACCACAAAGCCTTCTTTAGTTATATCAAGAATCTCCATGGAAATTCCCAGATTAGCTCTGAGTTACTGCACAATGGTACCTCCTATACTGAGCCAACAGATATTGCCAACATACTGGCTGACAGATTCAGTGTCAACTTTACCCCTCCCCCCAAAGGACCAATCTCAATACCAGAAGAATGCCAGGCACCCTGCATTACTGCAGCACAGGTTAAAGCTGCATTGTGTAAGGCCAAGAATACAGCTTCCATGGCACCCGACATTATCCCTAGCTGTGTTCTACATGAATTACAAAGTGAAGTGGCACAACATCTGTGTGCTCTGTTCACTCCCAGCCTCACATCAGGCATTATCCCTACTGAATGGCGCACTGCTAAAGTTATCCCTCTCCATAAAGGAAGAGCGACTACAGACCTTGGAAATTATTGCCCCATTAGCCTGATGAGTCTGATGTGTAAGGCTGTGGAGCATATAATCATGGACTTAATTAACAAGGTTATAGGTAATCTCCAAACTCTAGATCCCACGCAATCCGGTTTTGTGAAAGGTCGATCATGCCTGCTCAATCTGGTTGACTTCTTTGAGTCAGTCACCAGAGTGGTGGATGAAGGTAAGGCAGTTCCTACAGCCTACCTTGATCTGGCCAAGGCTGTTGATACCATTCCTCACTCAGGAATTATTGATAAACTCACCAATCTAGGCATCGACCTCTATATCATTAGGTAGGTTGCAAATTGGTTCACAGATAGAACCCAAAGTGTAAAAGTAGTGGATTCCAAGTCAGAATACCGATGAGTCACAAGTGGAGTCCCACGGGGATCAATCCTGGGTCCTCTCCTGTTTGGCATCTACTTCTCAGAAGTCCAGGCCAACTCAGAGGGACTCTGGATGACCAAATTCACAGACAACTGCAAGCTGGGAGCCATTATTAACTCCTCAAGTGATGCTGACATCATACAGAAAGGCCTCACTGAGACCAATGACTGGTGTCAAAACCATGGCCTTAAGCTTAATGCCAAAAATTGCGGCATCATCCCTTTGTGAAAAACTCATTTCCCACTAATTACCACATCAATGGAAGCCCACTGAACACTGAAGGCGTTATAAGAGATCTGGGGACACAGGTTGACAGCAACCTCTCCTTTGACCACCACACTGCCACTGTGGTCAGATAGGCCTTCTATGTGGCACATCTCGTTTGCATCCAGGAATAAAGAGGTCATCATTTCTCTCTACTCTTCCCTCATTATTCCAGTCATAGAGTATAATGCCCCATTTGGCATGTACCTCACTAGACACCTGCAACAGGTAGACAGGCCACAAAAGTACCTCATGAAGAGGATCCTAGGCCTTAAACACATGTCTTACATGTGCTGACTCAAAAAAATCCAGCTATTCTCTGTCTCATATTGTCTATGAAGAGGTGATCTCTGTTTGACTTACAAAGCCATGTCTGACCCAGCTCTGTTAGAAATGCTACATCTAAAGAAATCCCAATCCCTCCACACCACATGCTCCAGAGACCTCAACTTCATTACCACAATTAACAGAACATGCTGGAGGGACATGTTCATAACCCAGAGACTGCCCATGCTCTGGAATAGACTTCCCATACATGTTAAGTAGAGCACCTCACTAGCCCTCTTCAAGAGTAATATTGATAAGTGGATGGGAAATAGAAATATCACCCTGAGGATTATTCCAGTGGCTCTACTTAATAGAGGCACTGGGAATGAATGACAGGCAGCACAATGCTAGGGCACTTCTATTGGCTAGGCTTGTAAAGACCCCAGGGCCATTAGCCTAGTACACACCTATGAATGTATTATGAGCCACCTGCCCTGATAGTCACTATTTACGGATTTAACTAATATGATATTGCTGTAGAAATAAAACTTCTACCGTTCCACTTCCCTAAAGATTTCTTTTCTTTACCCCTTTTAAATTTAATCTCTTGTAATAGTATTAATTGTGTTTGGTTCTATTAATTGCATGCAGCAGGACACGTGTTTTAATGGCCATACATACCCCTCCTGCATTCTGGGATAGGCAGCTGATATCTCCTTAATTGCTACCTTGATCTATATCTACAGTGGGATGTGTCACAGAGTGCATTTTATCCCATTCTGTGCATCCATACTAAATAATCTGTGGAATAATCTTATGATGGATTACCAGCAAATAACAACAGTTACAGGAAAGAGGTTAAGATATTTGTACTTCTTGATTTAACACACAGAGAATTAATGCCGTCAAACCAAACAGTAACTAGCATGGGTATAAAATAAAAATGACAGACTATGCCTAATAATACAGTAGTGGATGGCGACTTCAAATCAAAGGGGGGGCTACAGGAGACAATTGAATGGGTGGGGCCAATGGAGAGGGGTGTGACCAATTATAAAGTGGCAGAGCTATGCTCAAAACCACAAAAATAGGGACTTTAATTAAATATGCTGCCCTGGGTGCCAAACTGTCATTATGAGAGTCCAATCAAGACAAAATGAAGTGTAGAAGAAAAAAATATTTCAATGCATTGGCTTCATGACAGCTTACTTAATATCTAGATGGAAACAAAAAGGTTGTGAGGCATGAAAAAATAAATTACTTTTTAAATTCATTACTGGAATGCCAGTCAAAATCAAATATAAAAAACAAGCAACACTCAACTCAAACCATGTATTTTTGCACTGCAGTTCTAATTATAATTTATATTCAGCTTTATAAAAGTACCAAGTAACATGCTGAAAGTAGCAATCTCTGTGATACCTCCACTTTTAAAAATGTTTCTTATTCAAAAGTGACCTGCTGCCTGACAACAACTATCTACTTGTTTCATGGGGAAAACTTGATCAAAGTAAAAAATAAACAACAAACAAGAAACAAGCTTAAGATAAATTGCTTAAAGGAATACTGCACAGGTTATAGACCACACATGATAGATTGGCATTCTGTTTAGTTTACGGGTAACGCCTGCAAATATGACTGCAAGTCTCTAACAAATGTAATGAGCTTCTGAAAATACTGTAATCCTGTCCTTTATTACAAATACTGTCATATGCATTTCAATACCTAAGGCTTATGCGTTATCTAGTTATGTAAATATTCTCTGCATGGCAATAACTAAAAGGATTTCAGTGATGGTAATTCTTTAACAGTATGCTTATTAAAGCTTATTTGCATCTTACAATCTCAGAAAAGCTTACCTGATGGTCATTAAAGCATTGCTACTTAAACACAGAGAAACAGGCACCACAACAACATGCATTTTCTGAATAATAAGAAGCAT
This sequence comes from Protopterus annectens, assembly GCF_019279795.1. Taxonomy (NCBI): domain Eukaryota; kingdom Metazoa; phylum Chordata; order Ceratodontiformes; family Protopteridae; genus Protopterus; species Protopterus annectens. The sequence continues at coordinate 1,781,755,774 of NC_056737.1, read as the reverse complement.
AAATCAACAGTATAAAAATATGACAGAAAACCAGAACAATCTGCAAAATCAAGGACAGATGAAAAGCCACTGCAGTACTTGTGCCTACCTTGGATGGGGGATACTCTGCACACTTACACTGCATAAATGCGCCTTGCCTTGCTTGGATACATCCAGAGTCACTACATGGGGGAGTGGGGTGCAAGAAGTATGTGACAATTTGAAATGTCTCTGGCTGATGATGATGGCCCTAACACATTTGTCATACCTCTCAACCTCAGAGCAAGAAATCTGGACAAAGCCATAAATAGAAGTGGGATAAAGGCCCAGAAATAAGGACAATTTTTAAATATTGCTCTAATAAACTTAGAAAGACAATAGAATAGTAGCTATTGCATTAGTATGAATATTCTGAAGGGTATGAAATCTGAAACTCAAATGTCTGTCATTATTTTGTAACTTCAGTCTTTAATGATTCACCACTAATTTGCCAGAAACCACAATTTTATGAAAAATGGACCAAAAATCTGATGCAAAAATATAAAATAGCCATACAATACAGCTGGGAACCTGTCAAAGAAAGGACACTTTTTAATATTAGTACTGTTAAGTTGAGCAGCTGACAAAATAAGAGAATCTACATGCATTTCTGAAGTAAAAGTAATCTATAAGTCTAATAATTACAATTATTTATTAATTGTAAACCTTCCACATTTTCTTCTAAAATTGACATTTTGCGGAGGGATTATTAGGGGAGAGCAACATTTTGAGCCAAAGTCAGAGACAGTTGAAAGGTTTGGATATACCTAATTCTACAAAGTGATTTATTTGTACGTACCTCTCAACCTCTTAATGCAGGAAATCTGGGCAAGGCCAAATATATTGGGGGAACCTACAGACAGTACTAAAAATTGCTCTTGTATAAACTTAGTTGACAACATAACAGGTCTTGCTTTAGCATGCATTTTTCTGAAGAGTATGAAGTCTGAAACTCAATGTCTGTCATTATTTAGTGACTTCATTCCTAAATGATTTGCCAGAAAACCACGCATCTTATGAGGAACAAACCAAAAATAAGCAAAAATATATTCATTCTGCGAAAATCTGGACAGTGGAGAGGTATAGTTTAGCTGGGGCTGCCTTTGAGTTTACCGCCCTTCCCCCCTCACAAAATCATGGTTGAATGGGGCCTCCCCCCTGCAGCCATTCCAATAACCCATTACTTGGCTATTTCACCCCATATACCATAAACACTGTAATGTGCATACTGCTTTACTTCTACGATGATTTAGATTTCATTTAAAAGTTTTATTTTACATTATACAGCACAAACACTAATAGGCATGTGCTAAACAAAGCAATGCAGTCTCACAATGAAAATAGACTTAGCATTAAAACTTCTCTGCCCTTGAAACTCACGTTCATTGAAACAGCTTTGAAACCCACATTCAAAGAAAATACATTTGGCCAGTGGCAGATAAAGATTAACTTTGGGCTGTTTTCAAATCATAGACCCTTTGCACATGAAACATACATGTATTCTTTGATACACCTTCCTGATTGTATTGAATTATATTCCTTGTATAATACAGTACAGTTGTTAGAGGACATTTTAAATTTATTGTGTTGGACATTTGCCAGTAAACAATGAAACAAAATAGATGCACCAATAATGACAAAGCTGCCCAATTCAGAACATTTCCATCATAAAAGTCTACTCAAACTTCTACATTCCACCAGTATCAGTAAATATGCACAATCTCGGCAGAAGTAAATGTCATTTAAATAATTCCACATTAAAGAGATCTGTAACTTATGAAGAGGTTGCTGCTAGCAAACAACTTTATATTTAATTGTTTCATCTACAAATAAAGTGCCTGCTGCCCTTCAGGAATAAATTGTCCATGTTACATTAAAAAATATTAAGCTAGTAATATTGCAATAGGGAATGGATGGCAAACTGATAACAGGTTGATAGTTACTAGGTATCTCCACTAAAGAGGACATTCTCAAGACTGCAGCATCCACCCCCTTTAAAAGTACAACACAGTATAGTATCAGCAATGCATCTACTTACTGTGGGAGTAGAACCCACAACCTTCTGCATCAAAAGCAAGTAAATTACCTGTTGTGGTATTAACAATGTAAGCAGACTCAGCATAAGCAGCTCTTAACTTCTCTTCCTCTGAAACTCTTAGCTCCTTGTAAAATCCACTTGACATTCAACTGTATCTCTCAACTTTGCAGCACATGAACACAAGAAGTCTGGAAAAAGCAAAAATGTATTGGGGGGGGGCAAAAGTCCAAAAACCAGGGACACAGTTTAAACATTGCTTTTATAACATTGGAAAGTTGCTAGAATAAAGTGCTATGCATTTCACTACCACGTCTTGAACACAGGACCCTGTGCACTACAGTCAAAGCAACATACCACTATGCCACATCTGCTGTTTCTTGAAAGACAGGAAGACTGAAACTTAAATAACTATAATTTAGTGAATTCAATTCTCATCATAGCTCTCAACCTCTTAGCACAAAACATGTGGACAAAGACAATAATGGGGGAATACAGCCCCCATACATATTTAGTGAATTAAGTTCTCACCATAGCTCTCAACCTCTTAGCATAAAAAAACCCGTACAAAGCCAATAATAGGGGAATATAGCCCCAAAAATATGGGCAAATTTCAAATATTGATCTTATAAACTTAGAAAATTGCTAGAATAAAATGTTTTGGGTTACCATGTACTTTCTGAAGAATATGAAGTCTAAAATTCAAATCAAAGCAGCAACAGCTCCTGTTTCTCGGTGCCAGAATGCCAAGCAGAGCATGCATGCGTGCGCTGCTTCTAGCTCGTTCCGAGCATGCACAGACTGCAAACCTTGCAGTCTGATCTCCTTCCAGTGTATGTGGTTATAACTGCATAGACCTCTGGGGCATCTGTAGACTGCTGCCTTCTTTGAAGTTTCCAAGGGATTTTTTTAATTTAATTTTGGTTTTCCTTTTTTGTATAACTGGGCGGGGGGGGTGGCTGCAGTCCTGCAGTCCTATAGCATGAGCCGCCAGTGCTAATAAATCAACAATGACAAGCTGGTATTACTTCATACTGTAGGTTATCCTATTACTTACAATATTTACATTGAGTGAAAAAAAGAATAGAAACGAAGAAGAAAAGGAAATTAAGGAGAATGCTGAATGTGAACTTGGAGCCTTAAAGTCTTTGGGCAGGGTACCAAATGAGAGACAATCATTGTCCTCATACCACCAGCCAGGAATGCTGGTTTGTGTGAGTCAGTTGGGCTTTTGCATGGAGGAACTACTATCAATTCTATTGAAATCTTACGTACCATGTGTACATTAGGTACAGTCCTGCGTAGAATATGCTTTCAGTCCATCTCCCCTATGTGCAGAGTTGGTGACAGTGTGTATAGCTATCCATGCAGTACACTTCTCCCAGCACACTTTCACCATAGCCAGGCCATTAGACAGAGTCAGAAGGGCTGTTATACCCTTGGTTGCAATGTTTGGGTGGTGGCCACCCATTTCTCTGGTTTACCATTGGACTTGTCAACAGCACTGAGCATGTATTGCATTGCAAGTCCTGGCCTGAGTAAGAAATGGACAAAATAACATGCTGGCTGCTTAGATATTTCTAGCAAGCAAGAGCTTGTGTTGCAATATATCAGGCAAAGTTCCTAATCCTGTATGCAGAAAAGGTTTTAGGTTGCCTGTTTAGAGAGTGTGGGGGTGAGATTAACTCATTGAGTTATGTTCCAACCCTTATAAGGTTCTGGGTTAGGGGGAAATGACTCCTTGTGAGTCTTACAGATCTGGGTAGGAAGGTTAAGTGGAGTACCAGGACTGCCCTAGGACTGTTACCTCTTCTGTAGATATTTCCGGAGCTGAAATGGAATGATTCTGGGCTTCATTGTCTTCTGTTGACCACATAGCAAACATTTCAAAGTTGTTATTTCTAGGTTTGGTGCTTTGATGTCTATTTTGCTTAAGATCCTGTTAAGCATTCTCCTCTCCATTTGTTTGTCAAGCTAATGATGTCTCTTTTCCTTATTTATGAAAAGGTTGCTTGACTCAGGAAACCAAATGAGATATTTCTCTTGTTTTTGGAGACATTACTATTGAGAGAACTTCCTGCATGGCTTCTGCATAAGTGGTCAGCTGATTCTTTGAAGCTCCTTTCAAAAACTGATCTGCTTCTATGGAGCTGTAGAACTGATGTTGTTAGCCATTCTTAGCAACTACCAGGGTTGCAGGGAATCTCAAGATGATCATATAGCCCAAATCCCTACAAGTGTGGAGGTAAGGGACCATCAAATTATGCTTTGCAAAAATGTCTGCACTGTAGTCCAGGACAATTCTTATGCCATGCCCTATTATTAGTAACTTGAGACCTTCTTGCCGAGCTTTCTTTAACATAACTTTTAAATCATTGTAGTCAAGGAACTATAAAATGCCGAGGTACATTAAGTTGTTTGACTCTGGAGTTGATTCTCTGCACTCTTTTTATTACATGGCTGTGACCTTCTCCCAGTAGTTTCCCCAGCTCTTTTTGATAAAGCTAACAAGGTCTAATCCTTCACTCTTCTCCAGTAAACCTATTATCCTGAATTTATTCCACCAAGTTTGATTTTCTAGGTCATCGACCTTGAGCTCCAGCCTTTGAAAATCCACCTTTAGGCCTTGTATATTGTTAGAATGGATGCCAATGATAGATCTCTGTTCCTCGAGCTTCATTTGTTGCTGACTCAGTACTTAACTGCTGTTGGCTTTCATTAGTAAGTTTAATTTGCTGGACAACTATTGTGGTCTGTTACAATAATTTAGTTAGAGATTCCAGAGAGGACCAGATTGCTCGTAGCTCATCATTACCATTGTTTCTCCAGTCATGGAGATATTGGTAGGACAAGCTGTGAAGCACATGGCAAAGTATATAAACTGGTTCCAACTGTAAACTGGAACCCCATATTTTGTTTCAGGATTTCCTGAATACTTAAAATAGTGTATCACTGTGTAAAGAAGGAAATAAAGCTCCCAGTATTGCTGAAATAATATTTAAATAAGAATCCTGGCAACAGAGTGTAACAGAATTACCCCCTCATTATGCACAGTCCCATGCGTGACCTCCAAGGACATATGCATTTATGTCTGGTCCCAAAACAAGTGTATATATGGAGGTCCATACATTGAAAACTGCTCAGACTGCAAGATGGGCTGTTAAGAATCTGTTCAGTTTATAGAGATAATTAATTTCCTGCTTAATACATAGCAAATTGGAGGAATGTAAGTAAATGGTTATATTTTACTCTACAGCTCAGGAGACCATATAGAAGACTCATCTCCTGTACTACAAAAGGATGGAAAAGCTTTCTTGGTGCAGAGATACATGTCTTTCCCCGGGATTCATGAAGCTTGTGCCAGGCGCAGGCATAGCGTAGGCAGTATAACGCCAAATATGGCCGTTGAGCGATTCAGGTACGATCCAATTCCACGTGCACTACCGGCGTATGCCAGAACTGTGCAGCCTCCGGCTTAGGTATGCTAATCACCCCATGTGCAGTGTCACACCATGCAAATGAAGGCATATAGTGATTCATGAAGTGGTGAAGGCGTAGCGTAAGCCCACGGAAATGTAAACCAAAAAACACGGTTTACATTTTCCCAAACAGAACATCGGAGTTATGGAAGAGGGCCAAACCCAGGTATCACAACGTTAACATATGCCAATGGCGAAATACACAGCCAATTGCATAAGAAAAGATGCACAACACGTAAATAACAACATTTAATGTCATGTCCACAGTAACGCACAGCACAACAGCAGGGCATGTGTGCGGAAGCTGTAACATAAAGAAATAATATAAAAATTTCATAAAATCGCAACGTAATAGAAATCAGGTTTACAGCATAATACACAATGGTAGGCATGGAACACCACAACCAAGGTGCAAGGGTTGCTAAGGGCCTGCGATAGTGTTCGGCGCGGTAACTATGAATTAGTAGTCAATGCCATGCAAATGAGGCAGATAATACTGAATCGCAAATGTCCCGCCGGATGAAGGTTGTACCATACGGCACAGCGGTATAACACCGAGGAGTGGCTCAGAGGAGATACATGACATCAGCAGAGGGGTGTGCCACTGTAGCAGTAAGCACATTGGAGCAATGCAAATCTGGCCTGTCTGTTGCTAAGCAAAGCTGCAGGACAGGGGTGGGGAGGAAGGTATAGAATCGTTTAGCTGAGAGCACACATGGTGCCCAAAAGTGCATGTGTACGGGGATGAAAACGTGCCCAAAACCCAGTAATCGGATGCACACGTTACAAACAATAGCACAAACAGGAAGGTCAGGGGAAGAAAAGAAGGAAATGCAGAAGTAGGGTAATTGGAATACTAATGAGCAATCAACACCAATCAACCCACGAAGGCCAATCGACGGCAGCTGACAAGTCTGCTTGCAGAAACCTGCAAAACAGGATAGGGGAGGCATTGGAATGCAAAGAAAGGAGGGGAGGTATTGGATTGCAAAGATAGGAGACCCGACACAGCAGAGCAAAGTAAACCAACAGCAGACTGGCAGTAGCACACATAATGCAAGATACGCCAGGTCCAGGAAAGTACAAATGAAAGTAGGCTGCAGGATGCATGCCAGAAAATAGTAGGTGCAACGTGCAGAAATGTAAAGGGAAGGTCAAGAGGTAATCCACGGCAGGCAAATGTAATTCAACACCAAAGGCACCACAATAATAGTTCTGGCAGTAAAACACATAAGATACCCTGTAGCTACGATCGTGCATACACACCCTATGACATCATCGGTGTTCACAGCACAATAGTATAAAGTGTGAAAGCACCCAACACACACCTGTGTATTCCAAAACACCGCACCATAGGTGTAAACACACGGGGAACTTTTAAAATGTACATGTTGGGAGCTGCCATAGCTGTGATTCATCAGCATGTGTTAGAGACTGACGGTGTTGTGGAGGATGATGCCGACAACCACCGCAGGCCTCGGAGGAGAAGGAGCCAGGGGCTACATGACCTGGAGATAGTAGAGCATTACAGGGTGGACAGGGACATCTTACAGCAAATAGTGGAGCTGTGCCGGCCACGCCTGAGAACCAGAAACAACAGAGGGGAACCCATCCCAGTGGACACGAAGGTATATGTAAGCCTGCGAATACTGGCCACAGGTACCTTTCAAAGGCCAACTGGAGATATAATGGGTATCTCACAGGCATCAGCATCCAGGGTACTACACCAGTTCCTGGATGTCATGTTACCACATGCCAATGAGCAGATATACTTCCCCCGAACTCAGGAGGAGTTGGCCAGCAATATGTGCCGCTTCCACCGTGTGGCACACTACCCGGAGGTACTGGGTGCGACAGACTGCACGCACATACAAATCAAGTCACCACCCGGTGAGCATGGTAGGTGCTACATAAACAGCAAGGGATTCCACTCCATCAACTGCCAGGTCGTGTGCAATGCCCAGGGCATTATCATGGATGTGTGTGCTGGCAGCCCTGGAAGCTACCATGACTCCCATATCTGGCATGCCTCACAGCTGTATCAGGTATTTGTCAGGGAGGACATCCCACATGGCCATCTTGTGGGGGATGCTGGCTATGCACTGGAGCCGTGGGTGATGACTCCCATCAGAAATGCACACACACCCATGCAAGAAAGCCATAATGAGGCACACGCACAAACCATAATCATCATAGAGTGTGTGTTCGGAATGCTGAAATCACGGTTCCGGTGCTTGGATACATCTGGTGGAGCCTTGCAGTACTCTCCAGGCACATTTGCCCACAATATGATCCTGCGGAAGCAGCTGCAGCAGGGACAAAATGGTGAAGGCCCTCATAGCCCACCGCAATTGCCAAGGCCATTACAGGCACAGAGGGATTCAGACCATGAACACACTGTGCCAGCCCCAGTAGGCAGACGGAGGCGTGCCCAATATGCCTATGCCTTGGCAAAGAGGGAAGGTATAGCACATACTCTGACAGTGTAGGCCCCTACGGACTGACACCTCTCCACCTGCACACACAGTAAAATGGATGGCACACAAACATGACCACCTGTAAATTGTAATGTATAGGTGGCCCAATGTGTGACTCCTACATAGGCAGCCCTCAAACATTGTAAACACAACAGCTAGTAGAACACGGAATGCCAACACCTGAACAGTACATGAGCCTTACAGCATATGGTGGTGCTGTGTGCCTGTCACGTTCCCCGCCAGATATATATATATATATGTATATATATATATATATATATATATATATATATATATATATATATATATATATGTACACATATGCATTTATATAATACAGATAGAAAGGGCAACAGAGTGATATATGGTGATATAGATGGATTCAGCGATATCTGCAAATATAATAGATAGTTCAACGACATTCATAACACCTTGGAGGTACAAATAAATAGGATATCGCCAACCATGGAATGTGTAACATACCGACATGCATAACCACGAGGCTGAAAGACCGATAGAACACAGTACCGGAACAGTACAGCCGCGAGTAATAGTATGATGATATGAAGGGACATTTAGTCACTGCTGCCGGTGTTATGGTCCACATAGGTACTGTGTTCAACTGTGTTTGTAAGTGCTGTAGTCTAAGTGTGCATTGAGGGTGCCGTGTGCATCTCCATGTGACTGTAATGTGTGTGTGTGTCCACAACATGTGTTTGTTAGTGCCAAGTCAGAGGCAGATCAGTACGGTAGGTGTGGGTATAGCTAGCCGTAGGCATACGGTTACTACCTGTCCCACAGTAGGAGGGACAGCCCCACCCTGGGCAGGTGTGTCCTGACATAAAACAGTACAAAGGGCAAATGTCCGAGATGGTAGGACATAAATATGTCCCATATATAATGTAATAGTCGTATTTAATAGTTATGCCTGTATGTAAGAAACGTAAATGTTACATGCAATATGATAAGTAGCCAAAGTCACACAACAATAGGTATGTATTGATGATAAAAGTATGTGCTAACCTGTGTACTGACCATGGCTACGTGTTGGCCGTAAACACCGCTGTGTGTCCTGCAAGTGTCCAACAATGACCATATGAAAAGGTGGCAACCCATGGCAAACAGGCTCTTTTACCAACACAACCACAATGACTGCAAATATCTGGGACAGAAATACAAGGGATAGCTGTCACTTACACATATCCCTTGATATATCGCTGCAATTATGGAGGTATACAAGTAGCAAGCTCACCTGCAGACGATATAGAAACCAATTAACAATGGCCCAACGTACAATCCCGTAACATAAGTCTACTAACTGTTAGCTCTCTAATTAGGCTGGAGCCCACACACATATATACGCATAATGTAGAAATGCAAGGCCCACAAACCTGTATATGCTACGTACACCCACCGACATCCCCCACACTAGAAACTAAAGCAATACAGACTGTAATAGCAGCACAAACATCCAGTCAGTCAATTACATCTGCAGAACCCTCAACATACCGTGTGAGAGACACAATTAAAGGAGTCATGCAAAATTGCAGGTGTTGTATAATGGAACAAACAGCCATGTTACAGGTTTCATTTGCAATACTCCGTTATCAGACGTTGGGATGACAGGTACACCCACATGTTGAACCAAATACTCTACCTGTCACACACAATCCACGGGGGACATGAATCCAAAGTATACTTGTCTCCATGCATAGCAGTTGCAATTACACATAACAAAACACAATACAGACCGTCTCCCCAAAGGTAGGGCAAATAGGCAACGCCCAAGTGGAGAATTCAATTATACCCCACTGTTGCCGCGTAATTGGCGAATGGAGTAGCTGCACAGCTGATATGCAAGTAATTAGTCACTCAGGAACACCAATTGGCGGGATGAATCCACATGTTACAGGTATTGATGTATATAAGGATGACTTGCCAGACATTCAAACCATATGCTCATACCGAATACCAGTTGAAACACTGTGAGAGAGATAGAAACGAAACGCTGTACCTATAACAAGGTATGTAGAACGCCCGATATGTAAGGTTATGTATAGCATGATCTGTATTAATTAGTTTTACTGTATGTATAGCCTGGTTTGCATTAATTAAACGTGTCCGCAATGCATAAAGTGGGGAAAGGTATTTATGTAGTGATGTCTTGCTGAGCATACTAACGCTTGTAGAAACTGTGCGTTCAGCAGTGGGACACAAGGTACACAGCACAGATACCACAAGGGATGCTACAGGAGGGCGCTAAACAGAACAATTCCATACAACCCGCCGTCAGTGGTAGGGTATGCCCAACAAGGACGTGCCATAGCAGGGGATAGTATATGTTGATATACTGTCACAGCACACATGTGTATGGGCATATAACGTTAATGACATATCTAAGGTGGTCCCGCTGTGCAAGTATGCTTTGCATTATGGGATACTATGTGAAATATGTGTAATGTATAGTATTATAGGTAGATATGACAGATATTCTACACAGCATAACAGGCATATCATGCATACCACAGGTATTGTCTATTGGCATGTACAATAACAGGATACATATGGCTTGTAGGCATGGGACATTGTAATAGCATGATAGCTAATCTAAATGGAAGGGCTACCAAGTAACCATGCACAAAGGACATGTAATAGCTTCACAGGTGCATAGTGGGGTCCTATGTAGTCTGGCAAGTCCATGTGTAAGCACAACTACAGTGTTCCCACTAGTGGCACCTCTCTATGGTAGTGTCCTGTGAACAGCAGAGCCATGTGTCACCTGCACCTCTGCACAGTACAGCCATTGCAGTGATCCCAGGCCTACATGTGTCTCCCAACCACCAAGGGAGGTATCACATGAACAGTGCTACTGAGTGTCCCTGCGTGATGTACATAGGACTTATGCTCCAAAGCATGGTAAGTGTCCGGTTTGGGAATGTAACCCACAAGCACATCCCACTCATTGTGACGTGTGTGCACATATCCATGAGCATGTTGCTCACAGTGGCCTCTGCTTATGTCGCGTATGAGGAGTATATCCATTAATAATGTTGTGGACATGGGCCCTGTCTGATCAGCAGAGGTCACCCCTGAGTATGTAGTATGCAAATGTGTACAGATGTGGTGTCCGTAGTGCAGCCGCATACTTAAACTGTCGGAGCTCAGTAAACGTCATGGCGTGTTAATGTTGTGGTATGTAAAGCTGTAGCTGTTGTGTAAGGTACACCCTAAATGGGGTGGTGTACCCTTGAAAGTGTGCAGATGTCTTGAGTTCAGAGGTACAATGGGTGCCTATGTACCAGCTACACCCCCAGTACAGATAGGTGTGGCCACGTAGAAGGATATCCATGCCACAGTGGCAATACGTTAACCACAGAAGTGGGTGCAACATATGTGTGTACTGCAAACATGTACAATGTGATATGTATGTAGGGGACTACCATCCATGTGATAGTCAGTGGGTGAATGGTGTAATGCAATGGTGATGTTCATGCACCTTGTGTCATGCAGCTTGATGCCATGATAGTCATATCATGTATCTGTCACAGCGACACCCATATGGATGGAGTCAGTATCAGCTGGTGGAGCAATCATGGTGCTTTGTATGCAGGGGTTTGAAAGCTAGGCAGGGAAAGTCCCCTGTGCTAGCCTGTACCACAGGGAAGCATATACTGAACATGAGGGGCCCTATGACTGAGGACTGTGGTATGCCAAATGTACCTGACATGTAGTAGGTACTATGGTATGCTGGCCTCACTGTGTGTGTCTTGTCCATGAGCCACATTGCATAATATCCTGAGACATAGGGTACGATGTGCAGGTGGATGTGTATGTTGTCAATACCAGAATGGAGAATGGTGCTGAAAGGCAATGAGAGGACAATGTAGGATGTGTGGACTCCTGTACCATCAGCAACTGCCCTAGTAACTGTATGAAAGGAGTCCACCATGTGTAGGGGCCATACTCTGGCCCTAACAAGCCCAACCTGGGTGGCAGCAAAGGACGGGAGACCAACAATGTCTCTGTGAATGACGTCCTTGATGATGTGCCCCATAGCCATGCAGAACAGTCCAGTCAGGTGTGTAGGACTATAGTCCCACTCGTGCATTGTGGTGCCACCTGTGTGTAGTGTGATAAATGCTGCTGTGTGCCATTCAGGGGCTACAATGTCTGAAACAAGGCTATTACTGAATATGGTGGCCTAGTGGGGAGACATGTCATTCAGAGGTAAGTGGACATCACAGCCTGGGATGTTGGAAGGTGACATGGGGCCAGTGCCCATAGAGTGCAGGTCAGTACTGTGTAGGTGTGACCACAGGGACACCACAATGTTCCTGTATGGATTGTGGCCCTGTAGTGAGTGAGAGGTTGTAATGTTAGCATTGAATCCATCCTCCAGCATGTTGCCAACATCACCTGGGTCTGTAATGTTCCTGAGTGACTGTTGTATGTGACAGCAGATGTGGATGTTGCCATCGACTACTGACATACCACCATAATGCCTGGTGGTACACCCCAGAATGTGTCACAGTCATGTTTACGTAGCTAGTCTTGGAGTATGTGATGAGGGACCCTGTGACCCTACCATGGCTGACCAGTGAGCCACCCCACCCATGGGAATGTACACCACTGTGCAACAGTCTACACCTGTTGTTGTACATCATATGTCCATGAAACATGACCACCAGAGTGGCGCCTTTTATCTGTTGTGTACCATCATGGCTCTATGTGGAATAGCATGATCCATGCAGTTGTGTACATGCTAATGAAGTGCACTGGGGTATGTGTCAGCATTTCTATGTGCATTGTCCATCTGCACGGGTGTCATGACGTTAACAACCGCTGTCAGCAGATATCTGTAGTAGGTGTTGTAGTACTCATGTACTGTGTATGCTGTGATGGGTGTGGTGCCGGGATGTGGCTAACAAGGTTGATTAGCATATGTTCAGAATCCAACAATGAGGGGATAACCCCAGGTGTGTAACACCAGTCACATGGTGGTAGTGTTCATGTCAAGGTTAATGTAGGTCTTGGAGGTGGTTTGTATGGGTTGATCCAGCAGACCGGAGGTTATGACTCATGGATGTGTCAGTCAGTACATGAGTGGCTATCCCAGTTAAGTGTGGGGTAGTGTCAGTCACACATCAGTAGTAGCTGTCTGAGGCCCACTGTCCAATATACCAACAAATAAGATATGTTAACCGTGGGGTATGATGTTGACTCTGTAGCTTGTTACAATGTGTATAGCAGTCCCAGACACAGTTAGTTGCACATGGAGCACCTCTGATGCTTTGTGCTAAGTAACTAGCCAGGATGTGTGCACAACATAGTGGGATATGGGAACCCCTCAGCTGTGGGTGTGCCGGTCCAGGTATGTGCCTGAAAGGTATGGTCCATCTATAACCTGTCATTGCAGGTGTGCTCTGCAGAGCCTAGAGGCAGGTCCCAGTCACTGCAGAGATGTTTGAGTGGTGCATTATAAGGTGTGCCTTGCCTGCGTGCGTCACAGAGGAAGATGCAAGCATTGTGTCACATGACCCCATGCCGTGCTTGCCAGTTCCCATTCTGTCGGTGACAGTTATTGAAAATTGTGCAAGACAGGCAGTATAGAAGCAGCAAGAGCCTTACATGTGAGCTGTACTCCCAGGGCTGACAGGTGCAAGTCATCTGTGCCACAGCATTGTGTTTGACCAGGTCAGTCAAAGCGGACAGATACCAGATGCCTGTGGAATGACAATAGGAGCATAGGCAACTGTTGAAGTGACACAGTCGGTCATTGTACAGTGGTATCATGTCCGGACAAATGCAAAATGCTCCCCAGGGCTTGGCCCACACCCTCAGGGCTATAAGACTGGTGAGCTATTGCATGTCCCTGCACACGTAGTCTGTGAAGTGGCATCACAGGGAAGTCACACTAACATGGAGAATGACAGTCACATCGTACCTGGTGAGGTGTGGCATGGGTGCATAGGTTATGTTGCAGAAGCAGTTACCCGACAGCAAGATGTAAGCGACTATCGCCTTGTGTAGCCTACTGTGTGGAACTGCAGTGTGACTCCCTACAGAGTCACCTATGACTGGTGTGTTGTACATGCTATAACTCCCTATTGGCTATATGTGATGGGCACACATGAGTCTGTGGGCTATAAGCTGGTGATGTTGTCTTCCATGATGGGGGCTACCTCTGGTGCCTACACTGAGTATGGAGACGTACTGCACAAGTTGTCCTCGTAGGTGTGGCCAGTGGTGTAGATCATGTGAGATTATGTGATGGGTGGGGTGTGTTGCGAATGTTACACATCCCCAAATGACTGTCAGCTGCAGTCAGGGTTGGTGACAGCATTACCCCCAGCCATAGCTGTCAACCTCCTGTCCCCAAAATGAGGAACATTAGCCCTCATACTGTGTGACAAATGGGCAAAACGTGGAACACTTACAACTGGCTTACTAACAGCTTCAACTAGGAAGGGCATATGATGGCTAAAATAGGCTGGTTTTACATATAAAAAAGATATTCTAATGAATTAATATGATTCCCATCTATTTAGCCATGGCTAGCAGGTAAAGAATTTCCAACAATGAATGTGTGACAGACCCTTTCAATGTGGAACCTTGAGGAACATGCACCTTTTAGAACCCCAAATGAGGTACACTTGAGAGCCATGCCCCCAGCACGGCTGCAGAAGTGCATCCCCCACAGGCTGTAGTGTCATATGTTGGGAGCTGAGCATTGAATGTGTACATGAGACAATTGCTCTATTGCCACATGTACGACATATCCCTCATATAGACAGGCAGTAGCACTGGTACGTAACAGTTGGATATGCCTGTATATACAACCATGTCCCACAGGATATGTGTGTTACGTGTGTACAACAGCTGTTGTACCATAAGCAAGCTGGGAAGTGTAGGACAGCCAGTGTACCTGTGAGAAATGGTGTGGAATGGGTGCTATAGTAATCAGTAGCTCATGACATGCTCACAAGTTCTGAACAAGTGCCTGGCATGACCATACAATACAGATAGGGTGTTGGATAATATCAACCCACAAGTGGTGATGACAGTCATTTTGGGTGGCACCGCACTATAACCCTGCTGAGTATGGTGTGCATGTCAATGAACCATTACCACTGTAGATGTTAGCAGTACAGATGTACAAGACAGCACGGATATTTGATTACAAATACCTTTGTATGTCACAGGAGTGTTCCACCAGTGGCCTGTTGACAGACTCACAACTACAAAAGGTGCAAGAGTGACATGTGCACATCACACCAGTGCCAGCTACAGTAGAACAGGGTTAATGTGTTGTACCCCACCCTCATTGTAACCCATACCACACAGACAAATGTTAGGCATCTGTGTATGTATGCTGTGAATGGCCATGACCTATCAGTATAGCTGTGTCAGTGTTGTGAACAACATACAGAATGGGCTGTGTGGGTGAGGTGTGTGACATATGTGCACAGTCTGATGGATGATACCAGCATTGTCACCACTAGGTGAACATCCCTGTACCCATAAACTACTACCTAGGCTGTGGTCAACATTATGGACACTGTGTAAGGGATGGTGCTGTGCAGTGCACCCCCCGACTTGGTGATGTCTCCAGGCCCCTTAGGTAGTCATATGAGGTACCCATGTCATGTCAGGGTGCCATCCATGAGCACAGAGGTCACTGGACAGGCATATACAGCAATGTGGTGACCAATATTGGATCACATACCACCTTTAAGGGGTAATGGCTATGCATGGATGTGCGATACCAGCCTTCACAATCCTCACCTCCACTATGCAGCATGCTGCCTACCTTGCAGAAAGACATTTGCTACACCATGATGATGGACATGCTACATGTCCATAACCTGATCTATAAGACATATGTCATGGACAGCCACCATCCTAATACTAGGATCACCACAGGCTGGACAGATCCCTGTGCCATATATGTGACATACTCCCGCCATACCATGCAACCCTGTCCATCAAAGCTGCACATGTCATCCCAGTCATACATGGTCTGATGGCCGCATGGTAGATGTACTATCAACTGACTGGATCAGTAATGTGGCACTGATGCACCTTGCGGTGGCATAATGGCTGTCTGTTACAGCTTGGAAACCGTGCCTGCACATGCTATGGCTGATAACCATCCCTGCGAATGTCGTCTGACTAGCCATTGTCCCATGTCTATCACATGTGCAATACAGGCGATCCGTGGCAGGATGTTGAACAGTTGTACAGTGCTGTGTAGATGTATATGGCAAAACACATGCATGTACAGGTGTCCATGCGTATGTGTGCATTGTCACTGCTCAAGTCCATTATGGCTGTGTCTGTGTTGATATGTGACATATACACAGCATCCAGGTCAACAGCATTACCATGGACACATCCAGGCATGTGCAGATAGGTAAGAACACAAGTGCAGGCAAATAGACATGCCCAGAGCAAGACAGCATTTACATGGATTATGAACACTGTAATGAGGTGACACACATATATGATGATGATATCCAATGCATAATGGGTGTGACATGTGTGTGACACAAACACGTCAGTCATGTCAGTGTCATGATGCTTTGCAAAGATAACTGTGCAGATGTAGTAGATGTCATAGAAATGTATGTGCAGCAGTACATCTCTGAAACTGTGACCTGTCACCATCATTATGTCTTACAGATAATGCCCCGTACACGCCTCCCAGCATACAGCTGCCAGGAGGATGATGTCCTCATCCCACAGCTCCATGACAACTATGACTTGTTGTTCAGCCATGTGCCACAGCATGCCCAGCAGCGGGATGACCTGTGGCAGGATCTACACAGGAGGGTGAATGATGTGGGTGGCCATAACCGCACCTACCAGCAGGTGCGCAGACACTGCATGGACTTGATACGACATGCAAAACAGCGTGCCACTGCAATCGCCAGGGAACAAGGTGGAACAGGAGGTGGGCCACCAACCCAGCCCCCACTCACACACACCGAGGAGCTACTGGCCAGTCTGGGGACACACAGGGAACAGCATGCAGACACACTAGCTGCCATCATGGAGGTGGGTGTCTCCCAACCAATGCGCCTGGAGTTGCCTGGTAAGTCAGTACTGCACATATGGCTATTATATCCCATGTATTTGCATGTGTCACTGTACATTATGTAAAGTAACAACATATGCAAGGTATGTGGACACACATGCTGCATACTACAGTATGCTATGCTGTGCATGCACACATGTGCATACTATATGCTATTACACAGGTGAATGTGTTCACATGCACAGTGCAACCTGTGGCTGTCATACAGTCATGGATAATGTTCATACTGGTGTGTCAACCCTATACAGGTACCTCTGGCATGCTGCACAGATATGAGTCTGTTGCAGGTGAGACTGTCATCAGTATCAGGCATGTTACAGTGTAGATCTATTTGCCATGTGGCCAGTTAACACTTGCACACCTGATGGTTGTTCCAGTCACGATATGCAGGTCGCATCACCCATCATTCACACAGGCCACCCATGTGCAATATATACAAACAAAATGATACACCGACTTGAAACCACAGTACTTGTCATTGCGACATGTGTGGTCAGCTGTGCATACAATGGTGGAGGTGTTCTACAATGGAGGCATATGTAGTATGCATTGGAACAACATGTGTGGTACGCACACAGTACCACACAGTGAGCTGTGATATGGGCAGCCCACAGGTGTCACCATTATGTCATATGCCCCTGCATTGGGTGCACACATTGTGATGTGCCACCTGACATGTCCCAGACATGTAGTGTTCTGTCTGCAATATTGTCACACTATCGCATGACCTATACCCCACATACCAAACATACAACCCGTTGTCTGCATAGCCCTGTGGATTGTGACATATCTGACATCTATGGGTGTATGTCATATGGGACAACACAGACATGTGAGATAGATGGCCATCACACACAATTGGCCAACACATGTGCACACATGGCCATGAGGGATGGCCAGAGACATGTAGCCACACAGTAAATGGGATGTGTATACACCCTGTTGCACATTGTCCACACATGGTCCAATTATAGCCTTAGTTGACCGATTATACAGTTGATGTGGTACACTGGACAACCTAAAAGCCTGTGCACAGCTACTGGAGGTGTCACTGAAGTCTATCATATACAATCTGTTGAATATCACGACTGTGTTACAGTTATGGATATGCAATGTGTACATATTATGCATTCTACAGAAACATAGATGCCTCATGATGCCATGCAATTGCACAGTGTCTGTACTTCACACTGTATAGCAATGTAGATGGCTCACACTACCCTCCCATGCTCATGCACATTTGCTAAACATGCATTCTATCTGTAGGGCATACACACAACACTGCAATGTGAAGCCCATTATGATGCTGTACATGTGTCAGGACACCATTGTGTCAGACATGTATGCATGTTAATGCACGTCAACAGATTACATGTCAAGGTCACGTCAGCCATGTGTACTGTTATCCTGTTCTGGGCCACATGGTGTATCACGGGGATGCATGCATACTACCATGATTGTGTGAACTGCATGGCTACTGATATGACACCTGCTTGCTGACAAATCACATGCCATCTGACAAATCACATGCATGGTGTGTGTGTGTGTGTCTGTGTTTGTGTGTGTGTGTGTGTGTGTGTGTGTGTGTGTGTGTGTGTGTGTGTGTGTGTGTGTGTGTGTGTGTGTGTGTGTGTGTGTGTGTGTGTGTGTGTGTGTGTGTGTGTGTGTGTGTGTGTGTCTGTGTTTGTGTGTGTGTGTCTGTGTTTGTGTGTGTGTGTCTGTGTTTGTGTGTGTGTGTGTGTCTGTGTCTATTGTACTTTACAGTATTTCTTTGCATTCACAGGTGATGTAGGTGCGTTACCCTCCTGCGGGGTAGTTAGTGTTAGTGTCCCCACAGATACTAGCAGTGATGAACATATGCATGAGGTACAGGCAGGGTTGTCAGGGGCTGAATCTGTGCCAATGGTTACCATCCCAGCTATGTCCCCCTCTTCCCCGCACACAGTTCTGCTGCCAACACATACCGCATCACCAGTGGCCATAGAGGAAGGACAGTCAGTGTCTGTTAGCGTGGAACAGGAACGTGTGGTGGCTACAGAAGGTGTGTCTACACACCATGGTGTCAGTGTAATGACTGCAGATGTGCCACACAGGCATGTGGCCGGTGCTGCTCGTAGGAGGACCTCTGGCAGACATGCACCTGCAGGACAGAGTGCAGCAGCTGGTATCATCAGACGCATGCTCCAGACTGTAATGGCGGCACAGGCACATGCTGAACGGCAGAACAGAGAAGGGCAGAGGCTGCAGAGGGCTGCTATCCATACCCTAAATGACAACATCCAGGCATTGGCAAATGCTCAACAGCAGATTGCTGATGTTCTGGATAGGCGATTGGTTGAAATGGTCGGAATACTTGACCGAGGCATGGCAATCCATGAGCGGGAGCTGTCTGTGCTGGAACATCTGGTAGGAGTGAGGCATAGGCCACGTGGATGTAGGCCAGCAACACCACCTAGTGTAGGTCGACGTGAGTGTGCCACCTCACATGCCCGCTCCCATAGTGCCGGCAGCAGTAGCAGTGCAGCTGGTGCTGCACTGTCAACACCAGGATACAGCAGGCCACGTGGATGTGGCCCTGGACGTTCTCAGCGGGGACACGGTTCCAGCTGACATGTGTTGTCGGGCAGTAGCCACTCTGTACCTCCACCTGGTAGTGCCCGTGCAACCCCAGGCAGGCACAGGTCACATGGCCGTGGATGGACACAGTGAGCTGTACAACCTGCTCTGTACAATCTGGGGCTGTCAATTATACCCCGTGTAGGCCTCACAAATGGCAGAACTGTGTACACACATACACGCACACAGCAAACACAACTGTAGGGCTCCACAACATCCACATGCTTTCTGAACAGACATGTCCAATCAACTCACCGGCCCTTACACACACACATGATGTTATCCATTGGTGCAGCCTATGCCCCTGGCAAACATATCACCCTGTGCATATGATGAAGCCTGTGCTGCATCCCTGTCATCCAAACCATCGGTGCAGGGTTATGCACAAATATTCTGATGCACAGGGTGAACAGAATAGTGAGAGGTATATGTAATATTACCTGTGTATGCATAGAGAGGGATGTGTATGTTGCAGTGGTTGTGTGTGAATACTGAGAGATGTGTTTGTGACATAGGTTGTGTACTGTCGACATGCACCGGTCATACCATGTAGTGCAGGTGCAGCATGCATTGTGATGTGTTCACGGTATGTGTCTCGGTTACATCTGTAGCACCACGTTGGTTGTGATACCCTGGTTCCCTACTATGGTGTACTTGCATGTGCCTACAGGTAGCAGTGTTTTCAGTCCCCCATGTGTAACTGTGGATTACTCACAGGCACGTCTGGCAATATCAGCATGCTACATGTACCCTCAACCTGACTGTTGGAAACACCAACATGACACAGATGTCCACACATACACTGCACCTGATGCATGTGGTCAGTGCCACAGGCTACACTGGACAAAGACGTGACATACATAGCAGGACACATTACAGGTATGGTGACATGGTGCAGGGGTTGTACACAGCGGTCTGGCCAATGATGATGTGAGGTGTCATTTGGTAGCTGGAGGCCACACTGTGCAGCAGTAGGACCCTGTAACAGCACGGAAACATGGCCACATTCACGGGGTGTACACCACTATAAAGCACACCCCATAGTGTGCAGGTGGGGACCCTTGCCTATGTGGTCATCACCCTCACAGTACTATGTACCCACATGACGTGTCACAAAGAAGGAACATGCACAGGTAGCCAGTATGGCTGGGACCTATGGCATCAACAGGGTAGTGCACTGCATCACCATTATGGATTAGTCACCATGTGGGGTTAGTGATCATTTCTCACTGTATATTAGCAATATACCCTCACACCAAGCACCAGACATACATACAGACACACACACACTGTGGTGACCACACATGTGTATACGGACAGCCAACGTGTGTGATGCACCACACCAGCTGACGTCATGCTTCCAACACTGACGTATGTACAGATCTCTACAATGGGGTACAGGGATGTGTAACAACTGGGACATATTCCCCATGATATGTGGCATCTCTGGTCACACATTTGGACACACATGGCAGTGCTGGGAATGATACACCTGCCATATGATGACACGGTTGATAGACATGCAGCGGTATTGATTGCATTATGTGTACCAATGCTATATCTGGAAATGTGCTGCTATATGCACACGGGAGGTTATAGGTGTTACAGGTGCCATGTGACATATAGTTGGTAACACCTGACCACTGTGTATGCATTATGTCAGCACCGTCACATAACAGTGACATAGCGTACTGTTTGCACATGGCATGATAGGATGGTGTGTGACACAACTGTGAGCCACCCCCTGCACACATAAATCTACACAGGTGGTTCACCACGTTATGTACACACATCCCTCCATACGTGCTGATTGTATGTCACCGTATACAGGTGTCAATGATGGGTCTGCATTGCGACTGCATGTCGTAGTTAGGTGCAACTATGTTACGGACATCGGCCACTGCACATGCATGGTTGCTGCATGCACAGTACAGATGTCACATGTGTCTCCTGTTGCCATGTTTGTATGCATTGCTATTGTTGGACATGTGTGTTGACATACATAACATTTGGACTGTGGTATGATATCATGGGTGTCACAGGCGACCAGTACAAGGGTATCTGTCCCGGTCAACATTGCTACCCCCTGTAGTGTGAGCATTCAACAGACATGGACCCACCTTACATTTGCGTGTGTAGCATTGATTAGGCCACTGTTATGCACGAGGTACATCAAAGGCTATGTATGTATGTGTTGTGTGTGCAGTCCATGCACACATCCACACAATCACATGTATGACATATCCAGATGTGTGTTCATTGGTGTACAGCAACAGTCAGGTGTCACAGCTGTGTAAGGGCCGTGGTATGTCTTGAGCCGACCTGTTCATGTATACTGGTATCATTGCAATGCATAACACCTGTTGGATCCCTGTTGGTACATGCGTACTCTGCACAGCTGGTGTACACCTCTGTACAGCCCAGTGGTCATGTGTCACATGGTGTTGTGGTACTGTAAGGCTGTGTAGTACTGCACCGATGACATGGTGCTGACTTGACAGCTACAGTGTACACTGCAGTGTGTACGTGTGTGACCTGCACCTGTGACAGCTATGATGGCAGCTGTGTGTGTACAGGTCACTGCATGTGTGACCGCCCTTGTGCATGAGGACAGTTATACCTTACTGTGCCCTTCTGTACTGTGCCCTTCTGTGTGTATACTCCATCTGCATGCATGACAGGCCTTTGCAACAGCTAAGTGTGTGAGCATGCCCAGTATGCTGTTGTGTAGATGGACACACAGTACAGTCCATGTACGCAGTTGTGTAGATGGACACACGGTACAGTCCAATCTGAGACCTTCCGTGTTTACACTCCATCTGCATGCAAGACGGCCCTTTGCAACAGCTAAGTGTGTGAGCATGCCCAGTATGCTGTTGTGTAGATGGACACACAGTACAGTCCATGTACACAGTTGTGTAGATGGACACACGGTACAGTCCAAACTGAGACTTTCTGTGTTTACACTCCATCTGCATGCACGACAGGCCTTTGCAACAGCTAAGTGTGTGAGCATGCCCAGTATGCTGTTGTGTAGATGGACACACAGTACAGTCCATGTACGCAGTTGTGTAGATGGACACACGGTACAGTCCAATCTGAGACCTTCCGTGTTTACACTCCATCTGCATGCAAGATGGCCCTTTGCAACAGCTAAGTGTGTGAGCATGCCCAGTATGCTGTTGTGTAGATGGACACACAGTACAGTCCATGTACACAGTTGTGTAGATGGACACACGGTACAGTCCAAACTGAGACTTTCTGTGTTTACACTCCATCTGCATGCAAGACGGCCCTTTGCAACAGCTAAGTGTGTGAGCATGCCCAGTATGCTGTTGTGTAAATGGACACACAGTACAGTCCATGTACGCAGTTGTGTAAATGGACACACAGTACAGTCAAAACTAAGACCTTCCATGTTTACACTCCATCTGCATGCAAGACGACCCTTTGCAACAGCTAAGTGTGTGAGCATGCCCAGTATGCTGTTGTGTAGATCGACACACAGTACAGTCCATGTAGGCAGTTGTGTAGATGGACACACGGTACAGTCCAAACTGAGACCTTCCATGTTTACACTCCATCTGCATGCAAGATGGCCCTTTGCAACAGCTAAGTGTGTGAGCATGCCCAGTATGCTGTTGTGTAGATGGACACACAGTACAGTCCATGTACGCAGTTGTGTAGATGGACACATGGTACAGTCCAAACTGAGACCTTCCATGTTTACACTCCATCTGCATGCAAGACGGCCCTTTGAAACAGCTAAGTGTGTGAGCATGCCCAGTATGCTGTTGTGTAGATCGACACACAGTACAGTCCATGTACGCAGTTGTGTAGATGGACACACAGTACAGTCCAAACTGAGACCTTCCGTGTTTACACTCCATCTGCATGCAAGATGGCCCTTTGCAACAGCTAAGTGTGTGAGCATGCCCAGTATGCTGTTGTGTAGATGGACACACAGTACAGTCCATGTACGCAGTTGTGTAGATGGACACACTGTACGTGTCCAGTCCATGTACGCAGTTGTGTAGATGGACACACGGTACAGTCCAAACTGAGACCTTCCGTGTTTACACTCCATCTGCATGCAAGACGGCCCTTTGCAACAGCTAAGTGTGTGAGCATGCCCAGTACACCATTGTGTAGATCGACACACTGTACAGTTCAAACTGACGTATATTACCAGGTGTGCGGCCATGGCCAGTGACACCTTGTGTCGGTGATGTCCCTCTGTGCATGGGCATGGCCGTTGACATCCTGTATTGCCATGGTGGTCATCCAGGCAACGGATGTCCATCTTCAACGTCAGGATGGATGCCTACCGAGTACACACTGGGTGACTATCTGGAAGGGTGTACTGTTTGTGGTGCATACTATGTCTATGTATTGTTGTTGTAGTGCTCAATACATATATAGTTGCCCCGAGTACACCACTGCCGTGTGGTTGTATACGTCTACCGTGGGACAGTACTATGTCTGATCGTACACTCTCTATACAATCCCTGCCAGCGTCCTGCCATTTGCGGATGTTGACACGCGCCTAGAAGAATGCTTGTGGGTCTGCTGTGTTTAGTAATCTTGGTAGCGCGTTCTGTAAATGCGTCATGCTGTAGTGTGATAGGGTAGTTAGGTGTAAGTTCGATTCCCATCCCTGCCAAGTGTGTGTGTGTGCGTGTGTGTGTGTGTGTGTGTGTGTGTGTGTGTGTGTGTGTGTGTATGTGTGTGCATGGTCCCGTCCACCTGGGGACTCAGGTTATGCTTTTAGATGCTTCTCACCACAGATATATCCTGCTGACGTCTTTGCCTTTGTGGATGTTGGCATGCACCTAGAAGAATGCCTGTGTGTCTGCTGTGTTTAGTAATCTCGGTACCGCGTTCTGTAAATGCGTCATGCTGTAGTGTGATAAAGTAGTTAGGTGTAAGTTCGATTCCCAGGCCTGCCAAGTGTGTGTGTGTGTGTGTGTGTGTGTGTGTGTGTGTGTGTGTGTGTGTGTGTGTGTGTGTGTGTGCATGGTCCCATCTGCCTGGGGACTCAGGTTATGCTTTTAGACGCTTCACACCACAGATATATCCTGCTGATGTCTTTGCCTTTGCGTATGTTGACACACACCTAGAAGAATGCCTGTGGGTCTGCTGTGTTTAGTAATCTTGGCAGCGCGTTCTGTAAATGTGTCATGCTGTAGTGTGATAGGGTAGTTAGGTGTAAGTTCGATTCCCAGCCCTGCCAAGTGTGTGTGTGTGTGTGTGTGTGTGTGTGTGTGTGTGTGTGTACATGCTCCCGTCCGCCTGGGGACTCAGGTTATGCTTTTAGACGCTTCGCACCACAGATATATCCTGCTGACGTCTTTGCCTTTGCGGATGTTGACACGCACCTAGTAGAATGCCTGTGGGTCTCCTGTGTTTAGTAATATCGGTAGCGCATTCTGTAAATGCGTCATGCTGTAGTGTGATAGGGTAGTTAGGTGTAAGTTCGATTCCCAGCCCTGCCAAGTGTGTGTGTGTGTGTGTGTGTGTGTGTGTGCATGCTCCCGTCCGCCTAGGGACTCAGGTTATGCTTTTAGATGCTTCGCTCCACAGATATATCCTACTGATGTCTTTGCGGATGTTGACACGCACCTAGAAGAATGCCTGTGGGTCTGCTGTGTTTAGTAATCTCGGTAGCACATTCTGTAAATGCGTCATGCTATAGTGTGATAGGGTAGTTATGTGTAAGTATTGATTACCAGCCCTGCCAAGTGTGTGTGTGTGTTTCCAGCTGCATGACAACAGTGCATTGCTTTTACAGTATTCACTCACCATAACATCTGTGCGGCGTCTTTGCCTTTGATGCCGCTGTCTACAGGCTAGACGTATGCCTGTGTGATTTCCGTGATCTACTACTCACGGTTGCATGTTCTGTCACTGCGTAATGCTGTTGTGTGGTACAGTGGTTACATTCGTGTTCTGCTCACAACCCTGCCACGTGTGTGTGTGTGTGTGTGTGTGTGTGTGTGTGTGTGTGTGTGTGTGTGTGTGTGTGTGTGTGTGCGTGTGTATGTCTGTATCTCTCTCTCTCTCTATATATATATATATATATATATATATATATATTTTTTTTTTTTTTCTGCCCATAACTCTGCTCTTGCATGGACAGCTGACTGTTTCATGTATCACATATTTGCATAGCTTTCACATACCAATGGGGTATGTTGCAAATCCCAACATTGTCCATGCAACGTCCGTGTTACGGGTGGTGTTACATGCCCTTACAGGCATTTGCTGTATATCTTGGCAGACATCTATCCTTGCTGTACTCTCACTCTACTCGTACACGCCAGAGGCTTCATGTATCACGGCCTAGTTTTGCTGTGTGTATGTCTATTTTTGCTGTGTGCATGGCTGTGGGTATGTCCCACTATCATCATTTGTAAAGGTGACAGCCCTATAGGTACTTCATGTAGACTGCTGTGTCATTGGACATGTCAGCACATACCTGCGGACAGTACTGAACGTCCTACTGCAGTGCTTTTCATACCTTCTGCATTATCTTGCAGTCGATAATGCTGTTTCCTCACACATGTATCTGTTTCTGATCATACCACTCCACCTCCTAGAGCAAACATCTGGACAAAGCCTTAACTGATAGTGGGACACATAGGGGCAGTATTGACATGTTGCTCTTACAAACGTAGATAGTTGACACAATAATAGGTTTTGCATTAGTATGACTTTTCTGACAGATTTGGTGTCTTAAACTCACATGTTTGTCATTATTTCATGACTTCAGTTATCAGGAATTTGCCAGAATGGTACTGATGTTATGTGAAACACACCAAACATATGAGGCAGAACTCTGCACATTCTGCATAAATCTGTACAGTTGCGGAGTATGTGTCTGATACAAGATATCAACTTTCTGACACCAATACACACACTGTATGGCGGCATGACAGGCCACATGCCATTACATTTATATTGCAGGACACACCCACCGAGAGGGTTGTATTCCTCACACAGGCCAACAGCTGCTTATCCACACTAATTAGTCTATCATGTACCGTATGTGTACGCCAGTATTTGCACTTTCTGTCAGTGGCAGAGCTCACGTACGAGTATGGGGGACTGGACATTGTAACTGTGACACTGCATGACACCCTGAGGGACACATTTCTTTTGAGTCTATTAACCTTCCACATTGACTTTCACAGGGCATACATTGTCATTCACATTTGTCGGAGTACATGCGTATGACTTGTACATGTTTTGTCATTTGTCCTGATGTCTTTCTTCTCACCTGTCCACCTAGTATCACTAGTTCTGTACATGTATTTTGGACAGGTTACCTTCATACCCCTAACCTGTACACATTATGGGTAAATGCCCTGACGTTTCACCTTTGCCCTTGTTACATTTGTCATAGTAATGTGCCTTTCTGGTAAATTGCTGGCAAGGCATTACGAACTGTGCGGTTAGATAATAGTGACTGACATTTCTATGTCATGATTAGTAACACTCATAACATTCGTATTCCTGGCTATGCCAGTATTCTATCAACGTTCTGACTTTGTCTGGGGTATATCTAATATAGTCCCTATTTGTATTTCATGTACTATGCCTTAGTGCAGCTGTCTTATTCTGACAGTTTGCCAGTTATGGTTACCATCTTGGTCGTACGCATGTCCATCCATGATAATCGCCTACATGACACTGATATAGGGCCCTACATATTCCCACAATGGTTTACACAATATCCAGTGGATGGTTTGCCCCATTATTGGGAATATAGGTGTGTGCTATACCCACATCACTCCCACGGGGCGGGCCTACTAAATCTCTGCCAAACAACACCTAGGCCCATTTCTGCATACCCATGATTCTCATACCTGACACCCCTCCACAGTACCCATTACACATGTTTAATGTGAGCTGTACTGAAGTGTGGAGACACTTATATGCACTCCTCACTTTCTGGATATCAGTTCGTACGTCATACATTCTATCGACACATGTGTCATTACCCTTGCACCTGCTACTGTGGCATGTACAGCTATATCGTATTTGCTGATGTCACTTATTTTGCGTCAATGACGGTTGACACTACGTATGGATCAATTTTTGGGGTCCTGCAATGGACACCTATATGCATGTTTAAAGTGTAGAACTTGCTGGACTGTCACTTTCTGGCCAATGGTTTGGAAGGCAGCAGTTTATTCACCTTTCCTGCATGTCTGTTTGTCTACCCATATTAGCTATGCCATGGCCTATTTATGTACATATGTCATATCTATGGGACATATGTTTGTTGTGTATACATATATACATGTACAGTCCTCATTTCATAATTTGCTTTGGTTTACGTCTGTGGATTATGTGTATACACATATATCTATATCCATACCATACCTTTCCACTGTACAGATTGTCGCAGAGTGTACAGCTGGTTGCCTCTTTATCTTCGGTGTGTTTTTCATAAACTTGTGTCTATCTGGCAATGTAGTGGCATTTCATTTAAGACTTACGTTGGGAAATACTGGCAAGCAGTTCAGGTTACGACTGCATACCCTTCAGAGAATCCATGCTACTGACACACCCGTTATTCTATCCACTTTCTATGTTTGTTCTGGCACATATCTGGGGTTTGTCCCTATTTGAACCGGTAGTTTGCATGCCTTTGTTTCATACTTTATGGGGTTAACAGGTTTGAGCCATGTATATCTAACGTGGGGGAAACAGCATTCATTTACTATGCTGTGAGCGGATCACACACGCACAGGCGCACTTGCATTTACATGTTGTGGGTTAAATCTGTTTAATAACTGTGTGCTTGCACAGCCTTTCATACGTCTGACCGTAACACTTACTCATCTGTAGTCCGGTTTACGGACTGGTGTGAAACACACGGTTCACCTTTACGTATTTAACTGTGTGTACAGCACGAACGCATTCATTACACTTTACAGGGATATCTGCAGTGGTCGTAGGTCAACTGGGACTGCATTCACGTTGGATGGATGCCGGAAACAGTATTCTGTTGCTGTTCCACCTCATTGATATGCATACCCATAGTACTTAGCTACATCAACATACGCCTCACCACTTCACTTACAACACAGGCATCCATTCCCCTGCTGTGGGACACGCGGTACCACATATTACACATTCCGTATTGCCTACTGCTGTGGACCCCAGCTGCATTGTTAATCACTCCGAGGATATGCAGAACACCAGGGCATATAGTCAAATCACATACACGTTTCTGATTGTCAGGGTGTTCATGTAGTGATCTGGGTATGGGCTTGTCCGCCTGGTGAACGGAACTTCCCTGGCCGAGTTCAAATGTCAGATGAAGCATGTGGACAGGGAGCATCTCCCTATTATGAACATTTTTACCTGTATTTATAGACACATGTTTGGGCAACTATCAGGAGCTTATTCTGTTGGCTGTACATATAACGGGTGGGGTTGTTACGGTCCATACTCCACGGTGAGGGGGGGGGTTCCCATTCACATTTGACTATTACCTGTATTCATTCATACGGGGATTATTTTCTGGGACATGTTGTGACTACAGGTATGCAGTTGTACATTACACAAATGTCATGGCTTGTTACTGTACATATGTACGGACCATACCTCTCGACCTCTTTGAACAACAAATTTGCGCAAACCCTACATGATGGGGAGAGTAAGAGGGACACATTTTAACTAGTTTCTTTACAAGCTTATACCGTTGGTAGAATACTAGGTTTTGCATCGTCATGAGTCTTCTGCGGGATGTGGAGTGCTATACTTAATGCTCATTATTTCGTGACGTCAATCCACACCTATTTACCGGACAGACGCAAGTTGTCGGAGGCACACAACACTATGAGCCAACACTCAGGTCATTCTGCGAATATCTGGACAGTTGACTGATATGGTACGAACCTCTGTAATACGCTGTTGTGTTCTGGCACAGCGGAAGCTCGGCATTAGAGACAGATGTCGGGATGTGCTGGCAGACAGTTGAGTTTCAGACTTCATACTCCGGACATTAATGCCATTGTGCAAACTGTCATTCTATGATATATCTATGTTTATCCATCCACATGGATATATTCTTGCTTGCACCTGTTATACATTCTACGGATCTCACTCCTCTGAGCTCTCCATACTCCTGCTCCTCTCTACCCTCCAGCTTAACCAGACTTAGCTGACACTCACTTGACTCCCAGTATGTCATTGTTGTACATTTCTGTATTACCACTACAGACTCTGGATTTGCACTGTCTTATTATGCACATGTTATGCAAGTGTATTTCCTGACTGTATGCCTTTTACTCTTGTATTTTACCTTTAACATTATGTAGTTTTTATTTCCTTGTATTGCTTGTGGGGCTTTTCTACCCAGGCCTCCGCTGTTAATTGGCACTTCTTCACCCAGTGGACTTCCCAGGTACTCAGACTGCACATACATGAATAACTTCTAACAGCTATCTTTGCATATTGTACCTGCTGTTGTACCTTTGTCTCACTTGTAGTCACGGCTCTGTCCAGATATCTAACTCACACGGGTTGTCTGGTATGGTCGGTCACACCAGCACACACTAGGTATCCCTCGCACTTCATCAGGGTTCTCCTGTTAATGTCTGGTGTCTTCCTCACCCTTCTGCCATTTGCCACTATGTGAGTGTGCGATATATTCTCCCACATATTTGTGTGGGGACACATGCGTCACGGGAAGGTGTTTTATCCTGGGTACTGGGTTATGCATGACCACTCAGGTCTGGACAGTGTCTTGGACCTGTACTTCATGTTCTGACTTGCGTCCAGATATGTACAGGATTGGACATCTTGTCATCATACCCGTTCTACTATTTACACAGGTTACTTATCCCGTCAGGGATATTCCGGTAATTGGACCATTCCACACAGAAACGATATCGAAATGTATTTTGGCTTTATGAAAATGTGCAGGGGGTTTAACATGCAGGGAATACATGGTTTGCTATCCTGACACTGCCTAGGGTGACAATACCTACTACATATGCGTAGGGGTCGGTATGTGTAGCTGTGTCTGCAACGGACCAGTGGGCCACGTACGGGTGGATTTGGTGGACGTTCTGTTACAGGGCTGGGTTGTGTGATGTGGAGGGTATGCTGGGTAGCCCATTATGCAGCCAGGTGTGTTGCATTTGTTATGGCCAGTTCCATCAGGACCAACCTGTGGGTATGTGACAGTGACATATCTATACATTTTGATTGCACATTTACATGATACATATGTTTGTGGGATTGTGTTCTACACTATGGCCTGTCTGCTCATCTTGCAGCTGTTTCTCCATGTGTTTGTGTTTATGTCCACTTCATCTGCTGCCCCCACCTATACCTCTGGTTCACCTTTTCTGCATATGACACAGTGTCACCTTTGCGGGTTTTACCATTACCCATCCACCCCTCACATGCATATTACTCACATCCGATAGCTCACTACTTTTGTTGTTGGGCCATGACACGGCCAGAGTAGCACATTGACTGCCCTACAGGTGTTGGGTACCTTTATGGTCGTGTGGACTACCCTGCCATGTTTGCTTCCCACGTGCTATACCTCACACACATAGGTACACGCCCATACTTCACTTTCGTTACTTAGTTGGTATACCCAGGTACTACCCGTTCGGCTGTGTCACATACTAGTTTGGCTTCTGCCGATGACTCCCGGGATTTGCACACCTGTTGTACTCATTGGGGGGGTGGCACCTTTTCCAGTGTCCATGCTATTCCTTCCACATATCCGACTGTTGTAGACAATGCCTCCCCACGGGCTACGGTACTGTTTCCACCTTTTCAGTTGGCCGCAATGTAACATTTGCAGTGGACACAACACATTTTCCACGCCGACACATATCCACGGTCAGTTCAGCAGATAGAACTTACAACTCTTGCCTATATCTAAGCTTTAGTCTTGTAGCATTTCAGTGGCTTCTTATGACATTTATGTAATATACGTGTGGAGAACAACTGTTTAATGCCACTATTACATGACGTCTAAGGGATAATTATGTCCTATAATCTCTGCACATTTGCCATGTTTACATGCTTGTGTCAGGACACATCTGGCTGCAGCGGTACTGTCGCTCGCAAAGTGGGACAGGTGGTATTCTTAGTCGATGGTACGGGTCATACTGTTCCTTTCGGCCTACATGTGTCCTTATTGTTGTAGCTGTTTCTATACTCCTGATTCATTTACATGTGTATTCTATTCCCTATCACATTTGTTATGTGGGATACAGACATACCTTTTGTATGTGACTATTACATCCCTTGTGGGATATGATTCGGACATGACAGTCACTACATATATCTACTTTTCTCCTTGTGTATTTTGTTATGGACACATCTGCACAGCTATGTACCCTCCCTCACATTATGGGTCAGCTGGTGACCCTCTCCATTGGGCTGGACGTACCTCCTGGCGGCGCCCTAGCATATGATATGTTTCACTTCCACATGGTATAGCTATAAAAACTACGTTGGACCACGGGCACGCGTTTTTTCTGTCATTTGTTCAAGGGTAGGGACCTGTAATTCCCTATCGTGTATTTGTGTTTGCTTCTTCATTTTCTGTTCGCAGGGACTATCTTGCATGCTTTGTATACGTTTCAGTCTCCACGGACACTGATAGGTGCGAGTATTACTGCAGGCGGACTTTACTATTTAGCAGTTTAGGTTGCTCATCGACAACCGACATTGACACGCCTCCCTCCGCAACTTCGGTACGCCCCATGCACTCGCGCACATTTCCTATGCATGTGGCTGTGGCAGCTGCATGCCTTCATTAATATGCATATGGCACTACTACTCCATATATACGCCGCACTGCCGGCGGAAGCCTTACACCGGCCTTGCGCTGAGCTTCATGAATCCGGGAGTTTATTTAAATCCGCATACGTTAGGAATTTATATATTATTGCATTAGTTCTGTGGCAGCACAAAGTCATTCTAGTGTGGTAAGTGTGGGTAGGTATACATGTGTAAGTATCGATACTGATGTTTACATGCTATACTGAGTATGACTGTACATTTATTCAGATACTATGTGCAACCATTTCAGTTGTAGACATGTACATGTGTGCATATTAAAGTAAATGATACATATAGAAAGAGAAGTGGTCAGTGACTTGCAATGATGTTCCTGCACTTTGTAAGTAGATTAGACCTCCTACACCTGAGTATAATTCACAAAGGAGGTAATATAGCATCAGAATGTTTATCTATCACAACCTTTTTAAAACAATATCCTCTGACACCCATGCAGTTAATCAACATTTTTAGATTATTGCACCTGTAATTATACTTTATATGACATCATTACTCTTAAATATGTCTTTTATAATTAATACATTGATTTTATACCAATGTTGTCCACTTTCTCTCTTCCCTTCCTTTGTTGCTATCTTTTCCTTTAAAGTTGTTTTGTTATGTTTGTTATGTTATTTCTCTCACTTTACTTGTGATGTTGTGTACAGCAGGTGCCACAGCAGTGCCAGGGGCAAGGCCTGGTCCACAGTCCCCATGCTGGTCCAGCCAGCCCCAACATCTCCTCAGACATCAAGGACTAATTCCATGGTGGCTACACCATGACACAGTAAGGTGACTTCCTCTCTTGCCCTTGGTGGTACTATGGTGGGTGGGTGCACCATCATTCCCACTAGTAGCTCTGCCAGGGATTTTGAGTATGTGATCCACTGGGAGCTGACAGAGGTCATGGGAAATCTGGTGGACCAGTGACTGAATGCCCTTATCAGTCACATGGAAAGCTTATCTTGGAACTAGTCGAGTCGCATTTCTGCCCTGCCCTGCAGCAACACCTCAGGCAGGACACAGCTGAGACGTTGAAGAGGGTAATGTCCATTCTCTCCCTGAGGATCACATGAGCAGTCCAGTATGGAAACTGTACCTACCCTATTAATCATCTTGGCGAAGTTTTCCCTTTTGTATCACTGCTCTATCCTGCTTGTTGTCCAGTTGTCCAATCAACAGTATCCTCCTTCTGTTTATATTATGTCTCTGACTCCACTATCTTCACCTTTCTTTAGTATATTAGCACATCTCCATTGGCCTTTAGTATCTCTTATGTATTAGTGTGTTTGCCCCAGTTACCTCACCTCAGAATCTCACCATACCTTCATCTGCCCAACATCCTTCACATGCTTTCCCTATTGAGATGAAAGGGTACCTGTCTCATAAAAATAAAGTTACTGTCTCTCCCTTCCTTCACCTATTCTTACCTTAACTGCTTTGCTTGTATGAGTTCCTCTGCTTGTTACCTCATTTTCCCTACAGCTCTACACTACCATTTCCACCCCTTAACATGGTAACTAAGAAAAGAAACAGAGCTCAGAACAGCATTGACCTCTTTAAAGTAGCAGGCTACCTTTCTCGTATTCTTGTTTCTGTGCATGTGAGCATGCTAAGGTGCATACAGCCTTAAAATTTGACACTTTTTGTATTCTGACTCCATAGTTGATACTGCAGCTTTATTTCCCTCACTGCAGGTCCTGCTCTGGACATGAGCATGATTAGTAATTAGCTGAAGCTAGAACACCGTGATTTCATTAATTGATAATAAGCTTTTGGACACATTGAGCCCAGATCAGTACCCCCAGAAGACTATCAGCAATCATGCTTTTTAAATCCCAGAGGTAGTCTTAAAAGAGAACACTTTTGAAATGTATCCCCCATACTATAATGCTTCTCATATCTCTGTTTAAATGCCATTTTATCTCACTTATTACTTAAAACAAAACTAACCAAAAATACTTATAAAGATAAACAATTTTAAAAGTAACAGTGCTACCGGTACATTTAATCTGTGCAGTGAAATGCAAACACAAACACACACATATGTATACAGAAGCCTGCACTACATACACACACACACACACACACACACACACACACACACACACACACACACACACACACACACACACACCTAAAATAACAAAAACAATGACAGTAGTAACATGGTACAGAAGCATGGTGACAATGCTGAAAACAACTTGTTTAATAAATTCACCAACTTTATTGGAAATCTTAAGAACATGGTACTATTAAAATTTTTACTAAAAACATTAGAAGCAAACAAATCAATGTTTATGGAACTGAAAGGCATAAAGATTGTTTAAAACTACACCTGTCTTAAAATGCTTCCATAATACACTATTTATTACTGTTACTATTACCAGACTTTTTTAAATTCTTACAATTGATAATAACACTGGAGAAGTTTAGAATTGTATTATGTAGGCTACTTCTATAGACAAGAAATACCTTCACAGACTTCTTACATGTGCAAAAACCTTTCCTCCACAGAGCATTTACCAAAATATATGGAATATGCATATTACTGGACAACTGCATAATTCGTTTTTAATAGATTTATTTTCTATAATTAATTATTTCACATTCCTTTAAAATTCAAGTATTAAAAAAGGCAAAATGAGTCACATACACAAATCATAAACCTTAAAAATATTGCATATCTATTGCTGATCAAAATTAGAC
Organism: Protopterus annectens; assembly: GCF_019279795.1. Lineage (NCBI taxonomy): Eukaryota > Metazoa > Chordata > Ceratodontiformes > Protopteridae > Protopterus > Protopterus annectens. The sequence continues at coordinate 1,781,720,518 of NC_056737.1, read as the reverse complement.
ACTAAACATATTTTTGAAATTAAACTCTATTAATGTATTACAAACATTGCCACACGATTAAGTCAAATGTTTTCTTAAAAGAAACATTAACAGCACTTTTGAAATTCAGTACCTAGGCTATTGTGCATATGATTAACCCTGTTTCAGTGCCCTTTGAACTTTATTTATTACATAAAGTAAGAGTAAGCAATCAAGTCATCCAAAGTAAAGAACTCTTAAATGCTACTGTTTAATTTACGTCATATATACTTCCCTGAGTACCAACTCTCCAACGTACAAAATGCTAAAATAAACCAAAAAATTCCTTCCTTTCCCTTAAGGACGCTTCTTCTCAAAAGTACAGAGCAGCAAACAAATAGAAATTGGAGTCCAAGCTAGGCCAATATAAAATAATTTAATAATACATGTTAGCGCTTTTGGGTAGATACCCTTCCTCAGACAACATACACCAACTCTAAAACACCTTATATACATTTTAAAAACTTATTAAACAATTAAACAATTAACATTTACATTTAACCCGCCTTTTTTCAAGGCCTATGTACAGATAATGATGTATTTGATGCAGAAATGGATATTTTGACACAACATCTGTTAGATAAGGGTTATAATGAACAAATACTGGGCAAGGATAAACAAGAATTAGTTCTAAAAAGACATGATAGAGCGAAACCATGGTTCTCAGATAATTCACGAAAGATTACTGATATTGTTAAATTTTCTCATCGGTATAGGAATAAGCCTAAAGTGACATTAAAATTTAGTAGTAATATATATAATATTAGTAATATTATCAAACAAAATTGGAAGATTCTTTTAAGTGATGGAAGTCTAAACGATAGCATAGACAAAGGACCTAAATTTGTATATAGGCGTAAAAGTAATTTAAAGAGCCTAGTATGTCACTAACCGGACAAAAGGCAGAAGGGTAGAAAAAAGTATTTAAAGGGGCACTGGCTCGTTCCCGATGTAGCAGTTTTCCTTCGGTCCGAAGATAAAGGACCGTCAATCAGTGAGCTGTTCCACTCCCATTTTCTGACATCAGTCCTGACGTCGTAGGAGTAACACCCTCTCCATTCATGAGCTGCGCGTGGCTCTATTCCAGCCCTGTTTTAGCTCCGTCTGGATTAAGGTACTCGATGTTCACGTTCTCCTGCCTGGTTATCCAATACGTTAAAAGCAAGATTAACGTTTATTTAAGCTCAAACAGTGGTGTTTGAGCTTAAATACACATTTTTCTTGCTTTTACCGTATCGGATGATTTATCCAGTCTTATCAAGCCTTGCGAATGCTTGATAAGACTGCATAAATCATCTGATACGGTAATAAGAAAACGCTATTTAAGCTCAAGCACTACTGTTTGAGCTTAAATAAACATGTTTCTTGCTTTTAACGTATCGGGTGATTTATGCAGTCTTATCAAGCATTCCGGTAAGGCTTGATAAGACTGATAATTGACATCTGATAAAGCAAGAAAAATGTGTATTTAAGCTCAAACAGTAGTGCTTGAGCTTAAATAAACGTTTTTCTTGCTTTTACCGTATCAGATGATTTATGCAGTCTTATCAAGCATGGTTGTAGTAAATTAGCGATCTTGCCTAAAATGCTAAATTCCAAGAAAATCCTTTGTTTTTCTAATACCCAGGCAGTCCAGATTTGGGATGTACCGGTATTTTATCTGGGAAAATGGAATGTCAGTGTCCCAAATCATATCACTTGGGTAGATTCCCAAGCAGTAGTAATATACATGTACGAAGTGAACAGTTACTGAATCCAAAATAGCTGTGACAAAGCTGCCGGACTGTGATCTGCTCTTGCTTATAGCTGTGACTATTTACTATGAGTATGGGAAAACCATCCACATTCAATTATGTTTGAAGATCTTGAGGGTGAAAACTTAAAAGGATTCAAAGTTAGGTAGCATGTGAGCTACTTGCCTTTATACTCCAAGCACCTTAGTCAAACAGACATTCCGAGGGTACAACAAACAATGAAAAGCATAGAATGTATACACACTTATCAACTGAATAAACAATTAATTAACATTTAAATCATTAAATAATAAATTAAATAATTTAAATCAATGCCTCCCACTAAAATCAGTATTCAGACCTCTAGGTCTAAGAGTCTGTAATTTAATTATTAGTAAAGCTTCCCTCCAAGTTGACATTCATGACAATTATTTTTATATGTGATGTAAGAATCTTGTTATATGAAAGGAATCAAAGGGCAAGATTCAGAGAATTCTGCTCCACTTACATTAATTGCCCAACATAAATTAATCAATTAGCATGACAAACATAAATTATGATTCAGAAAAGTGGTAAAGAATAAAGAAACCCCTCATCAGTGGTTCATTATTGTATCTCTGAACTGAAAACTGCATTGTTAGACATGAACATGATGGTTTTCTCCAGTGCAACTCATGTATCATGTTAGGAAATGCACCACCCATATATGTAAATATACACACATTCAGACATCCAAGCATGCACACATACATGCATGCACACATTCCTAGCACATGAGCATAAACATACAAACACCCAGAAACAGGTCACGCACTCTTAACCATTATACACAGAAACTCCCATCTAAGTACTTGTACTCACGTTCTAACACACAGACACACATGTACAGACATCATGTTAGCAAATGCACCCCTATTTATGTAAATATACACACATTCAGATATCCAGACATACACACACACACACACACACACACACTACCAGATACATACCCACATACAGATGTCCACAAACAGGTCACTCAAGCTTGCCATCATGCACAGAAACTCCCACCACTGCACATGTCCTCACATTCTAGCACTCATAGACACAGACACACATCCGCACACCCACATACCCGCACACACTGATGTAGCATCCTCAAAGCTCTGCTGTATTTACACAGTGAGTACTTGTATAGGAGAGAATGAGTGACCACCTTCAAAAGACAGCATTCAACATTTCCTTCTGTGGTTAAATTGTTCTTACCCAGACAATTTACTCAATCACTCAGCCAAGTAAATTAGGACCCACAAACATTTCAGGGGCATGCATGTGGTTAATTAGCATTATCCAGTTACCCAAACTGCTACATTTGCACATGACCTTGTCAGCAAGCCTTTTGTCCATGCTATGGTCCCTGTGGGTGAAAACCATAGCCTTTTGAACCCCCCAGAGCCTTGTTATCATCCTGAATAATTTTTTATTTATGTTCAGGTCTGACATATCTAGAGCTGTTCTTGAGGTATTGTCCTTTTTTATCAATAGCAACAAATTGGAGTAAAAATCTTTGATGTATCTGTGGTGGACTGTACCTTTTGTATTGTTTTCTGTATTAGCAGCCGATCCATTCGTTATAAGGATTGTTGTGTCTGATGTTTAAGTGTTTGTAGAATAATCCTCATTTAAGGTTTCTATAAGAAGTTCAGCTGTATAACCCTTCTGAACTGTATGTAACATCCAATAGTCTGTAGTTATTCTATGTTGTACAGTTAAAAACCGAGTCTTAGGTGAATTAGACAAAGGGATTGGATAAAAGGCAGAAAGAAACCACTTTGAAGATTTTGGCTTATATGTTCCTTTTTCTGTTATATTTAAACTATAAGTGACTTAAGTTTTGTTTGCATTGCTTTTGATGATAGAATTGCTAGGAAGGGCATCATTTACTATATGATGATTTCTTATTTGTAGTGTAGCTTTTTGGGGTAATAAAGGGCACAGGGTACATAAATGAAGACCACACTTTACATTTCTTTTCTAGGTCAGTGATAATATACCAAACACACTTTCTGTCACTGGTGCCCCAATAGCATCAAATGCACAGCTCAATACATGAACTACTCTATATTCTTTCTATAATATTACTGATAGGAAAAGGCTACAAATATTACTGTATCTGTTTTTAAATTAAACATCGATAAGAAGTCATGTGAGCTAAATAATTACATGCCCTAACAAGTAAGTTACTAGACTTATGTATAAGTAAGCCATACTGAGTTTTAAAAGTCACTTGTGTCACTTTTATCATCATCTGAGTACTGGCATTCATATCCTACTTGTGCTAAGCTTATTATCTGAATGGGCATGTATTTTATTTGATGTAGTGCTTTCTAACTTCCTGTTGATATGATTGCAGTAGTCTCAGTTAATAAGCTTGTTTAAAGAACAGACATCTGTCTGCTATGCTGTTCCTTAGTTTCCACTCAGCTTCCTCGTCACTCATACTGTACACGTTGGGGGGGGGGGTCCCAGTTTGAAGAAGCATGGGGAGATGGAAGCTCACACTTTGGATTTGGAATTTTGGGTGAGGTGAGAGGGAACTACTGACATGGTTTATTTAATTATATTTGTTTACAGTGGTCGTTTATTGATCAATATTGAGCGATTTCAGGCTCAACTTGGGTACAAAAACAAAACATTTCATAAACAAAAAAATACACAAATGTAAGTAATAACCAGATTAGTTCAAACTAATTCCATGGAAGAAACTGAGTATAAACATTTCAGTCAACAAGCACAATACAGTGTGCAATCAAGCAGGGTGAATCACATTTTTTTCTAAAGTTGGTCAATCTTCAGTGAATCTTGAGAGAGGAAAAGAGACCCAGAAAGGAGATAAGTTCATAGGTTCATAGGTAGGTACTAAGCAATCGGCCCTAGGGCCTCTACAAGCCTAGCCATAACGATTCCCTGGCTATTGCTTCACACAAATATTTACTTTCCTGGACCCCTGTCTAACAGGGCTACTGATGTGATCCCCGGGGTGAATTTCCTATCTCCCATCCAATCATCAAGGTTCCTCTTGAAGAGGGCCATTGACGCACTCTGCCTGACATGTACGGGCAGCATATTCCAGAGTATGGGGAGTCTCTGGGTCAGGAACCTATCCCTACAGCATGCCCTATTCATCATGACGACAAGGTTAAGATCCCTGGAGCATATGGCTCGTAGGGAGTGGAATTTCTTTAAGTGTAGCGTGTCCAACAACTCTGGCTTTGACATGGCCTTGTATGTTAGGCAGAGATTGCCTCTGAGTAGGTGATATGAGACAGAGTATAGCTGGAGTTTCTTTAGATGATCAGCATAAGGCATCTGCTTTAGGCCTGTGATTCTTTTTGTGAGATATTTCTGTGGCCTTTTTAGTTGTTACAGATGTCTTGTGAGGTACATACCAAATGGGGCATTGTATTCTATAATGGATCTAATGAGGGATGAGTACAGAGGGACAATGACCTCCTTTTATCTGGATGAAAAGCCCCTAATGATGAGGTGTGCCACATAGAAGGATTTTCTAACTGTTGTGGCTATGTGGTTATCAAAGGTGAGACCACTGTCCACCTGTGTCTCTAGGTCTCTTATCACACTTTCGGTGTTTAGTGTACTGCCACCTATGTGGTAGTTCACAGGTAGGTGTTTTTTCCCAAAGGGGACAACTATACATTTTTTGACATTTAGCTTGAGCACATTGCTCTGGCACCAGGTATCTGTTTCAGTGAGGCCCTTTTGTAGTATATCCACATCATTTGGGGATTCAGTAATGGCTCCCAGTTTGCAGTCATCTATGAACTTTGTTAGCCAGAGTCCCTTAGTGTTGGCCTGTACTTCAGAGAAGTAGATGAGGAAACAAGAGTGGTCCCAGGACAGAACCCTGTGCTACACCACTTGTCACTTGTCTGGAGCTGGATTTGGAGTTGGCTACTTTTACAGTGTGTGGGTGTTCTGTCAGTAAGCCAGTTTGCAACCCATCGAGTGACATAGGGATTAATCCCCAGCTTAGTACGTTTATCTATGATTCCAGAGTGGAGGATAGTGTCAAAAGCCTTGGCGAGGTCCAAGTAGGCTGTGTGAAACACCTTACCCTCATCCACGGCTCTGGAGACTGATTAGAAGAAGTCGATCAGGTTCAGGAGGCAAGATTGGCCCTTCACGAACACAAACTGGGTGTCATCCAGTGTTTGAAGGCTCCAAATGTCTTTGTTTATAAGTTCCATGATAATACATTCCATGGCCTTGCAGATCAGGCTCATCAGGCTGATGGGACAGTAGCTTCCGGGATCCAAAGTGGATCCGTGGACACAAAGCCTGAGGTGAGACTATGATTAAACATGACACATAGGTGAGGTGCCAGTTCATTTTGTAGTTCATGCACAAGTACACAGCCTGGGATGTCATCTGGTCCCATGGATGCTGTATTCTTGGCTTTGGAGAGTGCAGTTTTTACCTGAGTGGCCGTGATTACCGGAATTTGGCATTCTTTTGGTACTGAGGTGGGCCCTTTAGGGGGTGAGAGGGGAGTGAAGTTGGCACTGAATCTATCTGCTAGGATATTGGCAATATCCTTGGGATCAGTATATCTAGTGCCATTCTGCTGTAACTCAGAGCAGATTTGAGTATTGCCATTTAGATTCTTGAAATAGCTATAGAATGCCTTGTGGTTGTCTTTGGAATCTTCGGCAATTTTGTTTTCATAACTAGCTTTGGAAGATTTTATGAGAGATCTCAGCTTTCTACTGAGGCTGGTGAGGGAGTTTTTTGAATCCTGTGTTCTTCCTCTTTTCTGCAACAGTTTCTTCCTTCTGTTGTACAGCTTGTTTATGGCAGGGAACCACCAGATTGGCTTCCTTTTTTAGAGGACAGCGTCTTGGTTCTATTTGGGATGGCTCGCTCCATGGACGAGTGAATGTGCTCGTACAGCACCTTAGTGTAGGATTCAGCAGTTGAACTTCCAGTTCCCATCTGCATGGGTGTCATGAAGTTTGTTACTTCTGACTTGAGAAGCGTAAAGTTGGCTTTGGAGAAGATTTTTTACAGAGGTTTCCTTAAAGGGGGTGGGGGTGGGATGTGGATGTCAAGGGTGATTAGCTTATGGTCTGATCTGACCAACGCAGAGGTGACCACTGGTGTGGAGCATTGATGTCCCATGTTGGTATTGACCAGGTCTAGAATATTGGTACCCCTGTTGGGCATTGGAATTTATGAATCCCAAGAACCATTGAGCAAAGGTGTTGGTACAGGAGTGGTTTTCCCAGTTAATGGCAGGGTAGTTGAAATCACCCAGTATTAGGGTATTTGGTTATATTTTAATATTTTCCATTATGTTTATAAAGGTGTAGTGAGAATCTTGGGGCATGGTGGAGGATCTGTAGCAAACTACAATTTGCATTGCAGTCTTACCTAGTGTTAGTTGCACCTGGAGAATTTCAGATGCATTGTGTTGGGCAACCATCCTGGAGGTGTGAATATCCTTGGTGAATATGGACACTCATCCACCTTCAGTGTTTTGGTCCTGGTTTGGTGGCCGAAAAGTGTGGTATGAGTTGTAGCTTGGTATTGCAGGGGTGCTCACTGGAGCTTTGAACCAGGTCTCAGTTACTGCACAGATATCGATGTTCTACATTTTTAGGAGAGCCTCGAGAGAGAGTGCATCTTGAGGTTTTGACTTCTAGCATTGAGTAGCTTTACCTTCATATTTTGCTTGCTTGCTTGTACCCATTACGGTGGTAGTTTTGTCCTTTGATCCTTGCCTAAAAAAGGCACTATAGGGGTGGCAAGAGTCTTAGCCAGTAACAGGAATCCCAGGGGCGACAGGTGATCTGCCCTGTGCTGAAGCAGGAGCATTTGGCTCGGATGAAGAAATGCTTTTTGAGTTGCGTTCTGAATTTGCAATAAGTGTTGACTTCTTTAATGATGACAGGGACAACTTGCCAGTGTAGATGCCTGAGAGGAGAAAACATGTGCAGTAGTGTAGAGTTTGGTTCTAGGGGTAATGAAAGTTTGGAGTGGCTTGTGAATAGTGTCTCAGGTCATATGAGATTTTTTTTTCTTGAAGCCTAGCTGCAAGGGGAGTAAATGTGTGGGGCTGGAGTAGTTTGTAGAGTTGAGATCCTAAAAGTAGGTTAGATCTTTATTTAATAGGTAGACATTTTACTTTTTCTGTGGTGATACAGTGCTGCTCACAGAAAGGTGAGTTTGTAATGACTCAGCAGATACTGTTAGAGATAGTGTGGGGTCTGGCAATGTTTTTCTTAGAGGTAGAAGCCAAAAATTGGGAACCTATAGTCAAGCTGAGAAAGGAGAATTCCTTTGCCAATGGCTGCTCAGGGTAGTTGGGATAGAAAAAGGGAGATCTTTTTGTCCAGAAGAGGACAGAGTTTATTTTGGCTCTCATTTTGTCTCCCAAAATGGGAGTTTAGTGACTAATCAAGCCATAGTCCTAGGTATTTATAGGTGGGGGTTGTCTCTATGGCATGGTTGTATAGAGTCAGGTGCTTGAAGAATTGTCTCTGAAGTTCCAAAAAGCATAGTTTTGGTATTGGTGGGTTTGAAAAGTAATTTATGATTTATGAGCCATTGTTGGAGCTCACGTAAGTCTGACTGAAGTTGGCATTGAATGTTGGTGTGAGACTGACCTGACTGGTAAATGACCACACCATCAGCACAGAGAACAAAAGTGGGAGATGGGGGGGAGGTGCATGGAAATCTGACTGTTAATGAATATGGAGAACTGGGTAGGGGGACAAGAATGGATCCTTGTGGTATTCCTTTGGGAATACTTTAACTCTGAAGTTTCTGTCACTGAGGACATTTTTAAACCAAGGAGAGGCTTTGGACTCATACCAATTTCATTTAGTTTGTTTTGGAGAAGATACTGGTCTGTGAGTTCAATGAGGTCAATGAGGTCAAAGGCCTTTGTCTGGTCCAAAAATAAGGCACCTGTAAGGAGGCCACCATCAGAATTTGGCAGACTATCATCAGTTAGAGACCAAAGTGCTGTCATAGTACTTCTTCCAGGCCAGAATCCATGTTGTTTGGAGAATAGCAGGTGGTACTGCTGGATACAGAAGGAGAGTTGGGTGTAGGTTATCTTTTCAAGATGCTTGCCCAGAATTGAGAGTATGGATACTGGACAGAGGTGAGAGGTATCTTTTGTGTTGGTTTGCTTGGGGAGTGGTTTAATTAGAGCAGTTTTCCAAATCTGTGGCATGATGTTTTCTACTTAGATTATAAATGTGGGTGACAGGAAGAAAAAATGCTCTCTGCAGTGATATATGAACCAGGGGTTATGTTGTCAGAGCCAGGAGTTGTTTTAGTAGAAATATTTTTAAGTAGAATAGAGACTACTTTGAGACGTATGCATTTGAAGTGGAAGAGGGGGATGAATGGATCATGAAGCACTTCAACAAGGTGAACCCTTTGCAAATTGCTATACTTATGTGCTGTTTGAAATACTGTCAGCTCCTGATCTTACTGTTAGGAACTTCTGGATGCCTTTTCTCCCATGGTCCTACCACGAGTGATCTAAGGTGGGTATAGCCAGAGTTAGAGTGGTGATGTTTTATCCCTTGGCCTTGTAGCTGTCCTGGATTTAGTGAAGATTTTGTTTCAAGTGAACCACGGCAGTTGCAATAAACTCTAGGCATCTCCTCAACTACTGTCCATGAAGAAGTGAGTAGATATTCCCATAGGATTTCACTAACTTTCTTGTCATCTTAATACTGTATAGCCTAAACTGCCTCATTTTGGGTTACTACAACATCTGGAATGCTGAAGGCTTAATGGCCCTTGTAAAAACATCTTTTGCATTATGAGTGGATTTAGACTTATTCAGCTTGTTGCTTCACTGACCATTTGTCATGACCACATCTTAGAGCTGGTCTTCTGTCATGGAACAACATTTGGAATTTATGGAAGAAGTGGATTCTTGATCCAATCAGAGAAGTGTTAGGTTTGTAGTTGAGATCCCTGTGGTATAACCATTTTATTTTCAGCCATAGGAATTTGAATGTTGTAATTTTTACACTATCTTAGAATGTCCAAACTCAAGTTTGACTCCAGTGGTGGAGACCAATATGGGTTCATTGTGGCCAATGGACATGCTCCACCTCAAAAAATCCAAATCCACCAAAACCACTAGAGCAAGCGACTTAAACCTTAGCACGGATATAAATAGGACGTGCTGGAGGGATAGATTTATCACTCAGAGACTCCCTATGCTGTGGAATAAAATCCCGGTCCATGTGAGGCAGAGCACCTCGCTGGCTCTTTTCAAGAGAAATCTTGACCTGTGGATGGGAGATCATAGGTTTACCCCGGGAATCATCCCTGTGTCACTGCTGGACAGAGGCACAACAAACTAATGGGCACAGTATTTTTTCATATAAGGGGTGGCGTAAGCCACAAAACTTTAGGCTAGGCTTATAAATGCCTTAGGGCAGATAGCCTAGTATAACCCTATGAACCTGTGAACCTATAACTAGTCCTTGACCTCCTTCATGCATCTACTTGCTCCACTTCATATAAAGTCATTTAATTTTGTAGTATGACAGTCTTGGGTGTCTTGGGTATCTTGGACCCAGTGCCCAACAAAGGAGCAGATGAGGATGTGGGTGTAAGTGGCTGTGCTTTTTGCCACCTGGAGGACAGACAGACTGTCCTCCAGGTTCCCTATCAGTGAGAGACCTCACAGAAGAACACAGCAATGCTTTGTGGGGAGATCTTTACTGCATAAAATTTACTGATCCTGCTTTTTCAAATGCCTAAAAATTTCCATAACCCAGAGTGTCTTGATAGTTGGAAATCTTGTTCTTTTGAGAATTGCAGATTTGTTCTTGATGTTTTGCAGTTAAATGTTCCTCCATCAGAATAACTGAACCCCCATTGTGCCTTTTGAGTTTTGCGGTGGTCCAGATAATTATACCACTGTCTGAATATGAGATCATGTTTATTTGCTAGATGATGCTGATTTTACAGCTTTTATTTGGACTTTGACAGTCTCTGTACTTAATACCCTGTCTTAAGCCATGCACTCCTTAATAATGCTGTACTTAATACCCTGTCTTAAGCCATGCATTCCTTAATAAGGCTTTACTTAATACCCTGTCTTAAGCCATGCATTCCTTAATAAGGCTATACTTAATACCCTGTCTTAAGCCATGCATTCCTTAATAAGGCTGTACTTAATACCCTGTCTTAAGCCATGCATTCCTTAATAAGGCTATACTTAATACCCTGTCTTAAGCCATGCATTTCTTAATAAGGCTGTACTTAATACCCTGTCTTAAGCCATGCATTCCTTAATAAGGCTGTACTTAATACCCTGTCTTAAGCCATGCATTCCTTAATAAGGCTGTACTTAATACCCTGTCTTAAGCCATGCGTTCCTTAATAAGGTTTGTACGAGATGATATACTCATAGTTTGATTCCTATCTGGAGGAGTAAAACATTGAACTTTTGTGATTCATTTTAGTTTATATTTCAGATTAGACACAATACTGAGACTGCTTTTACAAAAGTCTAGATCGAACTCCTTCTGGTGAGAGCTTACTAGACCATAGAATCCTTCTGGATCATTTAAACAATATGCTCTTAAGAACTGTTCTTCAATTTACCTGCTGCCTCTTGTGTTACTCTTAGATGGTGGTCCCTAGGCTTCATTCCTACCCTCTGAACTATAGGATTTCCCAGTGCTCCACCCTTGGGTCCAGTACTGCTCACAGTGTATGTATTGTTCTAGTGCCCTGGTCATGATACAAAATTGTACCTCTCGTTCCCTCATTGAAATGTGCTGTTTCTGAGCTCCTTTGAACGTGTTCTTGATTTGTTCTTGATTGTTCTCTATGAACATAGGCCTGGTGCAGTTCCTGCTATTAGGACAGTGGTCTGCAGCAAGCTATTTAGTAGTAGGCAGTTTTAGCAATTGATATTTGACCATGGCTAATCCATGTTGCTTCTTGTTGTGGTACCAACATGGGGGTGTGGTTATCCATGACATTTATTGCTAGTCACCCTCATTTTGTAGCTTGTTCCATGTTTTTGCACATGTACATCCCTGTATGAGGTGTGACCTGGTAGTGTTAGGGTGCTGGTGTGGGCTTTGTCCCAGTTGTCTATTACAGCACTGATATCTACATCCTCTATACTGTGTGCGGTTACACTGCACACATCTTGCTGTTTATACTTCTGGCATTGGGTAGCATTACATCTAGGTTCCTATCCCTTGTGGTACCTATGAATGTGGGTTTGTGTTTTTGTGGTTTGTGATGGGTGAGGGTGGATGTTAGTCAGGGTCCTCAGGTGTGCATATGGTACATGGTGTTACATTACTTGACACATGGCATTCATGCCTCGGGTGGTGCTGCAGGGCTGCCTCTGTCGGATGCACATACTACACTCCCTGTACATGTTTGGAAGCAGGTTGTGTCGTGTTAGGCATCCCTGTTACTATATGAGTGAGTCAGAGCGGGTATCAGTCCCAGTGTTCCTACTGACCAAGTGTATGTGCTATGCATTGCCTCTTTGCCAAGGCCAGGGCATACTGGGCATGCCTCCTTCTGCCTACTGGGGCAAGGTCAGGTTGTTCCTCCTCCGAGTCACCCTCTGCCTGCGGTGGCCTTGGCAATGGTGGGTGTATGTATGGCCCAGCCCTATGCTGGTCCTGCTGCAGCTGTTTCCGCAGGATCATATTATGTAGCATAGCACATATCATGATCATTTGGGTACATGTAGTTGGTGTGTACTGCAAGGCTCCACCAGATGTGTCCAGACACTGGAACCGTGACTTGAGCAGCCCAAACACACGCTCTATGACGTTACGTGTTTGTGCGTGTGCCTCATTATGGCGTTCATGTTCAGGTGTGTGTGCATTTCTGATGGGTGTCATCAGCCACAGCTCAAGTGCGTAACCTGCATCCCCCACTAGGTGTCCGTGTGGGAAGTCCCCACTAGCAAATGTTTGGTACAGCTGCGTCAGATGCCAGATGTGGGAATCGTGGTAGCTCCCAGGGCAGCCAGCACACACATTCATTATTATGCCCTGGGCATCACACATGACCTGGCAGTTGATGGAGGGGAATCCCTTGCGGTTCATGTAGGCTCTACCCTGCTCACCGGCTGGTGCTTTGATGCATATGTGCGTGCAGTCTATTGCACCCAATACCTCAGGGTATCCCGCTATTTGCTGGAAGAGATGCATATTGCTGGCCACAACCTCACGGGCATTGGGGAAATATACATGATCACCGACATGTGCTGACATGGCATCCAGGAACTGGTGCAGTACCCTGGAGGCTGATGCCTGTGATATCCCCATCATATCACCAGTTGGTCTCTGGAAGGTACCTGTTGCTAGTATTCTTAGGCCAACACATACCTTGGTTTCCACTGGGATGGGTTCCCCTCTGTTGGTTCTGTGTGTGAGGCGTGGCCTGCACAGCTCAACAATTTTCTGCAGAAGGTCTCTGTCCACTCTGTAGCGCTCTACTATCTCCAGCTCATGTAACCCATGGTAGGTGACCCTGGGCCTGTATACTCTTCTTCTCCTCACTCTGGGTTGTCTGTCAGCATCTGCATTGTCACCACCCTCAGCAATTCGCCTATGCCTGATTATAACAGCTATGGCAGCCCCTAGCATTTCTGCTCTGAGTTCAGCTTTTTTCAGTTTTCAATTCTGATAGCTTACTTTCTTGCAGTATCTCTTGTGAGAAACACCCTGCACTGCTCTTTGCAGTGTTTTAAGTGCTGGGTTGGGCTTCTAGTCTGCCTGTGTAATTGCCTGCTTCCAATTGTTTCCACCAATTAACTCCAGCAGTATCCTCTGGCAGTTTCCCTGTATTTTGGTTGTTTCCTGTTTCCTCTTTGTTTCCTCAAGGGGAGCAATGTGCACACCAGCTTAAGCACGCTCATAGTCACTTAAACGCGCGCACACATCCTTACATGGTGTTACACCCACGCACACATCCTTACACGGTGTGAACTTGGCTGATTCATGTTAAAACGCGCGCACTGCCTTCCACACGTGCATGCCCGCGCAAACCGTTGTAAACGGTTTGCAACACGCTCCCACATGTTGAACCTGCCTTACACGCCACAAGATGCACGTATTTCAAGAAAATTTGAGTGTAGGGATAGTGTGCACCCTCTATTTCTTGACTTTCCTAGTGTTCTGTTGGGACACACCTCTCTCCCTGATGTCTGTCTGTCATCTGTCACGTTACATTGCCCTCCAATCTGATACATTTATTTCTATCATTCCCCCCGTGATGTCACCTACCTCTTACTCTGTTCCTCCCCCTTCTATAACTCTTACACTACTCAGAAAGTGCTCATTACCTATGTGGCAGTGTGATTCAGTATTGTAACCCTCATTTACATAGGATTGCCTAGTAATGCTTAGTTACATGTCTTATACGGAGCTTCCCCCCTTGACAACCACTAAACGGAGGCCATATTGTTTTTGGTCTGCAAGTCCCTCCATTTACATTCCATGTAATACATAGATCCCACAATTGTGGGCTTATAAGCTTCGGTTTTCAGTTTTAGGTAGCGCACCCCGTTTGCGCGGGTGTGCACTGCAGTTACACATCATAATCCCACGAAAAAAAAAAAAGTTGTTTAAAATATTTTTGCAACACTTTTTCATGCCAATGGCCACATATTTGGCCATTGGCATGCTTAATTAAACATATGCACCCTTTATTTGGAGCTGACATAGCTCCGTTTTCATTTTTGCAGAAATGTACTCAGTTGTCAGCTGAGTACATTTCTGCACCTAACACGTCCGTTACACAGACTGGTTTGGGCTTCTTGGATCGCTGAAATACCTCATTTGCATATCTTTCAGCTGCAAATGAGGTATTGAGCATTTCCACGCCCAGTCCGTGTAAGAGACGTGTTAGCTGTCTCTTACATGGAGGTTTGGGCTGTTCCTGAATCGGGAGGCTTACATGGAGGCTTACACTACTCTTGAACTCCGTGTAAGCCTTCCTGAATCCTGCCCTATGTATGGTTTCTCTCCAACTATTTGAGCTGTCAGTCTGAAGTATCCTCTAATTCCTTTGTAATATAACCCTTATAGCTTCATTGTCTCTAGTGTACGCAAGTGTAAATGGAAAGTTGTTCCCTTGCTTCCTACATAGCATGCTGTCCAATATCTAGTGACTCTTCAGGCAGTTTATATTCCTTCAGGTCAGACCATTGTGGCAGACAATCTGAGCATTTGCTTGTGATTTGCTGATTGAGTGATTTGCTCAATGATGGTTTAGCCTATTCTTCTACTAAGGCCCACTAATCAGCTCTTTCTGCTTGTCTGCCTTTGACTTCCCTGTTAGCTTCTACATTTGAAGCCAAGCAATTTCTTAATGGCGTCCTTAATATTAGGTGTCCCAGGAAGCCTGTTTCTCCTCCATGGGATCTTAATTTCATTCTGGACAAACGGACTGGGCCTCCTTTTGAGCCTGCTGTTTCAGCATCCTGCCAATATTGTTCTTGGAAGACTGTTGTTTTGTTAGCTCTTACTTCTGCCAGATGGGTATCGAAGTTCCAACTCCTTACGGCTTGTCCACCTTTTTTGATATTTCATAAGGACAGGGTGTCCTTGCATACTAATCCTTCTTTCGTGCCCAAGGTGGTTAATGAGTTGTCACTTAATCTGCCCACTTTTTCCCCTTTCCACAGTCTGACAGTGAGGGGGGTGCTGCATACCTTGGATGTACATAGGTCAAATTTTATTTGGATAAAACTAAAGCTATTAGAAAATCTTACCAATTATTTCTTTCCTTTCATACTTGGTCTTTAGATTTGGCTCTTTCCAAGCAAACTATTTCCACTTGGATTTCTAAGGCTATTTCTTTTTGTTACACTTTTCATAGCGAGAGTCTCCCTTCTTCTGTTAAGGCTCATTCCACTAGAGCTCTGGTTTCTTCTGGTGCTTTTTTCAAAGGCTTAGACACTAATTCTATTCTTGAAGGTACTACCTGGATGCCTGTGCATACCTTTACCAAACATTACCAGTTGGATGGCATCTCCAGAGCTAGAGCTGGTTTTGCTGCTGCCATTCTTCATGGCTTCTTGGAGGGCTCTGCTGCTTCATCCTTACAAGTTTCTTCTTGAACCTTTGGACTCTCCCATTTGTAATGAATACTGGAACAGTGAATGTAAGGACATAGTACAGTTGTGTAAAATCTTACTATAATGGTAGATGTCCTTGCCTTCAACTCTGCAATATTCACTCCCTTCCACCCCCCTCCCAGTCTTGTTTCATTCCTGAATGTACAGATTCTACTTGGTTTTCCTTAGAATGCTGTTCCTATTGGGACAATCAGTTCTGAGGATGGTACACTGAATGTCATCTTTATGCACTTCCCTACCGAAGGAGTGTGTAAGTGATGTTCAGCGTACTTTAAAGCAACAGTAGTCTTCGGTAAACTGGCCGGTCGGAGTGCTTAATGGCAGTGAGTCACCATTTGTAAGGAATACTGCAGTGGTGAAGGCAAGGGCATCTACTGTTATGGTAAGATTTTACACAAATGTACTGCATTTAATGTACTTCTTGTTTCCATGTTGCATAGTTTATATAGCTTAAAGCTTTGTATTATAGGTTTAATTTTTTATGGGTTGCTAGTTTTCATACACTCAGTGTGCAGTAATTTCAGTTTGTATTTGTTTTAAAAGGATGAGTGTTATGTACATTGATAAATGGCTATTTTTTCATTGATTGCTTGGGACTCTGGTTTTCTAGGAGGTTTACCATGTTCTTTCTACTTTGCTCTGCAGGATTTTAGCTCAGCTGAGAAGATGTGGTCATTGTTGAATGTTTTAGTGTGGCTTATTAGTTAGATATTTTTTATACAATATTTATTGTGTTTTCCCTTTTGTGGATAGTGGCAGTATGTTCTAGAATTATTTTTGTTGAGGGGTTCTGAAACCAGAGTTGTCACTTAACTCCTGTGCTGTATATGGCAGTGATTATGGCCATGTTGCATTTCTCAGATACTATGTAGGTTTTCCAGATGGTTCAATTGAAACAATGGTCCACTTCACACAACAACATCGCTCCAGTGAGACATTCTGGTACATGCTTACAAGCTTACTGAAGGATGCTACAGGTTAGTGCATTTTTTTATGTATGACGTTATTTAAATTCTCTTTCATTATTTATGGCAAGTCTTGAGTTTGGAGTCTATGGTGTAGGAAGAAATAAGTATGAATGATTTATTCAGTGTATAGTTGTGCCATGTTTTGTGCATAACTATGAGATTCATAGGTTTTTACTAGACTAATGACCACCATAGTCTTTACAAGTCCAAAATCAAGTTTAACTTTTAAATATTACCCTAATTTATGTTAGGAGAATAACTGAATTTTGAACAACATGGATTTCCTAAAGACTAACAAGTACGTGCATGATAACTTTTCCAGCCCACTATACAGCTGTGTTTGTGTTTTGTAGCAAAACCATGCAATGATTTTTCCTATTGTGCCATGCTTCTGCCGAGAAGGTTGTGAAAGAAGTCGTGGTGAGGCCAAGAACTGGTGTTGGGGCCACCGTTACCTTCAGGCTGCAACACCTGTTGCTTTTTTGCTGGGACACCTGAGGCTACCTGGATGGGTCAATAGTGCCCTTTGTGGCCATTTCTCAGGAGGGAGTAAAAGCTAGTCTTCTGAAAGTTGTCTGGGTAGGTCGGCCGAGGTCTTGCTGGTGGCAAAAGTTGTGCAGTGGCAATTGGATATCTGCCTTAATTTAATTTTGTTAATTTCTCCAAATCTTTTTGGTTTCTAATACCATGATGGGAATGGACCTCATTACTAAGTCAAAGTATGATTAAAGTAAATGAAATTACTGTTTTTCAATCTTGGATGTCAGCCAGAAGTGCTCTTTGCAGCACCCACAATGTGCCCATTAATGACTCCTTCAGCAATTCGTACAGGTTTACGTGGATAGGTAATGCCTTCTGTGTTCAGTGGACTACCACCAATGTGGTAATTCATGGGAATTGGGTTTTTCCTAAAGTGGACGACATCTTTTTGGCATTAAGCTTAATGCCATGGTTCTGACACCAGTTGTTGGTCTCAGTGAGGCCTGTCTTTAGGATGTCAACATCAGTTAGACAGTTAATAGCTCCTAACTTGGAATCATCTGCGAACTTTGTCAGCCAGAGTCCTTTTGTGTTGGCCTGAACTTCAGAGAAGTAGATACCAAGCAGGAGAGGACCCAGGACCGAACCCTGTAGGACTCCATTCTAGTCATTTTCAATTCAAGTTATTTACTCCTCTTCTTGAGGTGCTAGAGCCCTAAGCAATTCCTAGAACTGCTGTGATTTCTCTCCAGTCATCTTCTATATCTTCAGCCTGGTCTCTGTTGACTGTGGAAGCCTTGTTTGACCACTGCTTGCACCTGATTGTGGCAACCAGTGTTTTTTACTGTGTGCTTACTGTTTCACTGGGGATGCATTTACAATCACTGACTGTACCCCATTGTCCTTTCCTTAGTAGAAGGAAGTCCGATACTATCAAGCCATTTGCCAGACAAAAGTCTAGAGTGGCCTCTCCATCTGTATTCTTACTGCCCCACCCATGTGGACCCAGGCAGTCCTCATATCCTATTCTATCTATCCTGGTATGTGCATTCAGGTCAGCCATTATCAACACAAATTCCTGATGTCCTACTTTATAAAGCATGTCATTGCAAAGAATACATTTCCTCTCATGCCAGCCTCTGTTTCTCAGCTTTCCTCTTGGGCAGCTGTTATTTGTCGTTCCCCAGATTTTCATCGACATTTATTTTTTCACATCTGTTCCAAGTGTTTTATAAGTCTATAAATAGGGCTCTTACAACTGTATAGATATGTTTATTATCATTTTGGGCAGATGTCAGTTTGCACTGCAAAATTTAGTTTCTTGTATTTTTTTACATTAACATTGACTAATTATATAAAAAAATACTTACATCATTTTCAGTTTGTGGTAAGAGAAGCCTGAGTCAATTGGTTTTGCATGTTAATTATTCTATAATTGCTGCAGTCATCCTTGGCTTTCTGTTAAATGTTTCTGATCTTGGACATACTGGGTTAAACAATGGGTGCCAGCAGAGGTGAAAATGCTCATATCCAACTTGATGAGGTGCTAAGTGCATTGGTTTCTGGCTTGCTATTGACTTTCCTTTCATTGAATGAGACATTTAAATGCTGAGCTGTTAAAAATGCCTTATGCATTTAAATGTATTAACCAGTATAATCTATTCATGCATTCATTGCAAAGTAGTAAAGTCAGATAAGGCTTGGCTTAATTTTTTGGGGGTGGGTATGCTGTGGTATGAAATGTGTGTCACAATCTAGAGAATTCTGCTTAGTTGTGGAACTCAGTCATAAGTGAAGGTTGGACAAGAGGTTAGTGCAGCATTTATTAAATTAATCGTTTTAAAGAATTTTATTATTTCTGGTAGTTGACAATGGGATTATAAATGACTGTCACTGTTTGCTATAGGTGACTTGAATTTTGTAGTTAGTTTTGCAGATAATGGCAAAATTATGCTGGGCTGTTCTTTAAAGTCTGTGTAAGCCTGCTGGAGAAGGAGTTAACTTGGGGAGATGGCTGTTCGAAGAATTGATGGGACTT
This sequence comes from Protopterus annectens, assembly GCF_019279795.1. Lineage (NCBI taxonomy): Eukaryota > Metazoa > Chordata > Ceratodontiformes > Protopteridae > Protopterus > Protopterus annectens. The sequence continues at coordinate 1,781,701,117 of NC_056737.1, read as the reverse complement.
GTTTAGACTACACACTTGTACATTTCAGGTAAGTGAACATTTCTATGTTTGGGAGATTTAGATATAAACTCCATGTTATTGATTACATCTCGCATTTGGTTTCATTACTGGAGAAATTTAAATGTGCAGTATGTGATGTACTTCTTGTTTCCATGTTGCATGGTTTATATAGTGTAAAGCTTTGTATTATATGTTTAATTCTTTACAGGTTGCTCATTTTCCTGGACTATGAGTGCAGTAATTTCACTGTGTGTTTGTGTTAATGAAGGAGTGTTATCTCCATTGCTAACTGGCTATTTTTCAACTGGTTGCTTGGTGGTATGGTTTTATAGGAGGTTTACCATGTTCTTTTTGCTTTGCTCTGCAGGGTTTAAGCCCTACTAAGAAGATATATTAATTTCTTAGGGTTAGTGTGACTTATTAGTTATTTATTTTTATACAATATTTATTGCCTTTTCCTTTTGTGGATAGTGACAAGTTCAGAATTAGTTTTGTTGAGGGTTGAGGGGTTGTGAAAACAGAGTTGTCACTTTACCTCCTGGCTGTATGTGAAAGTGATTATGACCATGTTTTATTGCTCAGATACTGGATAGGTTTTCCTGCTGTATCAAAGGAAACAATGGTGCACTTCACACAAGAACATGGATGGTTTCCTTTTTTGTGTTTGAAATAATCTATCCCATTTGGTTATAGAGTGCCCTTACATGTCCCATGGTTGATAATTACATATTACCCCTAATGAGAATGACTGGGATCATACCATAGGTAATTTGATTTGGGCCATGCCTAGGATAAAGCATTTAGGAGCTGCATCTGTCCATCAGTACTGTATGAGGCAGTGTGTATGTACACTTGTGTGTGTGTGTGTGTGTGTGTGTGTGTGTATATATATATATATATATATATATATATATATATATATATATATATATATATATATATATATATATATATATATATATATATATATATATACATGTGTATATTATATGTAAAGTACACATGCACACACATGCATGTAGGTGCTTAAAAATGGTCGTCGGGTGATCCAGCTGGGTATCCATCAGATAACATAAAGGTTTACTAACATCTTGTGTTTGTCGAGCAATGCTTGACTGGGGTATTGTGTCAAATGCCTTGGCCAGATCATGGTAGGCTGTGTGAAACATTTTACCCTCATCCATTGTTTTGGTGAACTTCTCAAAGAAGTCCACCAGGTTGAGTAAGCAAGAGCTACATTTGTGAAACCCACCTGGCTTGGGTCTAATGTCTGTAGGTTTCCTGTGTCATTATTGATCATTTCCATGATAATTATTTCCATGGATTTGCATATGAGACTAGTGAGATTATGGGGCTATAGTTTTTAGGGTCTGTAGATGGCCCACCTTTGGACAGAGGGATGACTATTGCTGCTCAACATTCATTAGGCATGAAGCCTTTTTGGTGGCTACATTTTAAATAGCAATCAAGAGGGCCTGATACATCATGTTTCATGCCTGGGCCCATCAATGCATTGTTGTTGGCCTTACAGTGGACATTGAAGACCTGTACCTGGTGATAGCAGGGTGGTTATATTTGATATTTTTTAGAAGGAGAGACGGCCAAAATTAGACCTAAATTTGTCTGCCAATAGTTTTTTATATCTACTGGCTCAGTATATGGGGCTGCATTAACAATGAACTCTGCACACATTTGTGTATTGTCTTTCAGGTTACCGATAAAGCTACAGTATGTCTTGTGGTTGTCCTTGGTCTGGGAGGTCAACTTTACCTCAAATTTGACTTTGGTAGACATTATTTTTACACTGAATAGTTTAAGTTGAGAGTGCTTTTATCCCGCTGGGTGGTACACCTCTTAATTTTTGCCATGATTTTCTTCCTTCTGTTATAGAGCATATCAATGTTGTGATTCTACCATAGTGACTTTTTTTTTAAGTTACTTCTGTACTTATACATGGTGGGTGCAGCTTCCTCTATGCAGCTATTAGCATACCTGTATAATGTTTCTGTGAACAGTTGTCCAGAGGCAGCAGAGTTCTCAGGGTTTGTGAGGGGCTTGAAATGTTGTCACATTATCAGGTAACAGCATGTATGGGCCTGTGAGCCTTAGAATAGTGCCTAAACATTCTAGGATTAGCTGGGATTCTGGGTTATATTTTTACTTCAAAGGAGACCATCTTGTGGTTTGACCATTCCACAGAGGACATTACACTAAGTAATTTGCAGCATTCTCCCATATTAGTGAGGACAATATCTGGTGTGTTTGTGCCCCTGGTCAGCATGATCATAGAATCATATAAGATCATAATTGATTACTAGACTGTTGACCCAGAAGTCATTTCTGACCTAGCCGTTTAAACACAATGTAATACAGTAGAGGTACTAGTCATTACCTAAGATTGCATTTAGTTCGTAGGTTCATAGGTAGGTACTAGGATAATTAGCCCTAGGGCCTATATAAGCCATATGAATGTAACTATATTATAATATATATATACATATATATGTAGACATACATATTTATAGATGTATGTATATATATATATATATATATATATATATATATATATATATATATATATATATATATATATATATATATAGGTACCCTGGCTTTCACCACCCAAGAAAAGTATTTTCCTGTGCCCCTGTCGAGTAGAGCCCCCAGACGTAATCCCAGGGGTTAATTTCCTATTTCCCATCCAATCATCAAGATGTTTTATTGAAGAGTGCTAATGAGGAGCTTTGTTTGATATATATATATATATATATATATATATATATATATATATATATATATATATATATATATATATATATATATAGATATACTGCTCAACAGTGGCACAGGAAAATAACTTTCTTGGGTGGTGTAAGCCAGGGAACCAAAAGTCTCTGGGACAGGAATCTATCCCTCCAGCATGTTCTGTTTATTGTGGTGACAAGGTTTAGGTCCCTGGACTGTGTAGCACAGAGGGATTGTGATTTCCCTAAATGGAGCATGTCCAACAGCTTTGGGTTTGACATAGCTTTGTATGTTAGGCAGAGATCGCCTGTGAGTAGGCGATATACGACGGAGTAAAGCTGGAGTTTTTTGAGACTGTCTACATAGGGCATCTGTTTGAGGCCAGTAATCCTCTTTCTGAGGTATTTCTGTGGCCTTTCCAGTTGTTGGAGATGTCTTATGAGATACATACCAAAAGGGGCATTGTACACTATAATGGGGTCTAATGAGTGACGAGTAGAGGAGAACAATAACCTGTTTTTTCATGGACGAGAAACCTTTTCTAAATTTATAATGGCAAAATTTGAAATACAACCCGCATTTATATTCCGTTATTACACATTTTAGGCATTGTTCAGATTTCTTGCACTGAGAGTTTAAGAATTACGACTTGTGGTCTGATTTGAGGATAGAGGACCGTAAAGTTGGTGGGGTGCACAACTGACCCATATTGGTAATGACCAAATATCATTGCTCATTTCACTGTCTGGTTTTATTGAAATTTTTTATTGTCATTAATGTGTATTTATTGATATGCCACGATACCATTTTTTCCAGTGAGATATTATCTCATAATTACATAATGATTATTATCCGGATGCAAAAGGCCACCCATGCCTACCTGAACAAGTACAATTTTCTTCTTCTACCTTGCACATTTTACTGATTACACTAATGGTTTGGTACTTCCCAAAGGAAGCAGTAGACCCACCATTTGAATAGGAACCACTTTGGATATTTGTCATAGCTGGTAAACAAACTCTGTAGTAGAGAATATTGTACAGTTCTAGTAAAACCTCCTGTGGTGGTATTTGGGGCCTTGGACAGACTGTTCTTCATTGTACTCATCTAGTTCTTCATGAGGATATGATATAATGGTGGTTGCTCTCAAAGCCTAGTATAGTATTGAGGTTTCAAAGCTATAGCTGAGTGTCTTTTATATACTTATGTCATCTTATTTGGAATTTAGTGCACCACTGATTCCTATAACACTGCAGTGATAAAAGTTCTTGGTTGACTGAATATATACCACCTGAATTAGTATACTTACAAATTTAAATTATAATGTCACTATATTTATAGATGGGCATGTATATGGTTTTAATGACTACTCTGTCTACTGCCCCCAAAGCAGTATGCACAAAGTCTAGGAATCTTGCCATAGGCAGCAATTTAATTTTGCCTTATTTCAGTTGCATTCAAGAAGCTTAATCTGTTCCCAGCTACTGTCATTTTCAGTTTTGTGACCATAAGCTTGTCATGTCAGGAGCTTGCACACCAAGACTGCCTGAAATATTGTTGAGCTCTGAGGGTTAATCTAGTTAATAGAATAATGCAACATCTCTATACAGGGAAGAATATTAGACTGGCCAAACCACGTTAGGAAAATGCCCATGCACTCGAAAGTAAATAGTATGACAATGCATAAATGTAATGTAGATGCACTCCATACAGCTACATAGAATGTAATTGCACAAGCATGCCTTAGCCCAAGTAAGGTGTACCTTATTTAAAGAGGAGCTTGTTGCTAATCAGACTACTACCTTTTCCTACATTCCACTATAACTGATTTTGGTTATCTGGGCCGGTGTTAGCATTTTGGGGGTCCCCAGCAAATGTTCCGGGACAAGTATCACCCTGTGAATGCCACACCTCCTAAGAAACCTTTTAGTTGGTGCTGCAAACTTTTAGGAGTAGTGCACACAGACAGACCTGTAGCTACAAGCTCTTAAATTACAACAGGCCTATATACCACACTTTGTTGACCTGTCTAACAAAGGGAACACTTACAGTTACTGGAATTTAGTTGTAACAATGATATATTACAACAACTGTATGTAAAGGTCTGGACTTACATGCAGTGATGACTAGGCCTACTGTTTCAACACCCCTTGCACGCCCTCCAGTCCTCTCCTCTTACACCCCCCCCCCCATTTTGGCCTCCCATACCATGCACATTACTTTTTTCTTCCTTTTCTCACATGTTGCCTTACTCTCAGCTTTTTCAGGAAGCCATAACTTTCTACATGCTTTGAAGTGCATATTCTTTTTTTCTTTTTACAGAACCTTTTCATCCAATAATGGCTTGAACAGAAATTCTGATTAAGGAAAGAAATTCACTGTTGCTGTTCAGCTTTAGTTTTCCTTGTATCCTTTCAGCACACATTTGCTAACCAAGACAGCTCAGTAATATCCATTTATGAAATAACTCAATTAAGCTGATGCCCCCAAAGTGGTTATATATGTCCCCTGGGATGCGTTTTAGAGCATTTTCTCAGCGTTTTACTGCAATGGTGGCCTAAACAAAAATCGTAAAAAAGAAAAGAATTTCAGTCTTATTTTTTTTCTTTCAAGGAAGACATAAGTTGTGCCCAAGGCCTAATGTTCAAAGCTGACAAAATAGTACCTCACAATAAACTAACAAGCCAGTTGTGGGAATAAATAGGTCTTATCTGGGAATAGTGCCTGCCTTCCTAACTCCCCCACCACAAAAGACAGTCACTGCCTATGCATCCCTCTGATGTTAGATGGGATGAAAGCAGTGGTTTAAATTGCCCTAGCCACATATTTCAAGTCACTGCTGATATAAGTATACGTAGCATGCTCCCTCACCCCTAACCCTCAAAGTCAGCCCCATGTATATGTGCCTGATATGTGATTGTGAGAATGATTTCAGTAATATATTCTAATTTTTTGCTCCTAGACAGTACACCACCCCTACAAAAGCTACAGTGACCTTCTTTTTACACCTCTGAGGTCTGTGAGAAAAGTAAATAAACAATGACCACACTGTCCTCAGCTCAAACATAAGCTATAATGACTTCATGTGCACACCTCTAAGGTTTGAATGTGATGAAAATTAAAGTTGTAATAACTACACAATCCCCAGCCCCCCCCATTACCTACACCAGCTTTCTGTACACACACATTTAAGCAGGGCTGGTTTTAGAACAGGTGTGGTTGAAACCAGAGGCTACTGTCAGCTTTATCCTAGAAGGGTCATATCTCAGCACTCTTCAGGTTAAACAGCTCAATCAGAAAATTGACACATTCGTTGTCCTCTTTTTTTCTTCAACCAGCAATAGCTTTTGTGGGAGTCCCCACGGAGTCAAGGATAATTAAGGGACCCTTCCGTACCCATTTATACAGTCTGGTGAGTGAGAACCACCAGACTCGAGGAAGATCTAAGTGCCTGTATGTTCTCTGATATATTTTATGTCTTACTTTTGAAATATAATTACTTGTTAGGTACATTTTTTACTGATACCCAGAAGAATAATGTGTGTCCTGGCATTATTAGGTGTGTGATAGTTTTTAAATCACACACACAAACACACACCATAGCAGTACTCATTTTGTACTTATTTCAGCAAACAGCAATACATTGTGCAACACTGGTACTGCCAAACCCGATCAGTAAATGCTGTCTAGCAATTGTCAAACAGCTGCAGGGGTAAGTTGCTTGTTTACCTTATTGGGCAGTAATCCATACCTGTCACTGTCCCTGATTTCAGAGACCTTCCCTGATTTTGTTCATACCTTTGCTTTCTCCTTCGTAAAAAGTTTGATTTGCTGGTACATCATTCAAGATTACAAACAGTCAAGCAATCCAGACATCTGAGTTTTACACTTATTGTCCAAAAATATGTGTTGCTGCAAAAGGTGTTATTCGATTAACTTTTTAAGCAAATTAAGAGTATTATTTCAAATTTAGTCCTGATTCTAAGACATTATTTTATTATTTTTGAGCTTGAACTGAATTCTTAAGCAAAGAAATTGAGAGTTATAGTATCTGGTGTTCTGCTTTTATTCATAAAACTCCCTGAAAGAGAAAACCTTCCCTGATGATCAGAAGTATCAGCTCTTCTTAAAACCAAAATTTGCACAGAGATAAGTCAATCTGGGCTGCTGATCTCTCTAGTGCTTCCCTTGCTCATGTTTATTATCAACTTCATCATAACATTGTCATATAACAGCCCTGTTCAGGTTAATGAGAATAATTAGGAAATTAATACATTTCTTACTCCTCAATTTCCCCAGCCAGCAGCATATTTTGTGGGGTCCACACACAATAAAGGATGATTAAGGGGCCCCCTGCAGCCACGGGTATAGCAGGGACTAAAGCGAGATATGAAGTTAGTTTTAGTGCAGAACATGTCCAACAACAGGATTTAACCACAAATATATTTGAATTTTAAAGGAGATATAAATAGGAGTTATTATCCATGTCATGTGGTTTATTAAGTATTCAAGAATGCTGTGGCAGTTTATGTTGGTTTGACAGACATGTTACAAAATAACAGGATAAGACAATTTGCTGTTGTTGAGGCCCCCCCTGGGAACAGGGGCCTCCAGCGACCGCAGGGTTCGCTGGTGCCTAAGGCCGGCTATGTTGGTTATTGTATGTATTTCTGGATTCTAACATGTTCTTGTTACACAGCTTTCATGCATTTGCAAGTTGCTGTAACAAAAAAAAAAAAAAAAAACTATTAGGATTATAACAAGTTACTTAGTTAATGGCCAAAGAGCCTTTTAAGCCTAGTCATTCTTGCCCCAATTTTTATAATTATCAGTGTCGTAGGACTAAATGACTTTGGTCTATGCCTGTGCCTTAAGGCATCTACAAGCTGCACCTGTTCATAAAGTCCACAGGTGACAAGCCATGGGTGTCTTTACAGTTTCCCTTCTATTGGTCAAAATTGCATTTGAATGGGATTAAGGAAGAGCTATGTTTGGCATGAATGGGAAGACTGTTACACAGAAAGGGTAGTCTTTGAGAGGCATGTATGTTTCTCCAACAAGTTTTGCTTATGTCACAGATGAGGTTTAGATACTTAGGTCCGGTAATTCCAATGCTGTTTGCTGAATGTATAGGATTAATCAGGACTGGATGGGAGAATGCCTTGTAGGGTAGGCATAGATCACCTCTCAGTAGCCTGTAAGAGACTGTGGACAGGGCTTTGATGTGGTCCACAAAGGACATGTTACTTACACTCTGTATTCTTTTAGTGATTAACTTGTGTGGCCAGTCTAGCTGTTGGTAGATGCCAAAGGTTGCATTGTACTCGATTATAGGTCTAATGAGAGGTGAGTATAGTGAGGCTATGATCTCCTTAGATTTGGATGCCTTGCCCATACTTATAAGTTGCACAATGTAGAAGAGCTTTCTCACCACAGTGGTGCATAGGTTCATAGATTAGTAGCATGGTTTGGTTCTTGGCTGAAGTAAACTTCTAGTGAACTGTAAAGACATGCAGGTAGGTGTGTGAGTTTCTGTGTGCACCTTCTGTGAAGGTTGGGTGGCAAGGATTCTATTCCAATGACATGGAAATTGTGGATGTTTGTGTGTTTGCTTGTGTAGAGAGCAATGCTTTTGAGGCCATTCACAGTCACTTCAGCTTCTATTGCTCTTCTTTGCCAAGCCTCCTGATGTTATTCACACTGAAATACACCTTTGGGGAAAGAGTAGCCCAGTAATCTCCGTGGCACATGCTGTAACTGTACAATGCTGTAGTATGATGTACTAGTTAGGTAGGAGTTCCAATCCCCGACATGGCAACTGTGAGACATGGTGTGTGTGTGGGCAATTGTGGATGTTTGTGTGTTTGCTTGTGTAGAGAGCAATGCTTTTGAGGCCATTCACAGTCACTTCAGCTTCTATTGCTCTTTTTTGCCAAGCCTGCTGATGTTATTCATACTGAAATACACCTTTGGGGAAAGAGTAGCCCAGTAATCTCCGTGGCGCAAGCTATAACTGCATAATGCTGTAGTGTGATGTACTCGTTAGGGAGGTGTTCCAATCCCAGACATTGCAACTGTGGGACATGGTGTGTGTGTGTGTGTGTGTGTGTGTGTGTGTGTGTGTGTGTGTGTGTGTGTGTGTGTGTGTGTGTGTGTGTCTCATGTGTATCCTCTGTGGAGGTTGCTGTGAGTGTGTAACAACTGAACTCATTTTGGAGCAGGTTTTGTTTTGAGTTGAAATTCCTTTATTCAAAAACAGCCTTCCTTCTAGCCATCACTTCAGCAAGAAGAGTGTCTGAATTTCAGGCCCTCATGGCAGTGGAACCCTTCATTATCTTCTATACGGACAGGGTTTCCCTCAGGACTAATCCTTCCTTTATGCCCAAGGTGGTGTCAACTGTGGTCCTAAATCAGTCCATTCATTTGCCTACTTTTTCCCTAATCCACAAAACCAAGGGGAATGAATACTGCACTCTCTGGATGTGCACAGGCAACTTAGATTCAATTCGGATAGGAGTAAGCCTATCAAAAAATCTGAGCAGCTACTAGTTAGCATTGCTGCAGGGGCAGAGGGGAAGGCCATTTCAAAGCAAACTTTCCCAATTTCCAAAACAATGCCCATTGCTTTCATTTCTGCTACAAGCATCATGGAAAACCTACCCCACAGGGGACAAGATCACATTCCACCAGGACTACATCTAACTCTGCAGAATTTCTCAGAGGGGTCCCTACCAGGGACATCCTAGAAGCTGCCACCTGGAGCTCTGTACATACCTTCACCAAGCATTACCACTTGCCTATCTTTTCTAAATCCAGAGCTGGATTTGCCACTGCAGTCTTGCAGGGATTAATAGCTGGCCCTAATGCTCTTTAACTTCCTCCTCCCTTCCTTAGCTTTGGGAATCAACCCAAATGTGATGACTGCAACAGTGAAACATGAAGAGCATAGTACAGTTGTGTACACTTACTATAAAAGTAGATGTTCGAGTGTATTCACTGTTGCAGTCCTGGTTACCCTCCCTCCAGCCCCCTGACTTCTCTTGGCTCTACCTCTCCTTCTGGTTGGTATACCTATTTTTTCTTGTGTATTTGCTTTTTGATGGGGGTTTACCATACCATGTAATTGCTTCCTATTGTGGGGGCACCTGACATCTGGACAAGAAAAACTGATGTAATGGCATCAGCTGCATATTTTATACCTCTGACGACCTGACTTCAAGGAAGAAGCGACAGCATCCTATGCAGAAATCCAAAGACTCTGGTATTCAGGCCAGCTGAGGGCTACCTGCAGTCAGATAGCCAAATGTGATGACTGCAACAGTGAATACACTCAAACATCTACATTTATGATAAGTGTAGACAACTGTACTTTCTTGGTCTTGTTCTATCTGATGTTACATGCTGCTCCATTGTATGGTACCCTATCGGCTCACATGTTTGTGGGGCCAAACACAAACGTGTCCCATACCACAGACAGGTATTGGACCACATTGTGTCATGACCCAGTTTATGTAGGGTAATGTGCAAGTGGCACATAGGATGGTGTTTATCAGACAGTCCATATAGTGTCATATTAAGCTTGCTTGCCATATGTGGCTGTGGCTGTGTTCACACTGGTTGTGGGTATGCACTTTCTCACAGGTGTCTATTACTCTGTGCTGTGACATCCCTGTAGAGCCTGCTATATTTCAAGTACATGTGTATTCCCCCATGCAAAATGTAGGCCAGTGTTGTGGCAGTCTGCCTGTAGTTTGCACAGTACTGTGTTCGATGCCTAGCAGCTTAGTATAATTACCCAGTGTGATGCTATGCCCAGATATTTGCAAGACGTACTGCTGCCAGGCCACCATAACAGTTGTGTATTTCTGAGAAAGCAGTGGGATTCTGTACAGATGCATGTCACTAACTACTGGGTAGTATTTGGCCATGTGACCTCTGCAACACTAGTTTTTATGTGTCAGGACAGATAGGCATGTGTGAATACATAAACAGCGTGGGCATATGTAGTCCAGTATTTACGTGATATACCCATGTACATGGGTGTTAACATCCACATTCTCAGGCTAGGTTCACATGTCTCACATGAAGGGGATCTGTGTATACCTCTGGACTGAGCAGAGAGTGGCAGACTGTCCACATATATTGGTCATATCTCTGCTGTAGTCCACAGGATCATTACTGTGCTATCATTGGTTGTACTATGATGTCCTTAGGATGTCTGTGAGTAACTGATGGCATACCTGTCAATAACAGATGTGGCATCCCACACAAAACATGTGTGTTAAGACAACCCCTGTTACAGTAGCAATAGTCTAGATGGATATCTGCAATACATACATGACATCCCCTTGCACTAAAAGGTTGCGACTGTTGTTGCTGGTGGAGGACTCCACTCCATGTTCTGGACATATGGTAAACATATATGTATGTGTGTGTGTGTGTGTGTGTGTGTGTGTGTGTGTGTGTGTGTATATATATATATATATATATATATATATATATATATATATATATATATATATGCACACACAGATCTATACATGGCCATATATATAATGCACTATACAGATGTGTATAAATACATATTTATGACTAAATATGTGTATGATCATGTAGACATATATCTAGAAATGTATATGTATATATCCATATCATGGTCATTTGTAAACATTACTGTTGTGTATACCTTCCCAGATGTATCACACCATTGTATCTGATGTGTATATTTAGATATAACAACATATGTGATGCAACAGTAATATCACTAACATAGTAAATAGTGTGGGAAGAAATAGCCAGGGAATTGTTATGGCAAGGCTTGTATAAGCCCTAGGGCCAATAGCCTAGTACCAACCTATGAACCTATGTACTATACAATTGTAGAAGTCACAGCGATTGTTCAGTACTATTCAGTATGTCAATATGTGATAAGAGACCTTGGGAGACAGATGGACAGTAGTCTCTCCTTTGATAATCACATCGCCACAGTAGTCAGGAAATCCTTCTACGTGGCACACCTTATCACAAAATGCTTCTCATCCAGAAAAAAAGAGGTCATTGTTCCCCTCTACTCATCACTCATTAGACCCATTATAGAGTACAACGCCCCTTTTGGTATTACCTCGCAAAGCATCTACAACAACTGGAAAGGCCGCAGAAATACCTCACAAAGAGGATTGCCGGCCTCAAACAGATACCCTACGCAGACTGTCTCAAAAAACTCCAGCTTTACTCCATCGCATATTGCCTACTCAGAGGTGACCTCTGCCTAACATACAAAGCTACGTCAAACCCAGAGCTGTTGGACATGCTTCACGTAAAGAAATCCCAATCCCTCTGAACTGCATGCTCTAGGGACCTAAACCTTGTCACCACAATAAAGAGAACATGCCGGAGGGATAGATTACTATCCCAGAGACTTCCCATACTCTGGAATAAACTACCTAGCTGTATCAAACTAAGCTTCTCATTAGCACTCTTCAAGAAAAGTCTTGATGATTGGATGGGAAATAGGAAATTCAACCGGGGATCACCTCTGTGGCTCTGCTTGATAGTGGCACATGAAAATAATTTTCTTGGGTGGCAAAAGCCAGGGTACCTTTTTGGCTGGGCTTGTATAGGCCCCAGGGCCAATAGTCTAGTACCTACCCATGAACCTATGTCTACTGACATATGTTTTGGAAAAACAACTGTCTACACAGCTGTCATGGCGTAGTGGTTAACTGTTGTGGCTGTAGTGTACAGGGTCCTGTGTTCAAGACCTGCAAGGGCTGTTTATTTTGTTGCAGGGCTGAACAAGGGCTGCTGGAAACAGAGTGATTAAGGCAGTTTTGAGAAGCTTGTTTGCATGGGTTTGCACAAAGCTAAGCGGTGCTAAGGTATGGTTAAATGTACGGGCACTTACACCATGTAGGCTTCGCTAACCAGTGCACATATGTGCTTAGCTGTTAGATTGCAGCAATGCTGACACCTGCTAAGCATGTCTCAGCCCTGGTAACCAGTGCTCACATCCCAGTCTGATAACATAGCAGGGTATTGACATATGCAATAAGTGTATGTAATGCCATGTACATAACATGCGTCTATGTGCTGTCATTACAATAGGAAGGGGTGTGAGTGTCATGTCAGGGACACCTGAGTATATAAGACCTGTACATCATGCTTATACATGTGAATGTGTTACATACAAGGGTAGTAGCCCAGGTAATGTGCCATCATACTGGCATGTAGATTATCATGCCATTACTCTTGTGACAGTGATTTCCCAAGCAAGAGTAGATTGCTAATTGTAGTACTGGAAACAAGCACCCATGCATACATAGATGGACTCTGAGTCCTCACTGTCATATTCTTGGTGTGTGAGCTGTGTCACATTATATATCCCCTACTGGATAATGATCGGACATGTGGAAATTAACTGTAGACTACTGTCTGTAGAGCACATCTTAGTGAGGGCTGCCAGCATGTAGTAATGGCATACATACTGGAGTCAGACATCTATCTGTCAACACATTCATCCTACTGCATAGCTAGTTGGCAAGCTGATGTCTGCCAGTCCCTGTACAGATGGCAGGTATCCAGCTTGGATACTTACAGGCAAGTAATAGTCAACACATTCCAGGATTAGGTATAACAGCATGCATAGATATTCCCATTAACTTGAAAGACCAGATACAGAACATTTGCATAGCAAATAGATCACATGCATATATGGAACCGAGATCTGTACAGATGCTCGACTGTATCTTTCAGCGAATCCAAAATTGGTGAGCATACTTGTGCAAAAGTGCTGTTCACCGAAGCAGCAGTTTCGCATAAGTATGTTTGGTGTTCTGGTCGTGCTACAATGAGGTAAGGGAAAATCCCCTTTTCCCCAATGTAGTGCAACCTCGGAGTGAGAATATTAAAGTGGAGTGGGGGGTGCAGGGGTGCTTGCACCACTGCATTCAAGTAGATTTTGTGTTTTTTTTTTTTTCTTAGCATACTTTAACAAAAGCGCTTTTTTGATGAAAGTGCTTTCATGAGTGTGTTCAGTGGTAATGGATTCGGGCTTTAGATCTTTCGATCAAAAGTCCTAGATCCATGGAACCTCATTGGCCTTTACAACAGCATGCAGGTTCATTGATGGCAGCATGCCACCAATGTGGGTGTATTTCAGCATGACACATGCATAGGAACAAATTTAAGTATTTATCAAACATTCGGACATATGTCCCAACAATAGATTTAATGGAGCACATACCGATTGAGTTGTGTATTTAATTTATTGCTGCAGATATGGTGGGGGGTGTCAATTAACAACTAGTATAGTCCTGTTGTTCTCCTTACTTTCCTAGTCAGTGCTGTGATCTGTACCTTACAGGTTTTAGTACACTACTCTCTGGCCTTACTTTGGGCAGTTGTATGGATGTATACAATTATATACATGAAATGAGTTTTACCTGCAGTATACACCTCTTACCTGGTGTATCTGTGGAGGTACTGTATGTCAACACTACTGTTTCTACACATATTCCCAGATTCCAGGTTGATGTTATACACATATCTGTCCATCTCTTATTGCACACACTCTGGGTATGTCTTGAAAACATGCAGGTGAATCGGAACATGTTTTGACTATTGCCCTCTTAAACCTTTGGTGATTTGTACAATGACAGGTTTGTTTTCACTGACATTTTCCAAATATGTACAGGCCTGACAGTCAGTTATATGACATGAAATGTTGCCTACATGTCGAAGATTAGCACACTGATATGCCAGGGGTACAGGGTAACAGCCGGCAGATATGGGCCAATTTAAAGGACATTCTGAACAATTCTGTACATTTGTGAGGTATGATTCTGCATATCACTTGCTACCACTCGCAGGATTCGAACCATGGCTGTCTCTGCTAAAAATAAAACAGTCTAAATCACAGTTGAGTGTGCTATATAGATATTGCTGTGTATCTCTTTGATTTCTGTCTATAAGTCTCCTGTGGTTTTACAGTCTGAACTTGTAATTACTACACTTATACAGGATTTCCTAGACAGTTTTATTATGTAGCACAGTGTGGGTCACATTGATGAGTAACACCTTATTATTCAGAGCAACTGCGACACTAACAATTCCATACAATACAAGAGTAAACAGTACCAGTACAGGATATCAATCTTTTATTTCTAGGCACACTTTTCGTATCATACTGACCTGTGCGGGCAATGTTTGTTAGCATTACCTGAATGTTGCCACACATATTACCAGATTCCACATTAGTTTTATGCACATTTGTCTCACTGTGTTACTGCACACACACTGGTCACAGCTTCACAACATGGGGATGGAGATGGGGCATACTTGGTTTATTACTCTAATAACATTTTGTGGAGTTGCTAGAGTGACAGGTTTGTTTTTATAGATGTCTGACAATCAGTTGTATTTCTTATTTGCTGCCTAACAAAGTCCAAGAAACAGGTGTAGAATAGCTACACATACTGGTGAACCAACACAAGATTAAATCCAATAACAAAAGGCAAAGCGCGACCATCCATATAAAAAGGGTTTATTACATCAAGCTTTCGAGTTGAAACTCTTTTTCTTGAAAAAGAGTTTCAAATCAAAAGATTGATGTAATAAACCCCGTTTTATTTGCTGCCTAAACATCTGGGATCATCCCACTGATTTGACAGGGGGGACAGGGTCACAGGCAGCAGATATAGGCCAATTTACTGGACATTCTGGACATATCTGAACAGTTGTGGGATATGATTCTGCATACAACCTATTACCACTCCAAGGATTTGAACCATGGCTGTGTGTGCTAAAAATACAACAGTTCACATCTCAGTTGAGTGTTCTATTTGGATTATGTTGTCTGTCTTTTCACTGTTTTCTGTATAAGTCTCTCTCAGTTGTAATATGTGACCTCATGTGATTACAACAGTCATATACAGACATTGCTACACATTTTATTTATGTAGCACAGTGTGGGTAACAGTGCTTAATACAACAGTACTATTAAGAGATTGCAACTCTACATTACCATATGATACCAGAGTAAACACATGCAGTCCAGCAGTTAGACCTTTATTGTCATGCTATTATGCTTTTATTTACATACAATATATATGAGACTGTACCTGACATATTCTCTGGTGTATGCAGTACATGCCTTAAACAATACAGATTTTATACAGGCAAGTAACTTACTACTAAGTTTAGATTTATTTCCTATGACAGTACATGCAAGCATATTACTAACCTCCTTCGCATTGCAACTGCTGCAATCTACAGGCATGGGCTTCCTGGTTCACAGCCCACTCAACTGCCACTGTGAAAGACATAAGAGGAATATTTAACCACACCTATCCATAATATACATGAACTGACAATTATTAAACAGGTAGTGGCCTGATACTTACACACGGCTGGCACATCCCCCCGTCCTCCTAGCCTCTTGGATTCACTGATCCAACAGATCCACCTTTCTCCACTTCAGGTCAGCATAGTGATGCCTGACCTGCCCACCAGTTCGGGGTATGCCAGTAGCACTGGTGAGAGCATGAGTGAGATGGTCCCAGGCTTCCTATTTGTATTGGTAACCCTGGTACTGGCCCTGCAGCAGTCTCTGGTCATGTTATTTCACAAGAAGCCCTGCCATGACTCTGGACTCCCGGATGCCCCAGCACTGTGCATGAAAGTGCCCACCCTCTCCCATACCAGTCATCATAGTGCCTACAGGAGGAAACTGCAACCAGTTATGAGATGTATTCCCGCCTATTGGCTTTAAATAGGGCCAAATTCTGGCCGTTTGCTGTGATTGGACAGTTTTGAAAATGATAAACTATGGGGAAACATGCTTACCTGAAGTTGGAATTGCTTAAAGGGGTATACCAATGGGTAAAATTAGTTAGCTGGCCTACACATTACTTACGCCTAGTAAGCTGGGCTGTGCAATGCATAGTGTTGCTTAATTTTTAATTTGCATGCTATTTGCTTTTTGGCATTGATTTATTATTCATTACATGTTATATATGTGTTTGGGATCCATGATTCATGTGTATGTACACTGTATGGGGTCCTTGTGTTTATTAGGGGATTTCATCACTTTATTAGAATGACACCTCACATCTGGACTTAATGCAGTACTCCAGTTCATATATTTATATTATGTAGTAGGTTATACAACATAAAACTGTATATCAATTCCTTTCATATGTTCAGTTTGATTTTCCTGTAGTGAGGATATGTCTGGTGATACCTCAATCCTATGTACTGCTGTGATGGCTTAGTGGTTAACTACTGTGACTATAGTGTACAGGGTCCTGGTTCAAGATCTGCAAGGGCTGTTTATTTTGTTTCTGGCCAGAACAGCGGCTGTTGCATACACAGTGATTAAGGCACTTTTAAGCAACTGTAAGCGGGTTTGTGCAATGGTAAGCAGTGCTAACCTCCGGTTAAATATGCTTACAGAGAGTCAGCATTAATATTGCTTAACCTGTGTGTGCATTGCTTACCCCCACACAAATGGGCTTAAACCCACTTACCACTACTTAAATATACTTACTCTTGCTTAATAGTGCTTACTCCCGCTTTCCACCACACTAATTTAGACAGTAATGTAAAATATTTTTTTGGAAGGTGGTGGATTTGAAAAATCTGTAGATTTATCCTTCATTACATGTTGTACAGTCGATTTGTATCCCTGATTCATGTGTACATATACTGTATGGGGCACTTGTGATTATCTGTGGATTTTACAACATTATGACAATGACACCTCACATCTGTATTTAATGCAGTACTCCATTTCAGAAGTATATGTTATTTAGTAGGTTATGCAACAAAAAATATTGTTCATAAAGTGATTTGACATGGAAAATGGAATGTAATGGTGTGGGACTCGAACTGGGAATGACTGCTCATAAGGCAAATGCTCTGCCCACTATACTATTGCAGTACTGCTTCATTTGCATATATCTTGATTGTTATCCTAGTGTGTGATTTAAGCTGCAATAAACATAGTTAAGCAATGGGCAAACCAACGCACCTACAGTTAATTTTTATCTGTTTGATTAAAAAAAAAGCTTGTTTATATTTTTTATATTAACTATTGCTCTTATAAACTTGGGAGGATGTTGCTGGGGGTATGCGAACACCTATGAGCGGTCTCACTCATTCTTATTCCTAAACTGCGGTTCTTGATTGCAGGAGCATGTATATTCTGTGAGCTCTGCTCTCAGACACACCCCCTGCACTCATACATGCTCCGTGTCCATTTAAGAGCTCAGGCAGCATGCATTCATTAATATACCTGGCGCACTGCCATTTTGCTCCTAAATGTTCACTTCCATGCAGGACTAAGCTAGTCCTGTACAGAAATATAGTGAATCCGAGGGCTAGTCTACTCAATTCTGATGATACATTATGCAAATAACCTTTTCCATTGTTTTTCCACAATAATAAAGTACAGTTATGGGTCTTTATGACTCTGCATCTGTCCGGTTCCCCTATCCCTTAATATGGGTTGAACAAGTGCATGTCCCCAATCTTAAGATATGGGAGTCTGTAACTCTGGGTTTGTCCTGTTCCCTGTCCATAAATATGCATTGAGCCAGAGCATGTCTTCAATCTTAAGTTATGGGTGTCTGTGATGCTGGGTTTGTCCTGTTCCCCTGTCCCTTAATATGGGTTGAACAAATGAATGTCTCCAATCTTAAATTATGGGAGTCTGTAACTCTGGGTTTGTCCTGTTCCCTTTCCCTTCAATATGCATTGAACAAGTGCATGTCTCCAATCTTACGTTATGAGTGTCTGCGACTCTGGGATTCTCCTGTTTCTCTCTCCCTTAAACATGGGTTGAACAAGTGCATGTCTACAATCTTAAGTTATGAGTCTCTGTGACTCTGGGTTTGTGGTGTTCCTCTATCCCTTAAATATGGGTTGCACACGTGCACATTTTCAATCTTGAGTAATCTCCTCATACTTTAACGACCTAGTGAATAACAAATACAGTACAGTGATACTGTCATTCCATGCCAAAGTGTCCTCAGGTTATTGTTTCTAATTCTACTTCATCCCTGTACTTTGTGTCCAATGTGCGTATTTATTTTTCAATTTAATTTAATTTCAACATAAAGTTAACTGGATATTATTAGCAAAATTTCTCACCACCTTTATGCAACCAAAACTCCTTTGAATAGCATTTTGTAAATGTATTTAATGTATTTATTTGTTGTGTTGGAGAATATATTTTGCATTCTACACAATTTGTTAGTTTGTAGGTTTTCAGTCCTGCCCCATCGTGTGTGTGCGTGTGTGTGTGTGTGTGTGTGTGTGTGTGTGTGTATATATATATATATATATATATATATATATATATATATATATATATATATATATATATATATGGATATACTGTAGATGTATATAATTTTCTATTATAGGTTCATAGGATCATAGGGTGATACTAGGCTATTGGCCCAGAGGCATTTATAAGTCTAGCTAAGAATTTCACCCATGTTCTCTCTAAGTCAACACCTGTTTCCCCTGTCCAGCAGGGACACAGTTGGGATTCTAGGGGTATATTTTATGTTTCCCATCCAGCCATCCAGGTTCATTTTAAAGAGGGCTAGAGAGGTACTCTGCTTAACATTGAGTGGAAGTCTATTCCACAGTTGAGGGGGGGTCTTTGGGGCACAAATCTATCCCTCCAACAAGTTCTATTAATGTTACAGACCAGGTTAAGGCCTTGCTTCTGAGTTGCATGAGTGAAGTTTGTCTTATGGGTATGCAGGAACTCCATCAAGGCTGGGTCTGTAATGGCCTTGTATGCCAAACACAGGTCACCTCTGAACAGTCTGTATGAGACTGAGTAGAGGGACAAGGGTTTTAGCCTATCTGTATAGGATAGGTGTTTGTGACCCTGGATTTTCCTGGTCTGGAACCTCTGTTACAGTTTCTCAAACTACTGCATGTGCTTGTCAAGGTACATGCCAAAGGGGGAATTGTACTCGATAATGGGTATGATAAGGGAGGAGTACAGGGATGTTTTGACCAGCTTGTTTCTGGATGAAACACCCTTATTTATGAGGTGAGCCATATATAAAGCCTTCCGTACAACAGAGACAATGTCATGGTCAAAAGTCAGGTTGCTATCAACCTGTGTGCCTAAGTCCTTCACAACTGATTGCATGCTTAATACATTGTTATTAATCTGATAAGTAGTAGGGGTGACATTTTCTGCAAAAAGGATAATGATGCATTTCTTGGCATTCAGTTTGAGGCCATACTTCTGACAGCAGTCATTAGTTTGGGTAAGGCCCTCTTGGGGGATGCTCACATCACTAGGGGAATTTAAGTCATCTGCAAACCCGGTCAGCCACAGACCACTGGTTTTGGCTTGCACCTCAGAAAATTATATCCCAATCAGAAGAGGCCCCAAGACCAATCCTTGGGGTACACTGCTCGTTACCGGTCTACTAGAAGGTGGCTTTCCCTAATTTGACTGAGTGGGTTTTATCAGTGAGCCAGTTAGCTACCCGTCTGGTAACATACAGGTTGATGCATATCTGGGAGAGTTTATCTATTATGCCCAAGTGAGGAATAGTGTCAAAGGCTTTGGCAAGGTCAACGTAGGTGCAGTGCACCGTCTTCCCCTCATCCATGTCGTTGGTGACTGTTTCAAAGAAGTTGACCAAGTTAAACAGGCATGAACTCCCTTTGACAAAATAAAACTGTGTGGGGTCAAGCTTTTGGGATTTGCCAATGTCCTTGTTTATAAGGTCCATGATGATGGGTTCCATGGCCTTGCAGATCAGGCTAGTTAGGCTGATGGGCCTATAATTGCCTGGGTCGGTGGAAGCTCCACCTTTGTGTAGAGGGATGACAGTTGCTATCTTCCATTCAGCTAGGATGAAGCTGGTGCTCAGGCTTTGGTTGAATAGGGTGTCTAATGGAGCTGAGAACTCATGCCTGAGTTCATGCAGGATGCAGCCAGGGATGTTATCAGGTCCCATGGAGACCATACTTTTTGCCTTTGAGAGGGCAGGTGCTGGGGATGTCCTGGTTTACTGATGGAGGACAGGGGGGTGAAGTTTTCACTGAACCTGTCTGCCAGCAGGTTGGCTATATCTGTGGCGTTTTTGTATTATGCGCAATATGTATATGCTCAGAACACATTATTGATTACATTTAGAGGAAGTTACACAAATGAGGGTGTGGATAACACAGTAGGACAGTACAGTAATGTGATGCAGGCTAGTCAGCACCCAGATGTACTAAAAGTATAATTCCACATTGTAGGATAACAGAACTGTTTGTACTGTTGAGAAAGTGAAATGACAGAAAACTATGTATACAGTCTATGAATGTTGACCTGGCATAATATTATTGTACTCCATAATAAGTCACTATGGCTACATTACCCTTTAATGTTTAACTGATCCTCATTATGTCAGACATTTGCATAGACCGAAAATGTGACATCAAACACACTGACCATACCTTGTGTGTACTGTTGCGGACATTTGACAAGGTGATGGCAGTCCTATCCTTGGAATGAGACAACATGTCCTTGTTTTAATTTGATGCATTCAGGTTTGGGGTATAGCACTGTAGGGCTTATCATCAATGCATAGCAATGAGAGCAATCAGCAGAGGTGACATACTGAGTGGGAAGACTGTTCTGTCGCTGGCATGAGATAGGCAGTCACAGCAATGAGAGCAGTCACCAGAGGTGACATAGTGAGTGGGAATACTGTTCTGTCACTGGCATGATATCTGCAGTCTAGCTGTCTAAACAATACACTTTGTGTCAGTAGAATACTTCTCATTCAGGCCTGGGGTGTGTTTGTATGGTTTGGGTCATCCAGAAGTGTATTGGCAGGCCTTATGTAAATGTTGTTGCTCACTCATGTCATGCTAAGTCTTCCAAGATGACAGTACTGCATCTGTATAAGTTTTTAGGTTTTGTTACTTCTCTGTACTAAACACTGTGTTATGTGATGCTATCATGTAACCGATGTACAGACGTGATTAATAGGTCTGTGAACTGCGACCTGCATTATCAGATATGTATCATATCTGAAATTTATAGACATTCAAAAATGCCTAGAATTTCAAGTCTGTCAGTAACACATGAAGAGGATGTTATTTTCAAACTGTATGAATATAAATGTAGATTGTGTTACATACATGCATGCATGCATGCATACATACATACACACATACATGCATACATGCATGCATGCATACATACATACATACATACATGCATAGAAAAGTAACTATTTGTCAAAATATAGGGTTATAAATGGCATGAGATTTTTGGTTGCAGCACTTACTTTTTACTGCCTTAGTAAAAGTACCCCTGTAATTACCTACTATAACATACTAGGTATTGTACTGAAAAGTATATGGTGAAATGTATAGACTGCATTTGCTTCAGCTTTCAAATGCTAATCAGTGTAAATTAACTTTACTTCAACCAAACATTCAGGAAAGATGTGAAAGTTGAAAACATTTTACCACAATGAATGATAGAAAAAAGTGAGAAAATATAACCAGTAGGATGGAATCACGATTAGACTAATAGTTCTGGTGTGATTTCTGAAGGACAACATACAGCATCAGCTAATGAGAAAATACGTTTAGAGCAGTGATTACATTCAGTTCCAAAGCTGCATGACATTTTTAGAGAAAACATACAAAATATTTTATTTTTTTGGAATATTTGGACATTTGTTAGTCAACATGTTTCTTTGCAAGGCACAATTGTCCAAAGCAATGCTGTGCTGTAAAATGAGGGAAATATATATGACTATAAAAGTGCACCTACATCAACACACACACACACACACACACACACACACACACACACACACACACACACACACACACACACACACACACACATGCAACACTAATAACACACTGTATGAAAAATAATTGATAGTGGAGGGAAAACATTTGTAGCAACAAGCATGAAAAATACTATTGCCTAGGCTTGAATACTTATTTGCAAAAGCAAGTACATAGTAAAGTAGCTATCACTTCATTGCTAAAGAGGCTGCAGGTCTGTGTGTGACAAGAAGATAGCATCTCTAGCTGAGTAAAATCCAGTCATTCAGCTAATCTAATTGCTCATGAGTGGGGGAAGGAAAATACAAAAGGACAAACTGCAGCTGCAAGTTCTAAGCATTTCCTCTAAAACCCCCCACTGAGAGTTTGTGTAATCTGACCTGCAGTATGCTAAAAAGGCTATCTGAAAACCTTACCTCTAGCTGAACATGTGACTTACAGAGTACTAAAATGTAAACAAACTCCTCTAGCAAAAACTCTGAGCCAGTGCCCCTTTAAGGTTAGGGACATTTCCCTGTAGACATTGCAAGGTGTGCACTCTTCTGAATAGTGCAGGTCACTTTATACATCCAACTACTAATAGAAAATACAGTTTTGAATTCTATGCAGATTGTCACACTATAAATGTGATTTATCTTGCACAATGCAAACAGTGTCCAAGTGTTTATGTGTGGAAAACGAATTGTAAATTTAAAACCAGAATTTTAAATCATATGTCCTCTATTAGATTAAAAGATGAGAAAAATGCCTTATACCAACACATTAAATGTTTTCCGGATCATAGTTTTTCATTTTTGGTAATGCAAATAATATATGGAGGTAGAAGGGGGGGTGATATTGTTAATACAACTGAATATGCAGAGCTCAAATGGATTTTAAATTTAGCTGCTGATACTACACCAGGACTTAATAACTGTGTTCCTTTAAAGCCAGCCTTAAAAAAAGGTGGGTTAAATGTAAATGTTAATTGTTTAATACATTTTTAAAATATATATATGGTGTTTTAGAGTCGGTGTATGTTGTCTGAGGAAGGGTATCTACCCGAAAGCGCTAACGTGTATTATTAAATTATTTTATATTGGCCTAGCTTGGACTCGACTTTAAATTTGTTTGCTGAACGTACAAAATGCTGTTAACTGTTTCCACAAGAAATTACTACTAGTGTAGTTTTTAAATGTGCACTGTAGTGATTCCCTTATTTTGAGAGATTTCAACTTTCCTTTCATTTGAGTGACCATGGACTTGACATCTACAAGTCTGGAGATGTGGGGGCTTGGTTTCTGGGTGGTTTGCCCCCTGCAAAAAAATAGCTAGAGGTCAATTTTTATCATTGTGGTCTTTCAGTCATTTTTGTTCAGCTACATGAAACTTGACCTTTCACAGTAGAGCCCATTTAAGCAATTCAGTGTATAAGAAAAAAATCTCAAAGCTCAGGATGGTAGCAACACTTTGAAATTATTATTATTTTTTTATATAAAGTAGTGATGAGTTATGGAAGAATATTTTTGATCAGTCTCCCTTGCCAGAATGGCAAAGTAGCGTAGTAATCTGGACAGCCTTTGCTGTGAAACTTTCTATGGATACTGGCATTGCCAGATCTGGTAGCCAGTGTTTGCACAAGCACTGTGTCTGTGACTTTTAGAGAAAGTAATCTGACATGCTGCACCATCTGAAAGTTGAAGTAACACAATATCCAGTCATGTCGCTGAATAAGGAACACATTTCACTTAAAGTATTAAAGGCACATTATCAATGCCATTCTTTTACAGTACAATAATTATTTCTGCTCTTTTGCAATATCAGCAGAGACCAAATTTAGTCAGCAAGTTTGTCAGGACTACCAAAAATGTTAGAGCAACTTCACCATAAGTGCATTTCTTTTCTAAATTATATTTCATGCATTATGACATTTCATTTATTGTGGCCTGCTATGGCTATCAAGGAGATATACATTTTCCACCAGGTATGTTTTGATGCCATGCAGGCTTAATGATTGAAAGCAATGAAGTGAGACATTAAGCCATTGGGAAAAGACAAAATTTCACTCCCCACAGAGTAGTGATCATGCAAAGCAAATGTCAGCATCCAGAGATGAACCAGCATTTTGATTAAAAAAGCTTCCTTCTTAAACTTTTAGTGCAATGAATGTGCAATGAAACACACTGAACATATACAAATATACCACTGATGTGATAACGAAGTCTTTAATATTTCACTTCTTAATTAAAGTTACATCTCACCACTTGCTATTACTTATGCAGTTTACTCTATTCACATATGTAGCCTGTTTATGACTCATTACTATTTCTTATTACTTTTAAGATAGTTCCATGTTAATATGGCATGTTAGAAAGTTATTTTCATAATGAAGCAATCATTGCTTAGCAATATTATTATCCTTTCAATGATACAAAAAAAATATCTCTTTCATTTTTCTGACAGGGCTGAAGTAAAAGTACTGGGCCACTGTTTCCATTCATTGCACAAAACTAGTTCTATTTAAATAAGTTGTATTCATAAATACCTTATAAGTGTGCTGCAAAATATTAGTGTAAATGTGATGTTACTATTACAACACATTCCCTGGAATTCAGAAATAGGGATAGTGCAATCATATTAAGCCTCCTGTGAGTATGGCTTATAGCACAATGTTGCCCAATGCTGATTATCAGTTAACTAGCTTGTGGCCCAAACTGTACCTAATTAAAAAACCCACCCAAGACAGAAAGATTCCTGCAAATGCTAGGATGGACATAGAGAAAATAGGTGAGCAAGCAACATGCATGTACATAGGCACAGCAGTTGCATGTTGACTTTATAGGAATGCTTGGAAGACACAACGTCTATCTAAGTCTATCTTTTGATCAGTAAAAGGGGTGAAAATGGCTGTATTGGAAAGTAGAGGAAGGTGTTTGCAGCAAAGTGAAGAAGTGCATAAGGGAAACAGGGAATGTAAGAATGGGATTAGGAAGGAGAAGAAGGGTATATTTTTTCTGCAGGGCAGTCACCCAGTTTTTCTTATAGAGAAGGAATGAGGGGAAAGAGTTAATGGTAAAATAAGGGCTGGTAAGAAAGTGAGGTTAAAAAGCAGGTGTAGACAAACAAACATAAAGCAGTGACAAAGAGAGAAAGAGGAGATAAGGTACTGATACTTGGAGAGGGGGCAGTGGAATTATTGACACAGACAAAGGGAGTACAGTGGTAATGGGGAGGAGTGGACAACAAAAAGGGAAGGAGAAAGAAGTTGACACCCAGGGATAGGCAATATCAAAATGGGAGATTGGGGCATGTCTTTACATAGCATACTACCAGTGCTAGATCAGGACAGAGGGTAGTATGCTATGTCTTTACATAGCATACTACCAGTGCTAGATCAGGACAGAGGGTAGTATGCTATGTCTTTACATAGCATACTACCAGTGCTAGATCAGGACAGAGGTCAGTCAGCACCCTGACTACCCTCCCCATTGGCCCACCTAAGGTGATGAAGGCAGAAACAGGCAGTGAAATGACTCTGTAATATGCATGTGGGCTCTCTCTTTTTGGCTATTGTGGGATCCCAGGCCCTGCTGAATCAATACCTTCACCATCTTTCTGCAAGTAACAAGCTGAAACCCCAGTGAGCAACCACCAAAGGCCATAGGACAACCATCTTGCCTGCCCTCCACCACTTTACCCAAATAGGATGTAGGCCCAGAGCCAGGTGGAGTGGATAAAGGGGAGGACTGGGACCTGTGGGGAGTTGGTGACCTGGGACATGCTACTGGCACAGCTGTAGCAGATTCTATAGAAAATGCCAGCATACATGGATAGAAATAATGAAACAAAGAAAAAATAAAAATAATAAAAACATTAAAAAAAGCTAACAATAAAGTGAGCGAAAGAGAGAGAGTAGAAAAAAACGTTATTACTGCTAAACTTGGCAGATATGCACTATCAGAGCATTACAGGTATATAAAGCAAGCAAGAAAATAATAATATACTAGAGTACACAGTGCTAGCTACTGCCTGTATGCTGTATAGTATGGCCCTATGCTGTGATGTGCAGGGAGGTGTACAACATACCAAATACCAAGTAATGGCCATCCCTGATAAACACAGATACCTTTCCCCTCCACATCACTATACATACATGTTAATGCCCCCCTCAAAAATGATAGCAACATCTCTGTGTTAGTTATTATTATTTATTTTACATTTGGTTACCTGGAAAGTCCGACTGGACACAAGTCCTTTTTTAGTGGAGGCCTGGGGAAAAAAGCTCCACATATAACACAGATTAATAAAGTACAATTTCACAGGTACAGAAGCATAACACTATACATTTTACATCAAATAAAACTAGGATGATAATAATAATAATAATAATAATAATTTAAATTGCACATGAACTAAAGGTAGGATGAAAATGGTGCACTATACAGGTACAAAGATGAATCACCTTAAACTGTACAATCAAAGCAGCATTCAGTATGATATAGTATTATAATAATATAAAGTATACACCAGGTGTCTATACTTAGAAGAAGGAGTGACTGTTGAGAGGAAGAGAGAAGTACGAGGCTAAGACTTGCAAGATAAAGAGAGGTCAACTGCCTGAAACTAAGGGAGGAGTGTTTACTCTGGGTGAGCAAGAAGGAAATGGAGTAAGATTAGCCTGGGCAGTCACAGTTACAAATCCAATTAGCTTGTAGGTGTGTTTTTACAGATTTCCTAAACTGAGCTAAGGACATTGTGGCTGATATCTTAGTTGGCAAAGTGTTCTATTTTTTAGCTATAACATTAGACTAGAGGGGAGATCCTGTGGAGCTGTTGGCTTTAGTGAATTGAAGGAGAGTTTTATTGTTGGACCCTAGTACTGGAGTAAGAATGTATTGCTATGAATGTTATGCTATGTTTTAGCTACTGCATGCAGTTGCACTAAGTATGCATACTATACTGAGTGTGGATCACATTAAAAATCTTCAATTCCTACAAATGAGTTGTCTTTTTAAATAGTGGACCACAGATGCTTGAAAAATTCTTATAAGTTATTATCATTTTTGAGATATTTATATATGAATACACAAGAAATGAAATGCCTTGAAGTTCCTAGAGGGGACCATAGTGTAATACATATACCTAGTATATTATTATTTCTAGTGACAAATTCAAAGATTTGAATCATATTTCTTCACATCATTTTAAGTCATAAAATTCATGCTCAACTGGTGTATTGCACACCCTTGGTGCTCCAATTAAGGTAGGGAAAGTTAAAATGACCTAGTATTATCAAACTATTCAGATTCCATGTTTTCAGCCGTGAATATAGGTAATTAATTTGCTGATCCACATTCTTTTTTTAGGGCTACAGTGACTAGAAATAATATGTATGCTTGATGTATTTAAAAATACTGGAAGTTCTACAGCAAATGATTCCATTTGTATATATGTCCAAAATAATCTGGAGCAAATGGAGTTATTTACAAATATGACTACTCCACCACCACACATATCCTTTTTTTAAAGATTCATGTTTATAAAATCCTAATAAAGGAACATTACCAAAGAACCATGCTGCCAAAATAAAAATAACTAAAACATTTAAGTGATATGCTTTGAAATGTCACAATATAAGCTTCAGGGATGTTATAGACCTTGGTGCACTACAAAACGTTGCATTACATCAACAACCTGAGGAAAATTAATTTAACAGGTTTCCAATTAAGCCTTTTGGTTGCCAAGATAAGTGTATATCCTAATAGGTAATATTACCTGCTAATGCACCTCTACATGTGATTATTTCCTTGTAAGTATAGTAATGTTATGTTTATGTATGTTGTAATGTATTGGTTCATCCATGCTGGCTGACATGTGTTTGTCATAATTTGTGATTTGTGTACAGTGCTATGGCTAGAGAAATGTTTTTTGTATTAGGGCAATATACTGCGATATCGTTAGCATTCTGTACAAACAAAGGAACTGCAGCCATAGCTGTACTACAAAAAGAGAGTTCATCCATATGCAGTGTAATAACAGTTGACTGAAGGCATGTTCAGCTTCTGAACCACAACAATATCTAAAAAATAAACTAAAGCGTGACTGTGAGGATTTTCAGCTCGGCCGAATTTTTGTTTGGCCGAGAGTATCCTCCAACTTTACCAATCTATCTAATAACACAGGAGACACTACTTCTGGCTTGGACAATGATGTTCCTGCTAGTGCACACAGCAATACGATCAACACAGGATCGCATACAGAGACTGTACTTAATGAAGCGTCTGTACTATCAGATACTCCAGCTTTGTCAATACCCTGTAACCAGCAAGGTTTGGCACAGATGTTAAATACAGGTACGAAACCTAAAGCTACAGTTTCCACCTTTAAATCGACAGCACCCTTGCCTTTGAATTTTCCCCTCCCTTACAAAGAGGTAGTGCGAGCCCGATCTCACAGTCGGGGGAGGGGGAAAAGGAAACTGTCAGAAGAAAGAAAGGAGCAACGAAGAAGAGTGAAGATCTGAGCTTCTCATCAAATTATAGAAGATGTATTATAGAAAAACTGGAGAATACCGACTTAAATTGTTTATTTTTTAATTTATCATCTAGAACATTTTCTAACTATGCCATGAATGTCTTAAATAAGGGCTTATCCTTCATACCTTCTCAGCATAGTAATATCACTGACACTCTCATAGGTCTACGCAAATTTTGTAGAAAATTATCATTGAGGTTAATGTTTAAAAATAGTAATACATTTGATTCTGCTAACACCCTTGGTAACAATTCTAAATTGGTTTGCAGAAAGAAAAGTGTTTTTACACCACCTATGATACCTATAGTGGACTGTTTCTTGAGAATATGTGAACGTGATTTGTATGCTTATTATGAGAGTCAACTGAAAAAGAATATTTTTGTTAACCTTAATATGGAGGAAATGTCTGAGTTGAACATGATGTGCAATGATCCTGATATTATATTTAAGCCAGCAGATAAAGGAGGGGGGATAGTGGCTATGGATGCGACTTTTTATAATGATCAAATGCTTCGCATGCTAGATAGTGACACTGCTTATAAAAGGATTGAGAAGTCACATGTAACTATACTAATACAATATGTTCATGATACTCTTTACGATATGCTCATGACCAGGTCCATTGAAAAATCTCTTTATGACTTTTTACTAGTAGAGCTCCCCCTCATTCCTATTATCAAAGGCTTGCCGAAATTACACAAAAAGACATATCCACCACCATTGAGACCTATAGTCTCTGGTGATCATTGGGTCACCTATAATGCATCACTTTATATACAGGATAAATTAGGTGCCTTTGTAAAACAGATTCCTACAATTCTTCTGGACTCTTATAGGCTTCTAGATGACTTGAAGTCAGATATCATAACTAAGGAAATAATGAATAGTACTATTTTTGTGACTCTAGATATTGAAAGCTTATTTACGAGGATTCCCCATGATTATGGCCTAGAAGCAATAAGAAGCCATTTGACTCAACTCAAGGTTTCGAATAATGAGGTCATGAATATATGTTGCCTTTTAGATCTAGTCCTGAACAACAATGTCTTCCTCTACGACAGTGTGGCATATGCACAAACATGGGGGGTTGCCATGGGGACCCCCTGTGCTAATGCATATGCCAACCTTGTCGTTTTGGAATGGGAAAAGGAATTTATATTTAGTGATCCAAGGTTTGCAAACGTCGTATTATACAGACGTTTCGTAGACGATGTATTAATCATATGGAATGGTGATGCAGATAGCCTCATTTCATTTATTGATTATATGAATGGTGTCACTCCGTTCTTTAAGTTTAGCTATGATCTTTCCTACCATCATATAAATTTCTTAGATATTACCATTAAAAAGGACAACGAAAATGGACTAGCTACAACACTTTATAGGAAAACCTGTTGGAGGAATGGGATCCTCCACTATGATAGTTTACATCCACGGCACATCTTTCCAAATATAGTAAAGAATCAAATGGGAAGGATAGATAGAATTTGTAGTGATAGATTTGACTCTCTAAGCTTGATGGAAACTCAAACTAGATTTTTTGTGGAAAGGGGATATCCGATTAAACTGATTAATGAAATAACAGAGCCATTAATTAATGACACTGGGTCCTATGTTAAAAAGCCTAATGTTTATTATAATTCCAATAGGAAGACATTTAATACTATGTCTTATGATATTAAATACACCAATGATGTACAGCATTTGACCAATATAATAAAGGGCAATTGGAAAATTCTATTGTCAGATGCATCCATTTCAGAAGTTATAAATAAAAAACCAACTTTTAGATATATGAATTGTATGAACATAAAGAGACTATTATGTAAGGAGAAATTAACTAATAGATCTACTGACATCAGATCCTTGATTAAAACTGGCACCTTCCCATATACTAAATGTTCCTATTGCCATTATATTAGTAAAGATAATGGCTTCACGCCCCCAAATATGATAAGGAACATAATACCTATGCATTATGCAAACTGCAATACTAGAAATATAATTTATTTGGCCACCTGCGTCCTTTGTGATGCCTACTACGTGGGTTTAACATCACGGAGATTAAGAGATCGAATCTATGAACATGTGTATAACATCAGAAAGAATAATCTTAATAATGCCTTAGCTTTACATTGTAGTACATACCCTCAACACAGTTTTGTGTTTCAGGTCCTACAGGTGGTGGATTTCAATAGAAGGGAAGGTGATAACCTAAATACTCTGGAGGGCTTTGAGCTAAGATGGATATTGAGACTTAGAGCACATTTATTGCCAGGTCTCAATTCTGTAGTTAATCTCCGACCAGCTTTGATAGGTCCAAGTTAATATGTAAGCACCTAAATTAAGCTTCTCATACTGTGCCAATTTTACCAAAAATTCATAAGTTATAAGTATTTTCCATTATATATATAATTGATTGATAGTTTTACTTTATATTGTCACTATAAATATATTTTCATATTTTATATTTTGTTGTTTCTAATTTTTATTTGTGTATATTAATTTTGATAAATATGATCAAATATTCATACTGGACTCTACGGAGTTCATGAACTTCCTGTGATGAAGGTTTTATCTGCAGCACTGATGTATGTTGAATTTGTAAATTATAAATAATGACATTTTATAGTCTAGCTTCTAATATCAATCTTCGAAGACTATATTATATTTGAGCTTTAACAATACTGTTATGTTTATTTCTATAGTGGTGCCCTACACTGCTTATCTTATTTATTTATTTGGTTTTGTTTGTGGTATTTGTTTATGATTCTATTCTTAAAAGAATACATCACTCATAAGATCTGAGGTATTTTGTAGGATATATATATACTCTGAATATTGGGCGCTTACTGAATTTTTGACATTAGAATTTATCCTTTATTATAATTATATTTTTGTGACCATACCATCTGTGCCGTGGTTAATATGGCAGCGTTTCTATTGTGCTAAGCTTAGCTAGCTACCACTATACGACAGCTTTTTTATGTAATTATTAATTCATTACGACATAAATACTGTCATATTTGATTGTGGTTTTGCTTTAAAAACATATAATATCTGCATAAGGTCTTTGGCGAACATGCTGAGACGATGTAGTTCTCACAATAATTCTTATGACTGCATAGATACATATAAATTAATTGTCTTGAAACAAGTACTTTTATGAGATGCAACATTATCTAGTGGGAACACATACACTTAGAGACGAGCTAGGATTGTTAGTTTAACAAAAACTTTAGTGGAAGCTACACTATACATTGCCCCCTCTAAATATGGGCATGGCTTCCTGGTCTAATTTACGGAGGTTAAATAAAAATGCTTGAGCAGCTTGAATAGCCTTATTTATCTCACTATTTCATTAATTAATGTGATATACTCTGGTCTGCTTTTTAACTAAATATGGGCATCGCTTCCTGATCTGATTTACTGAAACATAATGCTGATGTCTGAATAGTTTTATATATCTCCGTAAATAATGCAGTATCTATTTGAATGAGATTTATAAAGATGAGCTTTAAAATGAGCTAAATGAAATATTAAATAGATCTCTATGTTGGTCTTAAATACAATGTTAGATAGGTAAAATTAGTACTACTGTTTTGTTTTGTTTGTTGGAATTTTATTATTATAAACGAGCTCAAAGCTTGCCAATTGATTTTAATTACTTAATTGATGTAACTAATTGGCTAATTATGACAAAGGGGTTTCTATAAAAGAAAATGGGATTTTGTGAATGATTGTAACCTGATGAAGCACAACTTGTTTGTGTGAAAGCGCTCGTTCCTGTTCCACTTTTATATTAAATGATTTTTGGATTACATCGTGGTGGTTTCAAGCAGTTTATTTCATCATATCCTAATAGGTAATATTACCTGCTAATGCACCTCTACATGTGATTATTTCCTTGTAAGTATAGTAATGTTATGTTTATGTATGTTGTAATGTATTGGTTCAAACATGCTGGCTGACATGTGTTTGTCATAATTTGTGATTTGTGTACAGTGCTATGGCTAGAGAAATGTTTTTTGTATTAGGGCAATATACTGCGATATCGTTAGCATTCTGTACAAACAAAGGAACTGCAGCCATAGCTGTACTACAAAAAGAGAGTTCATCCATATGCAGTGTAATAACAGTTGACTGAAGGCATGTTCAGCTTCTGAACCACAACAATATCTGATACCACGTATACAGTATGTCTGTAATTGCTTTTTGGGATGGAATCCAGTCTCGTGTAGATAGTAGTGTTTGGTAAATCTGCTGCCGGGTGCTTTACAGGAAAACAAAATTCTCTAGTAAGAGGATTTTACTGTTTACATGTGTGTTTTTTGTGTGTTTCACACAGGCATGATGTTAAGCATTTAGGTAGGCCTGGCAACAAATTGTAAAAAGTGCTCATTCATTAGTGGCAAATGTGCGCATAAAATTATTTTCAAGAATTGTCTAACACATGTTCCAAAGCAGTATCAGCCATATTCCTGTCACTGTGGAAATCATCTCTGGTCTCCTTGATGTTTTTTGTGACATTGCTGGTGTACACACAATGGGCAGGATTCACGATGGCTTGCACGGAGTCTAAGAGTAGTGTAAGATTCCATGCAGCCATAGCGATCCAGGAACAGCCTGTATTTGTAAGAGAGCACCTAAAACGGCTCTTACACGGACAGGGCGTGGATATGCTAATTACCTCACTTGCAGCTGAAAGGCATGCAAATGAGGTAATTTAGCGATCCAGGAAGCAGAAACCTGCCCGGGTAAGAGCTGTGTTATCTGCAGAAATGTACTCAGTTGACAACTGAGTACCGTTCTGCAAATAACACAACGGAGCCTTGTCAGCTCCAAATAAAGGTTGCATATGTTCCAGGCAGCATACCAATGGCCAAATATGTGGCCACTGGCAACGTACCCCGATGCAAAAATGAAATAAAAATGTTTTTTTTTGTTTAAATGCAGTGCAGCGCCGTGCAAACGGGCTGTGCTATAAAAAACAGAAAAATAAAAATTTAAAACCCACAAACGTGGGTTTTATGCAAAGCATGAATTTACAATGTAAGGGAATAGCAGGCTGAAAACAACATGGCCACCAAGTAGGGGTTGCTAAGGGGGGAAGCTGAGTGTAAGACATGTAACTAAGCATTAGTAGGCAATCCTATGTAAATGAGTGGTAGGATAGTGAATCGCACTGTAACATAGCAAATGAGCACATTCCCTGGAGTGTAGGAGTAGGATAAAGGGGAGTAACAGAGTAGGCGATAGGTGACATCACAGGGGGGTATGTATGAAAGAAATGAAGCTCATTGGAGCACAGTGGCATGTGAAAGATGTCAGTGACACATCATGGAAAGAGGAGTGTCAACAAGTAGGCATGGGAAAGCCAAGAAATGGAAGGTGTACACTATGAATAACACCAAAGTTTCTTGCTGGGCGTACATGTGCACGTGTGCATGCCTGGATGCACGAGTAAGATAGAGTGTGCGCGTGTAAGCGTGAGTGCGCGCGTTTAAGCTGGAGTAAGCATGTAGGAGCCTGTTTAAAGACCTGTAAGCTTGTTTGCGCTAGTGTGTGCGGTTTAACCCGAATAAGCAGATTCTAGTCCGTCTAAGCATGTGTCCGCGCGTATTAGCTGCTGTGAGCATGTTTGCGCTTGTATGCTCATCGCTCCCCCCTGAGGAAACAGAAAGGAAAAGGAAGCAGAAGAAATAGTAGGAAGCTAGCAGGGAATACTGGCAGAGCTAGCAGGTGAAAACAATCAGAAGCAGGCAATTACACAGGCAGAACAGTAGCCCAGCCCAGCACTTAAAACTCTGCAAACAACAGTGCAGTATGTTTCTCTCAAGAGACACTGCAACAGAAGAGTAAGCAATTAGAAGTGAAAACT
This sequence comes from Protopterus annectens, assembly GCF_019279795.1. Classification (NCBI taxonomy): domain Eukaryota; kingdom Metazoa; phylum Chordata; order Ceratodontiformes; family Protopteridae; genus Protopterus; species Protopterus annectens. The sequence continues at coordinate 1,781,666,139 of NC_056737.1, read as the reverse complement.
GAAAAAGCTTCACTCAGACCAAAAACGCTAGGGGCTGCCATAGCTGTTATAAGGAGACATATGCAACATGCTGAGGGTGGTGACTATGCAAATGCTGCTGGACAACCCACAGTGAGGAGACGGAGAAGAGTGTACAGGCCCAGGATCACCTACCAGGGTCACATGAGCTGGAGATAGTGGAGCTCTATAGAGTGGACAGAGACCTCCTACAGCAAATTGTTGAGGTGTGCAGGCCACGCCTCACACACTGAACCAACAGAGGGGAACCCATCCCAGTGGAAACCCAGGTATGTGTTGGCCTAAGAATACTAGCAACCGGTACCTTCCAGAGACCAACTGGTGATATCATGGGGATATCACAGGCATCAGCATCCAGGGTACTGCACCAGTTCCTGGATGCCATGTCAGCACATGTCGGTGATCATGTATATTTCCTCAATTCCCGTGAGGTATTGGCCAGCAATATGCGTCTCTTCCAGCAAATAGCGGAATACCCTGAGGTAGTGGGTGCAATAGACTGCACGCATATATGCATCAAAGCACCAGCTGGTGAGCTGGGTAGTGCCTACATTAACCGCAAGGGCTTCCCCTCCATCAACTGCCAGGTCGTGTGTGATGCCTAGGGCATAATAATGAATGTGTGTGCTGGCTGCCCTGGAAGCTACCATGATTCCCATATCTGGCATTTGACGCAGCTGTACCAGACATTTGCCAATGGGGACATCCCACATGGTCACTTAGTGGGGGATGCTGACTACTCACTGGAGCCATGGCTGATGACACCCATCAGAAATGCACACGCACCTGAACAAGAACACCATAATGAGGCACATGCACAAACAAGAAATGTAATCAAGCGTGTGTTTGGGTTGCTCAAGTCACGGTTCCAGTGCCTGGACACATCTGGTGGAGCCTTGCAGTACCACCAACTACATGTACCCAAATTGTCATGGTATGTGCTGTGCTACATAATATGATTCTGCGAAAACAGCTGCAGCAGGACCAGCATAGGGCTGGGCCAAACAGCCCTCCACCATTGCCAAGGCCATCACACGCAGAGCGTGACTCGGAGGAGGAACAACCTGAGCCTGCCCCAGTAGGCAGAAGGAGGCATGCCCAGTATGCCTTTGCCTTGGCAAAGAGGCAACACATAGCACATACACTGGCTCAGTAGGAACCCTGGAAATGATATCTCTCTCTGACTCACACATATAGTAAAAGGGATGCCTAAGTTGACACAACCTGCTTTCAAACATGTACAGGGAGTGTAGTATGTGCATCCAACATAGACAGCCCTGCAACATCACCTGAGGCATGATTGCCATGTGTTAAGCAATGTAACACTATGTAGTATATGCAAACTTGATGACCCTGACTAACATCCTACCCTCACCAAGCATGATGCCACAATATGAAGACAAGATGATCAATTACAATAATTGGCTTAAGTATTGCTTTTAGTCAAAGGAGATCCAATGCCTGTCAGCCTGGGATGACATGTTGAGTAAGACAAGATGCTCCATCTGCTATGGACGGCTTGCACCTATCACCCCTGGCCTTTTGGATACTGGCAAAGGCTGTTGTCACCCCCACCGTGCCTTGAATAGGTAAGGCTCAAAACACAAACCCACCTCCATAGGTATCACAAGGGATAAGAACCTAGAGGTAATGCTACCCAATGCCAGAAGTCTAAACTGCAAGATGCATGCAGTCCAAACTCTCCTCAGCATGAAGAATGTTGATATCTGTTCTGTAACAGAAACCTGGGTCAAGGCTCACAAGGGCACCCTAACACTACCAGGTTACACCTCATACCATGCTTTACAGCCCCAAAACATGGAACAAACTACAAAAGGAGGGTGACTATCAATAATTGTCAAGGATAACCACACCCCCAGGTTGGTGCCACAGCAAGAAGCAGCATGGACTATCCATGGGCAAGTAACAGTGGCTAAAACTGCCTCCCAGTTAGTAGCCTGCTACAGACCACCCTCCTAACTCTAGGAACCGCACTTGGCCTACTTCAGAACACATGAAAATATCAAGGTCTCTCCAAACAACATTATATTGGATGACTGAAAATACTCAAACATAGACTGGGAGCATTAATCTAGCTCCAACACCCTAGGCCAAAGGTTCCTAGAATTCATAAACCAAAATGCTATGGAACAACTTACCACTCCCACAAGAGGGGTAAGCATACTGGATGTGATAATCAGCAACATGGGTACCCTATGCCCAAGATGAGAAGTGTATCCCTCACTGGTAAGATCAGACCATAGAGTAATCCCACTGGATATTCACATCCTGACCCCAGTCCCTGGGCAGAAAAAACACAGTGAAAAACATGTGTAAAGTAATGTTGCACTCCTCCAAACTGAAGTGGAATGCATTAAAGGCCTTGTGCCTGTGGAAAATATGGGCCAGACCTCAGAACCCTTTATAAATGCATTCTATGAACACATTCAGGAATGCATGGATTATGCAATCCCAAATAAAACCAAGACCCAATCCCATACACGCAGGCATCTGACCTGGTGGACCCCAACCATTACCAAACCATGCAAGAGAAGGAGGAAGCTACTACATGATAGAGCAAAACCCAAAAAGGGAAGTAATCACTGATCAGTATTATGGCAAAAAAATATGGCCACACATAAAATCTTCTAAGGCCAGCTACAACATGTTGAATCTGGGAACCTTGAGGCAATGTTACACCTGCCTCATGTACACAGACAACCCCCTCCTCCCCCCAACAAATACAAATATATGTGAGAGATGCAACTATTTAGCCAAACTGGAGGCTGAGCTCTCTGAACTCAGTACTGGCAAAAACAGTCAGGAGGAGAAGGTAACCACACACACCACAAACCCAGTCTCACATAGACCTATCACAACTGCAAACCAAACACATAAACACACAAAAACATTCCTGGAGGCTCTAATTAAAAATCTACCTAAACAGCAGAGGCCTCCAAAGCAGACACCCAAGCAACCACTACCTCAAAACATAGCACATGCAACACATAGTTCACAAAGTCAGTGTGCCAAACAGTCACAGCCCTTAAGGCCAAGCACCATGCCTGATACACTTGTAATAGGTGACTCCATAGTCAGACACACTGATGTCCCGCTCACCAGACTGAACAAGGAAAAGGTTACAGTAAGCTGCCTGTCGGGTGCTAGAATCCACCACATAACACAAGCACTCAGGTCACTCCAAAGCAAGTACAAATATGACTCAGTCATTGTCCATGCTGGTGTGAATGACCTGAGACGTACCTCCCTGGACTACATGAAAAGAGACATAGAGGAGCTCTGTGATTATGTAGCCCAGGCTGGTATGACCCTGACACTGAGCAGCATCTTACCCTCACCAAGAATGATGCCACAGTACAAACACAGAATGATCAGCTTTAACAATTGGCTCAATTACTGGTGTCATTCTAAGGGGATCCAATGTCTGTCTGCTCGGGATGACATGCTTGACAAGCCACGTTGCTTCACAAGGGATGGCTTGCACCTGTCACCCGTGGGCTTCTGGATATTGGCCAAGGCTCTTGCCACCTCCATAGTGCCTTTTTTAGGCAGGGCTCAAAAGACAAACCCACCTCCCTAGAAAACACAAGTGGAAAAAAACTAAGGGTAATGCTGCTCAATGCCAGAAGTCTAAACCTCAAGATGCATGCTCTCGAGGCCCACCTCAGTATGGAGAACATTGATGTCTGTGCAGTGACGGAAACCTGGTTCAAGGCTCCTGAGAGCATCCCAGTACTACCAGGTTATACCTCATATCATGCTTTTCGGACCCAAAACTTGGACTGAACCACTAAAGGAGGGGGGTAGCCATATTCATCAAAGATACCCACACCTCCAGGTTACTGGCAACGCACGAAGCATCGGAGACCATCTATGTGCAACTAATCATAGGCAAAACTGCCGTACAGTTTGCAGCATGCTACAGCCCACCCTCTCAAACTCAGGAACCCCACTCAGCCTTCCTGAAGACACTGGAGAGTATGAATGTCTCTCCAAATACCATAATTTTGGGAGATGTCAACTACCCAAACATAGACTGGGAGCATTACTCAAGCCCAACACCCTAGCCCAAAGGTTCCTAGAATTCATAAACTGAAATGCAATGGAACAACTAGTCACCACTCCCACAAGAGGAGATAATATACTAGACCTGATCATCACAAACATGGGGACACAATGCTCCACACCGGAAGTATACCCATCATTGTTGAGATCAGACCATAAATTAATCTCACTGGAAATCCACATCCCGCCCCCACCCCCTGCACAAAAGACCACAGTGAAGAATTTCTCAAAAGCCGACTTCACACTTCTTAAGACTGAAGTGGTATCCTTCAAGGCCCCTGGGCCACTGGAAACCACAGACTACACTGCTGAATCCTTTATAAACACTTTCTATGGACACCTTCAAGAATGCATGGATCATGCAATCCCAAATAAAACCAAGACCCATTCCCCCAAAGGCAGGCGTCCTGTCTGGTGGACCCCAGCCATTAACAAACTTTACAACAGGAGGAGGAAGCTACTACATGACAGAGCAAAATCCCTAAAAGGGAAGGCATCTCTGATCAGTACTATCAAAAAACCACGATCACTCATAAAATCATCCAAGGTCAACTTTGACAGAAAAATCGCAAAGGACACAAAAGACAATCACAAGGCCTTCTTTACTTATGTTAGAAACCTGGGTGGAAACTCCCAGATATGGTCAGAGTTAGTCCAAAACGACACAAAATACACTGAACCCACAGACATTGCCAACATTCTGGCAGGCAGGTTCAGTGCAAATTCCCCCCTCCCCTCTCCCCCCCAAAAGGAGAAATATCTATCCCAGCAGAGTGTAGCCTCCCTGACATCTCAGATGCCCAGATGAAAGCCACCCTCTCCAAAGCTAAAAACACAGCATTAATGGGACCAGACAGTGTCCTGGGTTGCGTGCTACATGAACTCCAAGAGGAACTAAACCCGCACATAAGGCTGCTGTTTAATCTCAGCCTTACTACAGGATATGTACCCAAAGAATGGCGTACAGCAACAGTGGTCCCACTCCACAAAGGAGGTGCTTCTACAGTTCCTGGAAATTAACGCCCCATAAGCTTGGCGAGCCTGGTCTGCAAAGTTATGGAGAGGATCATTATGGAACTCATAAACAAAGACATTGGGGACCTACAGACACTGGATCCTAAACAATTTTGCTTTATCAAGGGCAGATCCTGCCTTTTGAACCTGGTCGACTTTTTTGAAACAGTCACTAAGGCCATTGATGAGGGTAAGGCAGTTGACACTGCCTACCTTGACCTTGCAAAAGCTTTCAACACAATACCCCACTCGGGCATCATAGACAAGCTCAACAGCTCAAATATAAACCCATATGTCATAAGATGGGTTGCAAACTGGCTCAAGGACAGAACCCACAAGGTCAGAATTGCTGGAGCCATGTCAGACTCCAAGCCAGTCACAAGTGGTGTCCCACAGGGCTCTGCCTGGGACCCCTCTTGTTCGGCATTTATTTTTCCGTGATGCAAGCAAACATAGGAGGATTGTTGCAGAAAATGTTTGCAGATGACTGCAAACTGGGTGCCATAATTGATACTCCAGCAGACACAAGCATCCTTCAGAAAGGCCTCATAGAAATGGATAACCGGTGCCAGAGCCATGGCCTTAAACTGAACAGCAAAAAATGTATAGTCATACCCTTTGGGAAAAACAAGGTACCCACAAATTACCACATAGGTTGTAATCCATTAAGTACAGAAGAAGTAAATAGGGACCTGGGGACTCAAGTTGATAGCAATCTCTCATTTGACAACCATGTGGCCAAATTATTTAGAAAAACATTTCAAACAGCCCACCTAATCATGAAGGTATTCACATCTACATCAAGAGAGGTCATTGTACCCCTATACTCTTCTCTTATCAGGCCCATAATTGAGTACAATGCCCCATTTGTGATGTACCTTACTCGACACCTGCAGCAGTTAGAAAGACCCCAAAAGTACCTCACCAAGATGATACAGGGTCTCAAACATTTGTCATATGCTGCCCGGCTGAAGAAACTCCAGCTCTATTCAGTCGCATACCGCCTACTCAGAGGCGATCTATGCCTGACGTACAAGGCCATGTCCAATCCGAAGTTAATGGACATGCTCCACCTCAGAAAATCCAAATCCATCAGAGCCACGAGAGCGAGAGATTTGAACCACAACACAGAAATAAATAGGATGTGCTGGAGGGACAGATTCATAACCCAGAAGCTCCCTACACTCTGGAACAGAATCCCAGTCCATGTTAGGCAGAGGCCCTCACTGACTCTCTTCAAGAGAAATCTTGACGAGTGGATGGGAGATCGTAGGTTTACACTGGGGGTCATCTCTGTGTAACTACTAGACAGAGGCACAGTAAACTAAACCCTAAATGGGCATAATATTCACATTCCAAGGGGTGGCGAAAGCCACACACACTCTGGCTAGGCTTATAAATGCCCTAGGGCAGATAGCTTAGTATGAACCTATGAACCTATGAAGATACAAATTATACAGGACACTAAGGATAATCACAAGGCTTTCTTAACTGATGGTAGGAACCTTGGTGGAAATTCACAGATATGCTGAGAATTACTCCAAAATTACAAACAATACACCAAACCCACACACATTGCCAACATCCAACCTGACAGGTTCAGTGCAAAATCCCCCCCCCCCACCAAAATGCCAAATATCTATCCCAGAAGAGTGCTGGCCCCCTGACATTGCAGATGCTGAGGTAACAGCCAGTGTCACCAAAGCAAAACACACAGCATCAATGGTACCAGATGGTGTCCTGGGCTGCGTCCAAAATGAACTCCAAGAAGAATGGAACACCAAATAAAGCTACTGCTCATTCTCAGCCTTACCACAGGATATGTACCCAAAGAGCAGTGTACAGCAACAGTGGTCCCTCTCCACAAAGGTGGTGCCTGAATGGATACTGCAAACTATCACCCCAGAATCCTGACTAGCTTGGTCTGCAAAGCTATGGAAAGGATCATCATGGACCTCAGAAATAAAGATATTGGGGACCTACAGACACTGGACCCTACCCAGTGTGGCTTTCTTAAGGGCAGATCCTGCCCCTTAAACATGTTTGACTCATTTGAAACAGTCACCAAGGCCATTGATGAGGGGAATGTGGTCCACATAGCCTATCTGGACCTTGCAAAAGCCTTCCATACAATACCCCACTTGTTCATTATAGATAAGCTCACCAGCTTAAATATAAACCCCTATTCAAGTAGATGGGTTGCAAACCAGCTCAGGGACAGAACTGACATGGTCAGATATGCTGCAGCCATGTCAGACTACAAACCAGCTACAACTGGCATCCCACAAGGCTCAGTCCTGGGACCTCCCTTGTTTGGTATATATTTCCCAGAGGTACAGGCCAACATGGAAGGACTGTGTCTGAACAAGTTTGCAGATGACTACAAACTGGGCACCATATCTGACCCTCCAGCTGACACAAGCATCCTACAAAACAGCCTCATAGAAACAGACAACTGGTGCCAGAACCATGTCATCAAGCTAAATGCAGAAAAGTGTATAGTCATCCCCTTTGGAAAAGCAGTAAGTGCCCACCAATTACCACATAGGTGTTAACCCATTAAGTAATAAGAGACCTGGGGACACAAGTTGATAGAAATCTTGCATTTGACAACCATGTGGCCGTAGTGGTTAGAGAAACATATCTTATACCCACCTAATCATGAAGGTATTCACATCTAGATCAGGGGAGGTCACCGTGCCTCTTCAGTCATCCATCATCAGCCTCACAATTGAGTACAATGGCCCTTGTGGGATGTACCTTAGCAGACACCTCCAGCAACTGGAAAGACCCCAAAAGTACCTCACCAGGAGGATCAAAGGGCTCTAACAGATGCCATGTGTTGCCTGATTAAACAAACTGCAGCTCCACACAGTGCCATACTGTCTGCTCAGAGGCGATCTGTGCCTGATGTATAAAGCCATGTCCAAGCTGAAATCAATGCACATGCTGCACCTTGTAAAATCTGAATGCCAGTGAGCTATGCACATGAGAGACCTGAACCTCAGCACTGACATAAATAGGACATGCTGTAGTGATTGATCCATAACCCAGAAGCTCCCTCCACTCTTGAGTAAACTCCCAGTCCAGGTTAGCCAGAGAGTCCCTCATTGACTCTCTTCAATAGGAATCTTGATGAGTGGATGGGAGATGGTAGGTTTACCCTGGGTATCACTTTTTTGTCATGGGTAGACAGAGGCACAGTATACTAACCTTGAAAAATGTCATGGCAAACTCCAGTTAAAATGTGTGTTGATAGACAAACACACTGACTAGCATTAGAAATGGCCTAGGGCACATAGCTAGTGTTTGTCAATGTCCACCCAAGTTGCGGAATACACTACTAATGTTGGACAAGCCTGGTTTAAGTAATCCATAGCTGAACAAAATGCAACATGGTCATATTTGCATAACTGGCCCTTAACCAGTCTGGTGTGCTCAGTATGAATATTTAAAGCAGTGATAGGACTGAAACCCAGGATACTGTCCACCACAGTGAAAGTACTGAACCAGTACACTATACGATATTACAGTGTTTGGTCAGTATGAAAGAATGTTGACAACTGTATGCAAACTATCCCATGGAAACCCTGCAGGCACAGCATAGTCCCTGTTGGGTTCAGACACAAAGCAGTTGGGCAGTAAGAACACAACATGACTTCCAACACACAACTATAAATGTGAAATATTGTTGAAGTTCACACACAACCACAAATGTGGTGGACCTCAGATCTCAACATATGGAAAGCTCACACTGAGCATGCTCGCACACTTTGATAAATGAGACATATGTCAGGCAACAAGCCATGAAAGCCTGAACTGGGCATGCTCACACACATAGGCCATGTCTCAGTATAGCAGTTGGCCACACATATCTGGCATTTGTATGTGTTAAGCCAGGAAACTCCCACAATACAGCAATCTGCCCAGTGAACACAGTTAAATGACAACAGAGTGTGTAATTTTCTTGGAAAGAAATGGCCCTTTTGGCAACTGGAAGAACACACTACATGATGTACATTCCTCTTTCGAAAGACTGATGATGTCAGCACCCTATAAGTATAGCAGGAGAAGGAGAACTTCACAGTAATGCAAGTAGCGCGCTCTGCTAATGTGTTTCTCTTAAGTATCATAACATCGTTAGTTAGGGGTTTGAATCCTGCAACTGCTCAGTGTGTGTGTTTGGGGGGGTTAGGGTGTGTGCAATTTTCTTGGAAAGAAATGGCCCTTTTGGCAACTGGAAGAACACACTACATGATGTACATTCCTCTTTCAAAAGACTGATGATGTCAGCACCCTATAAGTAAAGCAGGAGAAGGGAAACCTCGCAGTAATGCGAATAGCGCGCTCTGCTAATAAGTCTCTCTCAAGTGTCATAACATAGTTTGGTAGGGATTTAAATCCTGCAACTGCTCAGTGTGTGTGTTTTTTCTTGGAAAGAAATGGCCCTTTTGGCAACTGGAAGAACACACTACATGATGTACATTCCTCTTTCAAAAGACTGATGATGTCAGCGCCCTATAAGTATAGCAGGAGAAGATAAACCTCCCAGTAATGCGAATAGCTCTCTGCTAATGCGTCTCTCTCAAGTGTCATAACATAGTTAAGTAGGATTTTGAATCCTACAAATGCCATGTGTGTTTTTGTCAATGTGTGGTGGGTGTTGCTTTTATTATTGTATGACATATATTATAGCAGTAATTTCAATGCACACATGAGGTATGTGTGTGCCACATAGAGATATGTACCTGTGACCTTAAATAGTTCCTATGTGTGAAGCCTGCCTCATGTGAATACATGGAATTTGCATTACACAACTTTTTCACTGTGGTTTTCTGTGCAGGGGCTGGGGTTGGTATGTGAATATAGTGAGATTACTCTATGGTGTCATCTTACCAGTGAGGGATACACTTCTGGTCTGGAGCATAGAGTCCACATGTTGGTGATGATCAGATGCAGTATGTTTTCCCCTCTTGTTGGAGTGGTAACAAGTTGTTCCATAGCATTTGAGTGTATGGATTCTAGGAACCTTTCGCCTAGGGTGTTGGAGCTACAGTAATGCTCCCAGTCTATGTGTGGGTAGATGCAGCTGCCCAGTATAATGTTGTTTGGAGACACCTTCATATATTCATGTGTTCTTAAGTAGGCCAAGTGGGTTACCTGTGTTTAGGAGGGTGGTCTGTAGCAGGCTATGAACTGGAAGTCAGTTTAACCCACTGTTAGTTGCACGTGGATAGTCTGTGATGCTTCATGCTGTGGCAACAACCTGGGGGTGTGGGTATCCTTGACATTTATTGAGACTCACCCTCCTTTCATAGTTAGTTCCATGTTTTGGGGCTGTCAAGCATGGTATGAGGTGTAACCTGGTAGTGCTAGGGTGCTCTTGGGAGTCTTGAACCTGTTTTCTATTACTGCACAGATATCAACATTCTCCATGCTGAGTAGAGTTTGGACTGCATGCATCTTGCGGTGTACATGTCTGACACTGAGTATCATTACTTCCATTTTCTTATCCCCTGTGCTATCTATGTCGGTGGGTTTGTGCTTTCAGCCTTACCACCAGAATGCAAAGATGTGCAGATATTACACTTTTGTAATTAATAGTGGTGTATAAAAAACTACAATGACAATCACACTGTTAATGCATCAGGCATGCTGGGATATACCCACAATGATACCATTACACTGTACTGTTAACAACATAGGTTCATAGGTTAATAGGTTCATACTAGGCTATCTGCCCCAGGGCATTTATAAGCCTAGCCAGAGTGTGTTTGGCTTTCGCCACCCATTTTAAATTAATTTTGCTATGCCCTTTTTCGAGGTTAGTATACTGTGCCTCTGTCTAACAGTGACACAGAAGTGATACCCAGGGTAAACCTATGATCTCCCATCCACTCATCAAGATTCCTCTTGAAGAGAGTCAATGAGGGACTCTGCCTAACCCGGACTGGGATTTCATTCCAGAGTGAAGGGAGCCTCTGGGTTATGAATCTGTGCCTCCAGCATGTCCTATTTATTTCAGTGCTGAGGTTCAAGTCTCTCGAGTGCATAGCTCGATGGGATTTGGATTTTCTGAGGTGCAGCATGTCCATTAATTCCAGGTTGGACATCGCTTTATACGTCAGGCACAGATCACCTCTGAGCAGGCGGTAATCCACTGAGTAGAGCTGGAGTTTCTTTAACCGGGCAGCATATGGCATCTGTTTGAGCCCTTTGATCCCCTTGGTGAGGTACTTTTGGGGTCTTTCCAGTTGCTGCAGGTGTCTGTTAAGGTACATCCCAAAAGGGGCATTCTACTCAATTATGGGCCTGATGAAGGATGAGTAAAGAGGCACAATGACCTCCCCTGATGTAGATGTGAATCCCTTCATGATTAGATGGGCTATATAAAATGTTTCTCTAACCACTTTGGCCACGTGGTTTTCAAATGAGAGATTGCTATCAACTTGGGTCCCCAGGTCCCTAATTACTTCTTCTGTACTTAATGGATTACCACCTATGTGGTAATTTGTGGGCACTTTGTTTTTGCCAAAGGGGATGACTATACACTTTTTGGCGTTTAGCTTGAGGTCATGGCTCTGGCACCAGTTGTCTGTTTCTATGAGGCCCTTTTGGAGGATGCTTGTGTCGGCTGGAGAGTCGATTATGGCACCAAGTTTGCAGTCATCTGCGAACTTGGTCAGCCACAGTCCTTCCGTGTTGGCCTGTACCTGCGAGAAATATATACCGAACAAGAGAGGTCCCAGGACTGAGCCTTGTGGGATGCCACTTGTTTGGAGTCTGACATGGCTCCAGCAATTCTAACCATGTGGGTTCTGTCCTTGAGCCAGTTTGCAACCCATCTAGTGACATAGGGGTTTATATTTAAGCTGGCGAGCTTATCTATAATGCCCGAGTGGGGTATTGTATCGAAGGCTTTTGCGAGGTCCAGGTAGGCTGGGTGGACCACCTTCCCCTCGTCAATGGCCTTGGTGACTGTTTCAAAGAAATCGACCAGGTTTAAGAGGCAGGATCTACCCTTAACAAAGCCGAACTGAGTAGGATCCAGTGTCTGTAGGTCCCCAATATCTTTATTTATGAGGTCCATGATGATCCTTTCCATAGCTTTGCAGACCAAGCTAGTCAGGCTTATGGGGCGATAGTTTCCAGGATCCGTTGAGGCAGCACCTTTGTGGAGAGGGACCACTGTTGCTGTACACCACTCTTTGGGTACATATCCTGTAGTAAGGCTGAGATTGAACAGTAGTTTTATGTTTGGGTTAAGCTCTTCTTGGAGTTCATGTAGGACGCAGCCCGGGACACAGTCTGGTCCCATTGATGCTGTGTTTTTTGCTTTGTAGAGGGCGGCTCTTACCTGAGCATCTGAGATGTCAGGGGGGCAACACTCTGCTGGGATAGATATTTGCCCTTTTGGTGGGGAGGGGGTTTGCACTGAACCTGTCAGCTAGGATGTTGGCAATGTCTGTGGGTTCAGTGTATTTTTTGTCATTTTGGACTAATTCTGAGCATATCTGGGAATTCCCACCCAGGTTCCTAACATAACTAAAGAAAGCCTTGTGATTATCCTTAGTGTCCTTTGCAAGTTTTCTCTCGAAGCTGGCCTTAGACGATTTTATGAGTGCCCATAGTTTTTTGCTAATACTGATCAGAGATGCCTTCCCTTTTTGGGATTTTGCTCTATCATGTAGCAGCTTCCTCCTTCTATTGTCTAGTTTGTTTATGGCTGGGGTCCACCAGACAGGACGTCTGCCTTTGGAGGATTGGGTCTTGGTTTTATTTGGGATTGCATGATCCATGCATTCCTGAAGGTGTTCATAGAATGCGTTTATAAAGGATTCTGCAGTCTGGGCCGTATTTTCCACAGGCCCGGGGACTTTGAAGGATTACACCTCGGTTTTGAGGAGTGTGAAATTTGCTTTAGAGAAGTTTTTCACTGTGGTTTTCAGGGCAGGGGGTGGAGTCGGGATGTGAATATCCAGTGAGATTAGTTTATGGTCTGATCTTATCAGTGAGGGATACACTTCTGGTCTGGAGCATAGAGTCCCCATGTTGGTGATGATCAGGTCCAGTATTTTTTCCCCTCTTGTGGGAGTGGTAAGAAGTTGTTCCATAACATTTGAGTTTCTAAATTCTAGGAACCTTTGGGCTAGGGTGTTGGAGCTAGAGTAATGCCCCCAGTCTATGTTTGGGTAGTTGAAGTCACCCAATATAATGGTGTTTGGAGAGACCTTCATATTTCCCAGTGTTCTCAAAAAGGCAGAGTGGGGTTCCTGGGTTTGGGTGGGTGGTCTGTAGCAGGCTATAAACTGGAAGGCAGTTTTACCCACTGTTAGTTGCATATGGATAGTCTCTGATGCTTCGTGCTGTGCCACCAACCTGGAGGTGTGGGTATATTTGACGAATATTGATACTCCCCATCCTTTTGTGGTTCAGTCCAAGTTTTGGGGCCGAAAAGCATGGTATGAGGTATAACCTGGTAGTGCTGGGGTGCTCTCGGGAGCCTTGAACCAGGTTTCTGTTAATGCACAGATATCAATGTTCTCCATGCTAAGGAGAGTTTCGAGTGCATGCATCTTGCGGTTTAGACTTCTGGCGTTGAGTAGCATTACTCTTAGTTTCTTATCCCTTGTGATACCTATGGAGGTGGGTTTGTCTTTTGAGCCTTGCCTAAAAAAGGCACTATAGGGGTAGCAAGAGCCTTTGCCAATATCCAAAAGCCCAGGGGTGACAGGTGCAAACCGTCCCTAGCGAAGCATCATGGCTTGTCGAGCATGTCATGCCAGGCTGACAGGCATTGGATCCCCTTTGAATGACACCAATACTTAAGCCAATTGTCGAAATTGATCATCTCGTCTTCATATTGTGGCATCATTCTTGGTGAGGGTAAGATGTTACTCAAGGTCAGGGTCATACCGGCCTGGGCTACATGCTCAGAGAGCTCCTCTATGTCTCTTTTCATGTAGTCCAGGGAGGTATGTCTCAGGTAATTCACACCAGCATGGACAATGACTGAGTCATATTTGTACTTGCCTTGGAGTGACCTGAGTGCTTGTGTTATGTGGCAGATCCTAGCGCCCGACAGGCAGCTCACCGTGACCTTCTCCTTGTTCAGCCTGGTGAGCGGGACGTCAGTGTGCCTGACGATAGAGTCACCTATTACAAGTGTATCAGGTGTGTTGTTTAGCCTTAAGGGCTGTGACTGTTTGGCACACTGGCTTTGTGAGCTATGTGTTGCACGTGTTTTGTTTTGGGGTAGCGGTTGCTTGGGTGTCTGCTTTGGAGGTCTCTGCTGCTTAGGCAGATTTTTATTTAGAGCCTCCAAGTATGTTTTTGTGTGTTTATGTGTTTGGTTTGCTGTCATGGTAGGTCTATGTGAGACTGGAATTGTAGTGAGTGTGGTTTCCGTCTCCTCCTGACTGGTTTTGCCACTACTGAGTTGAGAGAGCTTAGCCTCCAGTATGGCTATATGGTTGCATCTCTCACATGTGTTGGAATTTGTTGGGAGGAGGAGAGGGTTGTCTGTGTACATGAGGCAGTTGTAACATTGCCTCAAGATTGCCAGATTCACCAGCTGGACTGGAGAGGAGATTGACAACTGACCTTTGGACATGCTAGAATGGTATTGGGAATTCCTTTATAATTGAAAAAAGGGCCAATGGGGAACAAGGTACTCAAGGGGAGTTTGTGAGGGTATAGTGCTTTTAATATTTTAGTGCTGACTTATATAATTGCTTTAGTGAGCAAGTGCCAGGTAACTTAAATGCAATGTGTTACAGGTAACTTAAATGCAAAAATGACAAACAGTAACTTTCTTTCAAGTGAAACATGATAATATTACTACAGTTCTATGTAGTCACCCTGTGCATCAGCACCATGTTATCCTGTTCCTGCATCAATGTGACAGATTGCAGGAGGTGGCACAGTTTCATCATATGCACAGGGTGTGTACTTGGTATGCCTGAGTCTGCCACTGATACATCCAATTGACATGTATGTGTGTGTGTGTGTGTGTTAGTGAGGGACAACAGTACAACATGGGGCAATGTTGATGCAGTGTGTGTGTGTATGTGTTAGCCCTAGGTGTTAGTATTATGCATGTGTGTATGCATGCACACAGTTCCACCTCATGGCTGCCATATACGGGTGTTTGTGGACAGCCACAGACTGTACCTGCCAGGTCATACAGATCACTGTCTCTGGCCATGGACACGGTACCTGTGCCTGGCAGGGGTGCTACGGACAGTATCCGGTACTAAGCCAGACTGGGTACTGTCATCAGAAGCAGTTGGTTGATGACTGGACACATGTCCCTGCTGGGACTGTCCAGAGCCACGTGCACGTGGTCTCCTAGGGTGGTCTGATGACAGCACAGACCCAGCATTGCTGGGGCTGGTACTGGCACTATGGGAGCGGCTGCGGGTTTGTTGTCATCCGTGATGACTGCCAGCTGCTGATGTTGCTGGCATACGTCCATGTCGATGCCTCAACCGTCCTGCATTGTCCTGGCTCATGGACATGTAATGTGTCCCCAAACATCTGTCAATGACCTCGCCGACAGTACGGATGGCAGCCGCAACGTCACACATAGTGTCATTCATAGCAGTGCGATGTGCTCTAAGCTCCCTCAGACCCTGTCTGGTGTATCGTTCCATACGTGCCTGTGCCTGCATTACAGCCCGGAACATAGCTGAGGTTGAAAGACCTCTGTGGGCACGTCTGACAGGGGCAGTACGACCACGGATGCTCCCACGAGAACCCTTGGACATCTGCCTGTGTGGTACCATGTCAGGACTCTGGCCATGGCTGCTATGAGGGGATGCATGTGCCACTGATACCACATTACCCTGGTCAATGCCCACTGTATGCTGTCCCTCAGCTAAGGACATTGGTGACAATGGATGTATCGGCAGGATGACTGTGCGCATTGATGGGGTTGACTGCTGTGTACTGTCGATTGGCTGACCAACAACAGACCCTGATGCACCTCCCTGTGCCATTACACATGTATCATCATTATCACTATCCCCAGCAGTGGCTTCAGGTTCCCTGCTGCACACCACCAGAGCAAAACCAGAACCTGTGAGAAGAATACAGGAAACACAGTTTACAATGTGTACACAATGTTACCACAGATGCACACGGGCACATGCACACATGGGCACATGCACACATGGGCACATGCACACAAGCACACATGGGCACATGCACACATGCACACATGCACACATGCACATGCACACATGCACACATGGGCACATGCACACATAGACACATGCACATGCACACATGGGCACATGCACACATGGGCACATGCACACATGCACACATGGGCACATGGGCACATGCACACATGCACACATGCACACTCCTCAGTACATGAGATACAAACACACACACACAAACACACCTGCAATCCAACACATAACAATACTGTTTGAGGGTATTATTACTATTATTATCATTAGTATTAAAAGTATTGTTATTACACACTCACCAGCATGGATTGGCTGCCTTGCTGTTACTCCAGAGGGACCTGCACAAATAAGACAGTTATTGTCAGTGGGCACAACTGTGCCATTGATACTGTGAGTATGATACAGTACAGTAGTACAACAGTTGGCTTTCACAGGTGTACTGCTGATATTGAGAATATAAATCTTGCACAATAATGTCCAGGATAACAGCTACAAACACAGTACACATCTCACACATGCATAAACTACCAGTGCAGAGAACAGTCAACTACAGACATGGCATGTTACCTGCACACTCCATGTCCACATGCTGGGTGGCTCCAGCCTCCATCATTACACACATCTGTGGATGTTGTTGTTGTTGGGCTGGAGCCACAACACTTAGGAGGAGCTCCTCCAGTCTGGTGAGGGGGGGTATATAGGTGCCCCACCACCTGTGGCAAGCTGTTGCCTGTGGATATCAGACGCACGCTGACGGACATTTCTAATTAAATTACTGCAGTGATGGCGTACCTGCTCATATGTCCAGTTATGCATGCCTATGTCATTTACCCGACGGACAAGGTCTTGCCACAGTGCAGCCCTCTCCTGCTGGTTCTGGCTGGTCTGGGAAAAGAGTGTTGAAAAATCCCGCACCAGGCTCTGGTGTATCTCCTCATCCTCTGCTGCCGAATAACAGGGGTTGCGCTGATGCACCATCGCCCTGGAAGGAAAAGGAAAATATGTGAGCAAGTAACATGGCACACATAATACTCTACTGAACTGATATCACTGAGCTGCCATATATAGCATCTGTCTGTCTATCAGGGGATACACATGTAAATTACCACATATCAGTACTCAGCCAACAACTGTGTGACAGTGCCTGCCACAATCCTTACAACAAACTAGTATACACCAGCACTCAGCACACTGTTTTGAGGTCCAATGCACAACCTCACACTGGGGGTATGTATTAAGGTAATGGATGGGGAATATTGTCATCCCATGCAATGCATGCAATGCACAGTTACAATTTCAATGGTAATGCACCCTAGTCTTTGCGGCCATACCCCTACCTACACCACAGTCATATACACGGAACCACAGCACATCATATGGCAATGTAGTATGTTTGTATCCCAATAACTGACACATCTTTCTCTGGCCTCACACCAAGGACACACACTACCATGACAGACACAAAGTCATGCTGAGCAATCACACCATTACAGACCTTGCACGCAGTCGGTGGCACACTCATTCCACCTCACATAGTTGGTATTGCAATGAGTACATGTGTATGTGCATTGTGTCATAGGCAGGTAGTATGCTATTGGCCCTGGGCCTACAGCAGCATACTGTTAGCAACCTTAAACTACATATGTATGTCCAGCCTTCACTAACAGTTGCAGTATGTCCCTTGCCCTATACACATCTTCATATAAATATAGATACAGACTGCTAACACATATGGAGGGTTCACAGTATGTAGATTATTAGATTATGTACTTTACATTACCTTTGTTTCTGACTTCTGTTTTGGATGGCTTGCTGCTGGCTGGCTTGCTGCTGTCTGGCTTGCTGATGGCTTGCTGCTGCTGTCTTGATGATTTTTTCTTTTTATTATTTTTTTTTTGGTGTCTCTCTCTCTGTCTCCCTGCAGTTGCTGCAATGATATTATTGCATGTGTGGACTGGGAGTACAGGCTGCTTTTGTAGGTATCTGCACATGTGCATGTGATGGCCTCTGCACCAATTGTTAGCCAGCATTTACTAATTGCATGCAGCCTGCTGTGTGGTAATTGCAGTTCTCACTGTGATGTCAGGACAGTGCTATAAAATGTTAGGTTAGGTAGGTGTAGCCCTTTCAGTTTTTCAAGGTGGGGACCATGCTGGTTTGCTGTGGACACTGTTCTGTGAGTGTAAAGGTTGGTATGTCTCTCGTATCTAAGGCAGTGTTGTAGGCACTGAAATGCATGTTGTACTGAAACCTGACTGTTGCTTCTTCCAGTTCATTCTTCTCAGTGTGTATGTTAACTGACACCTAATAATACTAATACTGTTTACATGGGAGTATGTGCTTTCCTGTGGGACTTATGGATTAACTGGTATACAACAGTAGCTCTTGCAATTTGTTGCTATGGCTTCACTATTTAGCCTTTACATTCACTCCTTGAAGGCCTGCTAAGTGTCTTTACTGGAATGTGTTGCTATGGCTTTCCTATTTTTCATTTACATTCACTCCTTGTAATGCATGGTATATTTCTTTCAGCAGCAATTCCTTATATGTTTGGTGTGGTTTGGTGGTACTGCATGCAGTCTGGTAAGGCCAAGGTGTGGGGTTTGACACCTACAAAGTTATCTTATTTTGTTGCTGAGCAGTAGTGGGGCCTTGTACTTTGTACTAACAGTTATGAATATCAGGCACATGCAGTGCGTGTAAACTGCTATACTGTCCTTATTTTATTAGATGGCTGCATCCTTTGATATTTCTGGGTTGTACTCCTACATGAGGGTGTGCTTGTGGAAGCAATTCTACAGCTATTCACAGAGTGTGTGACAGCAGACAGAATGATGTGCCTGTGAGTTTCTGACACTTGCAGGCCTCAGATACTCTCAGGTGTATATTTTAGCAGCCTCAGGGAATGGTACATATCAGTGGGATACACCCTTGATATATTTCAGATATTCTGCAGTTGTGACTGTGGGGTATTTTGAGCATATGTATTACTACACCATTTCTGACATGCAAGTAGTGTGTACTTTAACTAATTGAGAATTACCATTGCATGGGATTCCACACCTTTCTGCCTACTGTTAGTACATTTCACAGGGAGTCAGTGGGGCACAGTTAACATTTGTTTGCAAATCAGGAACATCCCTGTAAATCAGTCCCAGTTGCGAGGTCTGGCCTCTTACCTATTCAAATATGGCGGTGTTTATCCTGCTCTGATAGTGTGTGTGGTTTGTAAGGTGCTACTGTCACATTATTACCTACTAGCATGGCTGTTTCTCTTATCACACTAATGCAATGCAATTCCATAAGAATTGCCAGTAAAGATACAAGAAAAGCTTTGAGTAATAGCCTTCCTATATTCCCTTTACATTCAGTCCTACTATTTCATGATATATTGCTTTCAGCACAAAGTTCTTGTATATCAGTCATGGCTTAGTGGTAGGTTATGCAGACTAGTGTTTCCAAGGTCCTGGGTTCGAGACTGACAGAGGAATTTTATTTTGCTGCTAAGCAGACTACAGGCCTTGTAATTCAGAGTGACTAAGGCACCTTTAAGCAGTTGTAAGCGGGTTAGCGCTGGTTTGCGCTGTGCTCACGCATGCGCACTGTCACTTAGCTTCGCACACACATGCTTAGCTAAGCGCACACAAGCGCACACCCGCTGACTACTGCTTAAAAGTGCTTACTCTCGCTCACACCTGCGCTAATTTCTTTTAAATAAAAGAAAATGGGGAGATAGGAAAGTGGTGAAAAAGGGGGCACAAAGAGGGTAGGACAGTAGGAAAACAAGCTTGGGATTTGCAGGAAGGATGTAGGAAAGGCCCATAGCTGCCCATTTCTTTATCAGCAACAGCTGTGCATATGTGTGTAATTTGGTTTGAAATTTGAAACCTTCCACCCCAGAGAGGGGTGAGGGCAACAAAATATGTTGTACAGCCAATTGTAATTACCAGTTGACATGTCCAGCAGACATGTCTGCAAAATGAGCAGCTATGCATGGGGCATATTTTTTTTGTGGGAACAGAGTGCCCTTTTTTATTTTTTTTTTCAGGTGAGAGTGGAATGTGAGGTACAGGAAGTAGGTATATTTGGGGAGGTATGTAGGGGAGGTTAACAGACAAGACAAACAAGACGAATACAGGGGCGGATTATGACACATGTGGGGGGAAACACAATTGACGGGGACGGATGTTTGGATATCGCGAGCCCATTAGCCCACAGATGGCAACAGTGGAACTGAGATCCCCACCCATGGGCAGTTGCCACTGTGCCTTCACTGCCCAGAATGGGGCTGTGCTGGGGGCTGTGTAGGACAGGCAGGCACACCCGTGAGCTGCGCCACCCATGCCTCAAGCTGGCGTAGGGGTTCAAGCACAGAATGCCTGATCTCGCTACGCACCACAGACCGGACACTTTGGAGGGTGAGTGGACATTCTCCTCTGGCCACGCTTGCAGAGGGGGGATGAGCCCCATCCCCTGCAGCGCTTCCACCCGAAGGTGGCACAGGGCCACCGGAGGAGGTTCCAGCCTGGGCACTAGTGCCAGGTGCACTTGCCAGCTGAGGTGGGAGAGGTGGGTCCACTGGAACCCACCTTCCCTGTTGTTCTATGTTTAGCAATATTTTATGACATTTTAGGTTAGTAACAAACAATACCATTCAAAATTATTTGTAACAGCATGCATCAGTATTCCCATTAACCAAACACCCATGAATTCCAAACATTGAACAGCAAGCATAACACATGCATATTTTGAACAACAGTACACAATCCAACAGCATACAGGGTTGATTGATGGCAACAGGCCATCAGGTTTGGATATGTGAACAGGGCACATGCATCAACGTGCATGCAAATATGTATGAACCTACAGGACAAATGTCCATGGGAATTAATTGTGAATACACATACCCAGTTTGGTGTGGAATGGCATTATTTGTGAAAATAGGGTAGGGTGAAGAAATATTTCATTAACAACTTCAACTACCTATACATATGCTGTACATTTCTAGTAGCTGCAGATATATATACCCTACAGGTCTTAGTACAGTTTCCTATATGTAACCTTAGGAATGTTGGTGATGGGAATGTTACTGCTACATTAATATACATTGCATTTTTATTCATACACGTTCATATCTGGCTGTGTTCAGGTACAGCATCCTGCTACATTTGATTTACATGGCTCTAGACAACTGTGGATGTTCAGTATTTCATACAACCATACTATCTCCATATTGCAAGGGTACAGCAACATATCCAAATTGTGGGACAGACACATTCCAGCTTCAGTACTTTATTACAAACATTTCACTCTTTGGTTGTGGCTGTCTCATTCATTTCATTATGTACTGACTGCAGTATAACTTTATTCAAGACTTTTACAGCTTTCTTGGTCAATTCATACCTCTTTCTCACACTCTCACTTGTTTTATTTTTACAATTCAAGATGGTACTTAATTCTAGGCGTTATTAACACTTCTTACTTGGTTACAACAATCCTTTCCAACAGACTCACTTGTTTCATATGGCAGATTTTAAAAGGGCATGTATTTGACACATGTCTATCGTCTTTAGCTTGTTTACCAGTAATTTTCAGGCTGAAGCAAGTTATCTGATATTACAATACAGGTGGAAAATCGCTATTTCAGATTTGTTTAATTTTTATTTCTGGATTAAAGGCTGCATCACTTATTTAATCATACAGTACTAGCAGAATCTTTCTTCTAGTGTTATTTGAACTTTATTAATATGTAACAACACTGAACTCTTTTACAAGCTGTCTCACTTATATTCTATAACAATTACAGCAAAATAATTACTAACCTGCCTGGTGGTGCAACCGCACCAGCCTATCATCATAGGCTCACCGATTCACGGAACACACACCTGCAGCTGTGATATAAATGAAGTAATATTGGAACATACATCTCCATAATATCAGCTAGGCTAATTTTTTACATACTTAATTACATGGATACTTACTCAGTAGTGGGATGTTGGACATTTGCCAGGCCTCCTGGATCCAACGGTTCAGTTGGTCCTGCTTTCGTCTCTTCAGGTCCGCATAGTGGTGACGGACCTGTTCACCAGTCCTTGGTATGCCTGTGGCACTGGTGAGATCATGGGCCAACCGGTTCCATGCCTCTGCCTTGTACGCACCCCAGAGAACCTGGCCTGCATGAGTTGAGCCTCATGATCGTGGACTAGGAACCAAACCATATATTTGGACTCCTCAACACCCCACCTCTGTGCTTGGAAGGGACTGCCCTCTCCTACACCTGCCATCCTGACTGCAAATAGGTTCCACAATCAGTTATGCTGTGTATTCCCGCCTACTGCATTCATGGCTTAGTGGTTCAGTACTTTTACTATGATGCACAGTTTCCTGGGTTCGAGCCTGGGCATTACACTTTTTTTATTTTACTACTGTCTAGACAGGCTAGGAGGTGTGTGTGTCTGTGTAAAGGCGGCTTTGATACAGCTTGCTCAACGTTGCCTGCCGGTAAGCCAGTTGGCACGCTGCACAGCTCCACGCAAACGGCTTATGTTGGTTAACGCATTATTTGGCTATGAGCATGCATATTACGCTGTGTGAAGCATTGCTCAGCTATGGGCACACAGTTTCAGCATGTTAAAATGCTGCTCAACTCCGGGCACTCATATTACACCTGTTAAACCACTGCTCACCTCCGGGCAGTCATACTCAGCTTGTTAGAGCGCTGCTCAGCTATGGGCACTTATAAAATTTTTTTTTTTATTGTGTCAGATTTCTTCAAAAATACATGGCCCATTTCATTACATTTTACTTAAATTATAGTTATATATATATACATATATGTCAGGGGATTGTTTCGTGCTTATTTCACTAAAAATAGAAAATGATGTTGGGGCTCAAACAGTGACTACCTCCTCTTTGGCCAATGTCTCTACTGCTACGCTATTGCTACTTGGCTTAATTTGCATATTTAGATCTTATATGCTTTTTCAATGACTGCTAACTGTGGCTGAGCGAAAGCCACACCCACGCAAATGACCGCAATTACGGGCAAACATTTTTGAAATTATAAAAAAAAATTAAAATGTTGATTTTTACGTTTTACATTACAGTTGGGTTTATAGTCTGTGGGGGCATGTGTGGTGTTGTGTTTCTTGACATTTCCGCGGACTTGCTCGTGGGAGTTTACTTTCAGGACTGTGACCCTTCTGGGGGCGTGTCCCTTTGCAGATCTCGCCGTGCGGACACGCCCCCTACTTTCCTACACGGACCGTGTTTGCCTAGGGTGTGATTCAGCATGCCCTCATGAATATGCATGGCTTGCTGATGTCACACCGTTTAACTGCAGCCTCCGTGTAAGACATATTAACTCTTACACGGAGGTTTCGTGAATCTTGCCCAATATGATTGCCCTATACCCTTCAGTATGTACAAAATAGCAAATATCCATAACAAAATGTATGTTGTGATACAAATGGCCTAAGAGTATGTTCACCCTTTGCCATGCATAACACATCTGATACCCAAAGGTGGAATACTGTTAGAGGCCATTCCATGTGGTCCCATTATTAAGCCTACATTTGAATTTTTTTTTTTTGAGGGTCAGATAAAGTCAGTACTGCACAATCCATGTCAGTGGTTTTCCAGTCTGTGTGATGTTCACTACAGAGGTAGAGCAAGGTCACATACTTTGAGCTACACATATACTCTTCTGTTTACATCAGTGTATGTCTATTTCAGTGAGGGATGTAAATGTTTTCGTATAAATTTTTTTTCTGTTCCAGAGGACGACATCTTCTAACATGCCACACATCTTTATGATAAATCAGACTGGCCCTTTTTCAACTATGTCTGGCAAGATGTGATTAATGACATCACTGCTGTTGGTGGCTAGAACAGGATGTATGATATCATGTTATCATATGTCATGTCATGATATCATAAATGTCAGGTCACTGACATGATAAGTGGTGCTAAAGCTTGGAATGTCCACCTGATGCAGGGGCAGAGGGTGACAGGAGGTGGCCAATTGACCAGACCACTTTTAACAGACACAGATGAGTCCCTTGCACCAAAGCATGGGGATATGGACATGTCTAATATCCACAATGATATTCTGTATTTTGCTGAAAAGCTTAGATGTCCACACAAAATATTTGTTTAAGATGCTCCAGGTCATGTCTTCAATTGAGAACTATCCATCGTGGGTAAGTAAATGTCAACTAAATATATTTCACAAACATACCCACTTCTTTTCACAGGAGCATTGGGGCTGCAGGTGCAGCTGCCACCAGTAGATGGTATGTTTTCTATTAGATTACTATACCACTATGTTAGATAACAATTATTCAGTCACTTGAATTCAGTTATTGGTGAAGAGTCATAGTTAGTCTGAATTATACAAGGTCCTCTACTGTGCATGTATAGCTGTCTGATGTTGGAAAACTGTCCATCTCTAATAATGATGGTAGCCAAATGCAGACATGGTCAGGGATCAAAAAGTCAGTGATAGACTACAACAAGGTGTCATCTGTGTCTTTCTCCCATTCATCAGACATAGCTTCTGTAACTGTGGAACTCACCCCATGAATACAGGAAGATGTTAAAATAATATGCAGACAAATCTACCTGGGAAAAGATGTTTTCACCTGTTTTGTCTGCCACAAGCTCCATTAAGTAAGTGGAAGACACAAGTGGACATCACGCCAGTGGCCTTGCATGCTGTGAGTACCATCCAGCTCTGAGCTGGCTATGTCAATGGCCATAACACAGTGTATGTGCATCATCATAGTATAGACACTGGCTGACACCTCCAGCCTCCAGGAGTGCATGTACCACATGTGCCATATCATGGACATGTGGCACATGGAATTTGCACAAAACAGGTGTCCCTGTACAGCCAGATATTACAGCATTCACACTTCGTGTAGCTGATCCACCTCCACTGCTCTTGGTGAGGACCACTGTAGAAGGGTAAGGCTATGGTTAGGTACACATAATGGCATTACTTCAACTCCACCATCCTGCATTGAGGGAAATATCTTATGATGTAGACATCTAAGCAGGCAAGGCATTTGTGCCAAGTCTACTCACAACATTGGCTAGTGTTGACATTCACAGAGCTTTCCATGCTCAACATGGTCTGGATTGTGCCAACAACTCTCCTAGGAGATAGTGCACCCATGGGTGGGGGCATTCATGGTCTGACCATAGATCTCATAAAGGTGCCCAGGATTTGACTATTAGATCTCACCACTCTGCCGCAACATTTGCTGATGCTTTATCCCTGGAAACAAATAAACCTCCATGATACCACCTCCACATATGCATGCAGTGAAACAGAGAGCACCACCTTTCCTGCCAGCCTAACTCACTCTTCCAACCTCCTACACAGATGAAGCATACAGCAACAACACAAAATGTTCAAATGCACCAACTCAGCACGCACTCAATTGACCACTGATGACACTTGTCTCTGTGGTCCTCCTTCCTGTGCATATGATGATAACTGTGTCCTGCTCTCTGTACTTTTTACTTGAGTAGCCTAAGTCTGATGAACAGTGTTGCCAGTCTCTGCATGTTGGATCACAGCCTGGATGAAGATCTGTGTGCATCACTTCTTATATTTTTGGATAACCCTTTATTCTGGCCCAGAGATATGAAGTGGGCACTGCTTCTTAGCCTGTGGCATGGTTTATGGTGTCTTCCCTTGCCTGCCATTGTACTCCCTTGTAGCTAGCTCTTCTCAGGATCCTCTTTAGGCACCTATACCACTTCAGAATCTGAAATTTCCTGCATATGAATTTGTCTGCCCTGCTGTAACTGCTTGCATATAATGACGATATAATGTAACACTACACAGTCAGAAAGGATCTTAATGTATGTGACAAGGCCATCCTGCAGGGCACTCAGGAAACAACTGGACAAACAACAGAGGCAGGCCTGCAGCAAACCAAACACATGTTCACCAATGACTTGGGTCTTTGACTTGGACATAGTTGTAGTTTCTGCCATGATATGTAAATTTCTGATAGGTGCCATTAACCATGACTCCAGGGTATAGCCAGTTGCCAATAAGATAACCCTGGGTAAAATCACTTCACTTAAAGTGCTGATATAAGTTGCAAGTGTATACTGCCTGAATGACCTGCAGAGTCATTTTGTATTATACCCTGGGCATTACAGACCACCTGGTATTTGATAGAATGGACCTCTTATGGTTCATATAGCTTCTTCTCTGTTTCCAAGGTGAGGTCTTTATTGCAATGTGGGTCCAGTCTATGGCTCCCAGAACCTCAGGGGAATGGACTATGCAATAAAACACCTGTATGTTGTTGGCTTTCTCCTTTCTGGTACATGAAGTGACAAATAGTCCCCCACATGTTGTAGCACTGCATCAAGGAAATGGTGGATCATCTCTGAGACAGATGCCTGGGACATACTTACTGCATCCCTAAGTTATCACAGAAAGATCCCTGTAGCTAGTATTTTCAAAGCCACATACATCTTGGTATTCACATAGATAGGTACTCCACTCATCCCACTGATCTGCATATGTGAGTGGCACATATTGACCAGCTCCTGCATGGTGCCTCTAGCCACAGTTTCACTGTCATGAAGGGCATGGTTGGTTAGGAGCAGATAGATTGGTATGCTGCAGGCCTGCTTTTGTTGTCCAGTTGTTTCCTGAGTGCCCTGCAGGATGGCCTTGTCACACTCATTAGACCCATTATAGAGTACAACGCCCCTTTTGGTATGTACCTCACAAGACATCTACAACAACTGGAAAGACCACAGAAATATCTCACAAAGAGGATTACTGGCCTCAAACAGATGCCCTACGCAGACTGTCTCAAAAAACTACAGCTTTACTCCATCGCATATCTCCTACTCAGGGGCGATCTCTGCCTAACATACAAAGCTATGTCAAACCCAGAACTATTGGACATGCTCCACTTAAAGAAATCCCGATCCCTCCGAGCTAAATGCTCTAGGGACCTAAACCTTGTCACCACAATAAACAGAACATGCTGGAGGGATAGATTCCTGTCCCAGAGACTTCCCATACTCTGGAACAGACTACCTATCTATGTCAAACAGAGCTCCTCATTAGCACTCTTCAAGAAAAATCTTGATGATTGGATGGGAAATAAGAAATTCATCTCAGGGATCACTTCTGTGGATCTGCTCGACAGGGGCACAGGAAAATAATTTTCTTAGGTGGCAAAACCAGGGTTCATTTTTTGGCTAGGCTTATATAGGCCATAGGGCCAATAGCCTAGTACCTAGTACCTACCTATGAACCTATGACACTATACAGCCAAGGATAACAATGCACAACACTTTGACTACTGCCAATAAGTAAAGCCTGTTAAGTATACAGACAAACTAGTCCAATATCTACCCTCTATGTGTTTTCAAGATCCATGTCCCCAGCTCCAGGATTTTACTGCAGTCATTATCCCTGGAGCTAGCATCTCTCAATGCAGTGCATATACCTCTCTCAATCATTTCACCGTGTTGTTTACTTTTATTTGCATTCATGAGTGCTCTGATTTTAATAATCTTGCTCATTACTGTATTATTATTATACAATTTGCATACCATGCAGACGGAAGAATTTCTCAGGTTTCTAAGCTAATGCCCATTTTGTCTCTTGACTCCACCAGCCTGCACATAGCTGATCTTCATGCAAAATCTCTTACTGCAACAAGAAAAATATTTCTGAATCCAAGTGACTGTGTATTGCAGAATAAATTTTCTTTATATCAAAAATACCATTCTAATACATTATGCAATGTTTAAATCTAATAGTGTACACTGGAAAACAAAACAGTGGAAAAAGTATTAATACTGCTGCTTTCCGACAGCTCCAATAATGATAAGAGATTTCAATAAAAGGTTTATGAATACAGTAACACTATTGGTCATCCTGCCGTGACTAAAAAAAAGTGTATTTTTAAATGTTAGCAGCCAAAATATGGTGCCAATGTTTTGATTCATTGTGCAGAATGTATTTCAATTGAAATGGAGTAAAATGGAAAACTAAATCAAAAGTATTATGTAAAAACTTATTTTAAATATGGCATTTTACTGAGTTATACCGATGTAATAAGAATACAATGCTCTTAGTCTAAAATAATGAACAATCTTAAATTTCATTGATTCATAATATTCTGCCTAAGCAAATTAAAGGAATTCAAGGGGAGGATTATCGTCATTTCAGTGACAATATTTCAGCAGTGATGTTGCAGTATTAATGCAAAAGTGTAGCTAGGCAGAATCAAAGGTGCAGTTGCCATGGTTGCTGAATGTCAAGGGGTGCAATCAGCAGTTGACAATGGGGTTTTCTTGCAGTACTAGCAGGACTAAAGTGCTGAAGCATTTAGTGGATGCTATTGTAACTGCAACAAGCCACTGTTGCAATTGTAGCAAGTGCTTTCTACAGTTTCAGCCAGAAAACCTTAACTCCACAATGCAGAGAGAGAAAACATGTTTTTTTACCCTGCCAGAGAGTGGAATAGCACTGTGTCCTAGATGAGCAAGTTACATCTCTGTATTACCGGGCTGCATTGTCTAATAGTGTTAATGCCTCCTCTGCAAGCATATTACTTATAATTCAACCATTCTTTTCTTTCTCAACAATGCAAAAGCAAGAGAGACAATACTATAAATAAAAATAAAGCAACGATGGAAGAGACTGCAGTTATACCACTGAAATAAATTAAAAATTAAAAACAACACCCAATGTTTAAAGACCTTATAAGCACATGTTTGTGGACCATAGAAACTGCAGTGTCTAGAACTGTAGATCAAGTTCACTTACTGCCTTGGGCATTTAAGTAACTGCAAAAAAATGCTCCATCTTAATGAACTTTAAGTAAGATTTTATTTATTTTTTATTTTATTTTGCATTTGTTGACCGGGCTAGTCTTGCTGGATATATGTCCATTTTCAGCAGGGGCCCGAGGAGAAAAGCTCCACTATATATACTAGTAAACAACATAAAACAGCACAGTAAGAGACAAATATAAAAATCAAAAAACGATTCCAACGTAGCATAGTGACAGTACAGAAGCAATTTAACAGGTAAAAATACAGCTAGGATTGCTAATCCCATATTCTTTGCAGAAGCAGGAATTGTAAAAGACAATAAAAATAATAACAAACAATAGAGTTTATACAATATTTACAGAATTAACAATTATGATAAACATTTGTGCCAGGCTATAATTTTAAGAACCAGATTTGCACAGCAGGAAACAACATACAGGTTTAAATAATAGATGAGATGACAGGTTGCAGTAATATATCTAGTGTAAAGAGAAAGTGACATTACAGGAATAGGAATATCCACGTGGATGCTAGCTGAGCTACAGAGGAGGGGTAGTACTAGTGGGAGAGACAAGTAGAAGAGATGGATGTATAACAACAGGCAAATGGAGAGAACCATAATGAAAGTTGGATGCTGTGGTCAGTCAGGATTTGAGCAAGGGCAAAGCCAGTGTGATGTGAAATAGTTCTTTAATTGTTTCTTGAAAAGTTGTGATGAGCCTAAAGTAGTCAGTTCTGTGGGAAGTTTATTCCAGTACGAGCCAACAACATTTGTGAACAGGGAGTCACCAGATTTATTGTGTGATTTGAGAGTAGCTACTAGCAGTTTGTTAGCTGAGCGAAGGGAAGTAAGATTCCTGTAAGGGGCAACAAGGTTGTTAAGTATGGGTGTATAAGTAGGGAAATGGAGAATTTTATGGGTGATAACTAATTGATGTAGAAGAATAAGATTTTAAAGTTCAAGCAAGCCAAGTTTTTTGAGGTTAACACAATGATGGGTACGAAATTGGGAACCTGTGGCAAACCTGGCAATGCTGTGGTAGGATGTGGCAGGTTTCTGAAGGTTAGATTTTGATAGGTTGATATAGGATGGAGAGGCATACAATAATGTAGAGATGAGATGAGTTTGTGCTAGAGACACCCTGGTAGTTGCTGTAAGAAAGGGCTTAAGTCTATAGAGGGCACCTATCTTTTTATTAACAGCTTTGATGGTTAGGTCAATGTGGGAATCAAAGTTTAGTTGATTATCTATTGTAAAACCTAGTAGTTTAGTGGAACAATCAGGTGTAATGATAGTGCCATTGCCAGAGACAATAGAAAAGGAGAAAGGGGCAGATTTAAGGGTTGGAGAAAAAAGTAATAATTTGTTTTTTTTGGGGGGATTAAGGAGGAGACAGATAAGATAAGCAGTGCTAACAACAGGTTATGGTATATATATACACACACACACACACACACACACACACACACACACACACACACACACACACACACACACAATCTAATAACAATGGATAACCCACATCTGGTACTTAATTTTCATAGGGTCAGGCAGTGAGTCTGTCTTATTTGAAAACCCAGAAATGTAGCAAGTTGCAAGTGCCTGGAGCCACAGACCAAAAAAAAGTGAAAACATGTACATCTCCCTCACTGTAGTCCATCTACATTGCAACAGCAGGTCCCATCAATTCTACTTCCAAACCCACACAACTCTTGACTAGTACTTCTATATCCTACTCCAATACATCTCATACACATACAACCTCCACACACCACCCATCCTCTTCTTTCTGTATGACTAAGGAAACTAATCTGACTAACTTGCAAACTTTTCCTGCTCATAATGGTAACTGTCTGGAATGTTGGGACCCCCCCTTCAGCGAGTCCCAAAACATGAAGACTGAATGGCTTAAAAATGAACTTGCATATATGGCTATTTCTAGGAATATTCCCTTTTTTCTGAAGTATAGCTATCTCAGAGTTTGTATATATAAGTTCAGGGACATAAGGGGTTTGCCCCAACATCAGACGTGGAGAGAGGTTTGCCACCTTATAAAAAAACAAGCTTAAAGTAGAGGAGTGATTTTTCAGATTCCCTCTTCTCCTGCATTTTAATGTTGTTTTTGCAGTGTGTTGGCATTCGACATTAAAAGTACTGCCATTTCAATAGGAAGAGATCATAACTAAGGGCTGCAAGTAGTTTTTGCAACCATTTTACTTCTGTACTACTAATTATTCCAGCATTACCAAAATAAGTATACTGCTAACATATGTAGTGCTAATGCAAGCACAATTAATTCATTAAATGTTACTATGCTAACTACGTCATTCAGATCATTCAGATACACACACATGCATATGTATACATGTGTGTATCTATATATATATATATATATATATATATATATATAGAGAGAGAGAGAGAGAGATAAAGTTTATGTAATTCAGTCTATTGATCATTACACTGACTTACATAGCATATCATTGACAAAAACATAACCGCAAAATATTGATGGGAAAGTGAGCATGGTCTGGAATGCAATCTTGCAACATGCAAATCAAAAAGTCATGTTTATCCCCCTGTACCTCAATAACCCCTACTCCATAACAGCTATGAGCTCACACAAGAGTGGGAAAGGCCATAATCCATTCCTCACTGTACAAAGAATCTTGCATTAGTATGCCAAACCACTGGAACTCAGAAAAATGCTGAATTTTCAATATATATGGATGAACAGAAATATAGATAGATAGATAGATAGATAGATAGATAGATAGATAGATAGATAGATAGATAGATAGATATGGGGGCAGCAAATTTGATCAAACATGGTTTTGTTTAACATCTGTTTAGTCAACACAATTTGGTTGACTAAGCAGATGGTTAACAAGTGTTTGAGATCACACAATTCTCAGGGTTCAGGTATATGCCCTTTCCCTCATATTGTGCAATCTTGGAGTAGAATATATATTATTAGTAGCAGGTGTGAGGGCACCCCCCCCCCCCCACAAACACACACACACACAAGCACACATGGAGGTGCAGGGGGGCTTTTCCCCCTGGAAATGTTTTTTTTTTTTTGTGTTTTTAGTTTACTCAGCTCTTGCATACTAACTTGTCGACATTTATATTGTTGACTTTTTATGTTCAACATTTTTAACTTTGATACTTGAGGCTAATGATCATTTTAAGTTGACCCCTATATATGTATGTATTTCTTTCTCTCTATGAGTATATATATATATATATATATATATATATATATATATATATATATAGAGAGAGAAGAGAGAGATACACACACACACACAAACAAACACACACACACACACACACACACACACACACACACACATTCAAATATATATTCAAATACATGCTTTCTGCTATGTAACATTTTATTGCTATTATTTTTACTTATTTACCTACTGTTGCACAAATCAGACATATTTTTCCAAGCCATAAACTACTATATCATATACAATCTGATACAATTACTAATCTTCAAAACCAAAACATACAGACACAACTGTAAAACATGATGTATTTATACTTGTATATTTATTGATATATAACTATAAGATACTATGCATGTATGCATATATATTTTTCATGGATAAATTATTTAAATATTCTTAATACTATTATTATCTTCATAGAATCATCATTATTGGTATCTTGATTTACTCAATGCTTATTTATTTATTTATTTATTTGTATTTACAGATATATCTATCCCTAAAACAGTTCTGCTGTCCACAGTATTCAAAATTGTGGTTATCATAGGAAATAATTTATCTTAGTAAGATTATTAAACTTATTTTGCAGTGTTTTAAATAAATTATATTGATGAGTACAACTTGTACTTCAACCATATATTCAGTTTCAGTTTACTATACCTTGCATATTACTATGTCTCTTCATTAATTTAAACAGTTCAGTATTGCTCTTTTTGATAGATGCTTTAAATAAATTATCTTCCTTTATGTCCTCTGATTCACTTGGAAAATTCTGTTTTTTCATACACTGTGTTTGACGATTTCTCTTCTGAAGTATTATAAACTAAAATGCTAAATGTCACAGGTCCCTTTGAAAATCCCCTAATCCCATTAGGTGGGTCAGAAATGTCAATAAAGGAGTTGTTGGAACACAATAACACTGTATTATTTTCTTTTATTTTCACTTTCAAAGTGTCAGTTTTTGGTTTCTCTACGTATTTTAGAAGGTGAATGTTAGTTTTCTATCATGAAAAGATAAAGGCCGGGATTCAGTAATCCTCTGTGTAAGACTAAATAAGTCTTACACGGAAACTGCAGCCTAAGAGTATGATGTCAGCAAGTCATGCATATTCATGAGGGCGCGCTGACTCAACTCGAAGGCTAAAACGGAGCATGCAAGAGTGCAGGGGGTGTGTCAGACTGCAGAGCAATCCAAATAGCCACGCCCCTGCAAGTGCCTAAACTGCAAATGTCACCAGACATGAGCGAGTCCGCTCAAATGTGCATATCCCCAACACTACACTCTCCCACATTCTAAACCCCTATACAAACATAATAAAATGTAAAAATGTTTTTTGTTTTATTATTCCCGATATAGCTGCCCATATTTGCGTGTGTGTGCGCGGGTTTGCCCATTGCTTAGCTACAGTTAGAAGTTTAGACATCGAAGAGGATAATAAACTACTTATATGCAAATTAAGCCATATAGCAATAGCATAGTGGTAGAGCCTTTGCACAAAGAGGAAGCATTCTCGGTTCGAGTCCCACCACTCTCCTTCCCATTTTCTGTAGGAAATCTGTGCATAAAAATAATTCCTGACATTTACCTTTTAAATTTTAGTAAAATGCATTGAAATGGCCTATGTAGTAGTGAACGATATTTTATATATATATATATATATATATATATATATATATATATATATATATATATATATATATATATATGAAGGTGAAATGGTCATGCATACTGATGAATGCATAAGTAATGTATCTTATGCAATGTGAAGCACTGCTAAGCAAAGTTTACTAGTATTAAGCACAGTTAAGTATAATTGCTCATAGCTTAGCACTGCTTTAACTAGCGCAATGGCTTTGTGCGGAGATGCGCATCGCGCCATCTAGCGCAAACAAAACATGTTTGTGTGGAGCTGTGCACTGCGCTAACTAGCGCAACGTCGGGCAACGTAGAGCAACGTAGAGCAATGTCGAGCAACATTGGGCAAAGTTGAGCAAAGTCAGCTAAACACAGCCACACCTCCTAGCTGGTCTGGCCAGTAGTAAAATAAAAAGCAATGACAGGCCTCGAACCCGGGATACTGTGCACCATAATCACAGTACTAAACCACTAAGCCATGACAGCTTTTCATATGGATGCACTTCCAACACACTCATACATATCAATGGAAGTTTACCCATTGCTAAGCAGGTTTGCTTTTCGCTGAGATTTTTCAAAACCGGCCAATCACAAATAAGTGTGGGAAATGAGGCATACTTAAGCTCCATAGGTGGGAATAATTGCCATAACTGGTTGTAGCTCCCATCTGCAGTCAGCGTGGCTGGTGTTGGAGAGGGCTCTCATTTTCGAGTGCAACTGTGGGGCATTGAGGAGTCAAAAGTAATGGTTTGGCTCCTCGTCCATCAACATGATGCAAGACTCCTGCAGGGCCAGTTTCAAGGCACTGAGTACAAAGCGAAAGCCTGGAACCATCTAGCACATGATCTCACCAGTGCCACAGGCATCCCTCGGACTGGTGAGCAGGTCAGACACCACTACTCAGACCTGAAGAGACGCAAGGAGGACCGACTGAACCAGTGGATACAAGAGGCCCGTGAAATGCAAAATGCCCCACTACTGAGTATGTAGCCATGGAATGAAGTATGTAAGAATTGCTATTGTAGTCCATATTATGGATAGGTATGTCTCAATATCCCTTCATTTACTTCACAGCTGCAGGTGTCCGTGCTGCAAATCAGCAAGCCTATGCAGATAGGCTGCTAAGATTGCGCCACCAGGCAGGTTAGTAATTATTCTGCATGTATTGTTATATAAAAGAAGTGAGAGAGCCTGAAAAAGAGTGTTGTAACCCATTAATAAAGGTATAATAAGTCTTGAATAACTTCTCTGCATGTACTGTTATATAAAATAAGTGAGACAGTGTGAAAAGGTGTAGTAACCCATTAATAAAGGTATAATACATCTTGAATAAAAGTCTTCTGCATGCACTGATATATCAAATATATGAGAGAGCCACTAGAAAAGTGTGTAATGTAATTAATAAAAGTATAATTCCTGGAGTGTGTCCATGTCACTTTCTTCGATATGTTGTTGTACCCTTGCAATATAGAAATAGTACTGTTGTATTAAGCGCAGTCAACCCACACATGGGTAGGCCCATATAAAGTGGATGAAGGGAGTGCCAGTAGCTGTTAAGCATATATACAGTCCTCAACTGTCGGTTTATGGCCGGCATGTACAGGTTAATCTGGCACATGAGTAGCTTGTTATTGTGTACCCTAGAAATGTCAGTGTGCTGCTAGAAATGTAGGGGGCTGTTAAAATATACCTGATAATGTCACCGGAACACATCCAGATATGTAGCTATATAAATATAAATGAAATATATAAATACATAGCAGTAACATCTACATCCTGGACAGTTTGTATGTCAGATACAGGTCAGGTATATAAAGAACTAACAAAATCCATTTCACAATTTAACGGACATTGCCTAGTGTAATAATACATGTAGGGGATATATAACTGCAGTCAATAGGAATGTGGTGTAAACTATAAGTATATATAAGTTGTTAATGGAGGTATCTTTTTACACCCTACTGTATGTGCATAAACAATGCAATTCCACACCTCAATGGGTATGTCTAATCTCATAACATTTGTTGGGACATATGTCCTATTGGTTTATAAATATCTGCATTTACTTTGATGCATGTGCCCTGTTCACATACCACAATCTTGGTGGCTTGTTGCCACCAATTAATCCTGCATGCTGTTGGAATGTCCACTGTTGTTCTATATATGCATGTGTTATGCTTGCTGTTCAACTGTTGGAACACTGGTGTGTTGGGTTAATGGGAATACTACTGCATGCTGTTACAACTAGTTTGGAATGCTGTTGGCTATTACTAACCCATATTGTCATTAAATCCTCCTAAACATAGAATGTATGGGAAGGCCGGTCCCAGCGGACCCACCTGTCCCACCTCAGCTGGCAATGGCACCTGGCACCAGCAGGTCCGGTGCCCAGCCCGGGACCTCCTCCTCCGTTGGCCCTGTGCCACCTTTGGGTGGAAGCGCTGCAGGGGATGGGGCTCATCCCTCCCATGCAAGCGTGGCAAGAGCAGGGCCACCTATCACCCTCTGTACAGTCCGGGCTGTGGTACATAGGGAGATCGAGCGTTCAGTCGCTGATCCTCTATGCCAGCTTGAGGCAAGAGTGGCGCGACTCATGGGTGACCCTTTCCCTCCTATGCAGCCCCCAGCACAGGCACCCTCTGGGTTGTGAAGGTGCAGTGGTGACTGCCCATGGGTGGGGATCTCAGTTCCACTGTTGCCATCTGTGGGCTCATTGGCTTGCGAATTCCAAACATCCTTCCCCGTCAATGGTGTCCACCCACCCCATGTGTCATATTCCACCCGTGAATGCATCTTGTTTGTCATGTCTGTTTACCTCCCCAACCTACCTCCCCAAGTATACCTACGTCCCCTACCCCACATTCTACTCTCACCTGAAAAAAAATTGGGCAATCTGCTCCCACAAAAAAATTACGCCCCATACATTGCTGCCCATTTTGCACACATGTCCGCTGGACACATAAACTGAAATTTAATTGGCAGTACAACATACTTAGTTGTCCTCACCCCTCTGTCATGGGTGGAAGGTTTCAAATTTCCCCTCCAAATTTCTAGTTTATGCACAGCTGTTGCTGTTAAAGAAATGGGCAGCTATGGACCTTCCCTCCACCCGTCCTGCACATCCCTAGCTGTTTTCCCTACTGTCTTTCCCACTTTGTGCCTCTTTTTCACCACTGTCCTATCTCCCCATTTTCTTTTCTTTCAAAGAAATGAGCACGGGGGTTAGCGGGAGTAAGCACTTTTAAGCAGTAGTTTGCGGGTTTGCGCGAGTGTGCGCTTGTGTGCGCTTAGCTAAGTATTGCTAAGAGTCGTGCAAACCCACGCAAACCCGCTTACAACTACTTAAAAGTGCCT
The DNA here is from genome assembly GCF_019279795.1 of Protopterus annectens. NCBI lineage: Eukaryota > Metazoa > Chordata > Ceratodontiformes > Protopteridae > Protopterus > Protopterus annectens. Next base: position 1,781,628,765 of record NC_056737.1, on the reverse strand, counting down.
TAGTCACCCTGCATGTGAGGGCCCTTGTTCTGCTCAGCAGCAAAATAAAACACCACTGTCAGTCTCGAACCCCGGACACACTAGACTGCATGAAATACCACTAAGCCACAGTAGATATACAGCAAGCTGTTGCTGAAATATATATATCATGCATCAGAATGAGTGAATGTAAAGGAAAGAAAGGAATGCCATAACACAAAACCTGTTCTGTGGAACTTTACCAGCATTTGTTGTGGAATTGCATTACATGACTGTGATAACAGAACCAGCCATTCTAGCAGTAAATAATGTTACAACAGCACTTTACAACCCCCACACAGTATCATAGCAGGACAATCCCCACCCAAATGTACAAAATACCTGTGTGTTCAAGGTCCAGCAAGGATGTAGGTAGGCATACTCAGTACTGGAATTGTCCAGTTTTCATGAGCATCCTGTGCTAATGTCAACAAAAAAAAACACAAACTGTGCAGAAGTGAGTACATTAATATCCACAGTGCAGCAGTTCACAAACAGTTCATGTGCCAAATGAAAACATCTCAATAACTACGTATGTATGGCAGCTAATTGTATAAGTAGAAAAGAAACTACATACTCCCATGTATCATGTGTTAGCATTTGTAGGGGTGAGAACAATTCTACACTGACAACTGTGCACTGGAAGTGGCAACATTCAGGTCTGAGTACAACATTCAAATCACTGGCTACACCCCTAGCATCAGATACAAGAAGTATACCAACCTTCTGACTTACACAACGGTGTCCACAGCAAACAAGCATGGTCCCCACTTTGGAAAGCTGAAAGGGCTACGCCTACCTGACTTAGCAATTTATAGGATTGGGTTGCTATGACAGTGAGTACTGCAAGTACCACACAGCAGGCTGCATGCAATTGCCAAATGGTGGCCAACAATTGGTGCAGAGGCCATCACATGCATATGGCAGATACCTATAAAAGCAGGCTATACTTGCTGTCCACACATGCATTCATTTCATTGCAGGTACAGAGAGAGAGAGAGACACAAAGACAACAGCAACAGAAAAAAAAACAATAGATATAAAAGAAAATATATTGAAAAAAATAATATATTAAAAAAAGATATAAAAAACATATACTGAAAAATAAAAAAATATATTGAAAAAAATAAGATATAAAAAAAAATTACAAAACACACGGAACTGACAAATACAAACACACACAAAGGAAAGGTATGTAACAAATATGTATTTACTGGCATGTAGTTGATGTTTTTGAAGAGTACTCTACATAATTTGCATCATCCATATGTGGCAGCAGTACGTATCTATGCACAGATGCCCTGCATAACTACTGCCATGGAGAAATCAGTGTGTAGCTGTGTGCAGTGGGATATGACTGTGACATATGTAGTTCAGCATTAAATGTCAAACATCTGATCCATGTTGTCTGTGTTCTGTACAGTAGTGTGTACAATGTCTGTTTGGGGGAGTAGAGCAGTTTTATAAACATGGATGTGAAAGAGTAACAAATGTATGATAGTCATAGTAACGTGTAGCTTAGCATTGGCAACAGCTGTAAAAGGCTAGTATGCTAATCTAGCATTTGCAGCTATATATACACCCTCTAATATTACTGTGTGCTCACATGTGACACCTGTTCATGTTGCAGCAAGGCCCAACAGGTCAGCCGTGAGGTACACGGACTTACAACAGTGTGGTCCTTGTGTGTGTATGGCACACACATACGGAGAGATCTGTCTGTGTCAGATATATTAGCATCTGTACATGTGCATAGAGCAAGGGACATACTGCAACTGTTTGTGAAAGGTGGGCATATATATGTTGTTGAAGGTTGTTATGTGCATACTTCTATGTAGGTTGTAGTGTGTGGCAAACAAGACAGCATACAGTGCTGGTATATGACATGTGGTGGTTAAATGCTGTGGGTATGATTCGTCAGGTTTGCAGTGTTGCAGCCAGTGAGGCCTGCTAAAGCTACATGGGCTGAGAACACCTTCAATGCATTCCGCACAACACTTTGTAATATTATGACATAACTGTATACCTCACAACCTTCGCATAATTGATATTGCCACCATGAAAGGTGGACTGTATATGTGCCTATATGTATATCTATATGTACACCAATGGATGTTTATATGTATATATATATATATATATATATATATATATATATATATATATATATAGAGAGAGAGAGAGAGAGAGAGAGACAGGGTCATATTTACTGCAACAGATGCCTGGTGACAAAGCCATGGACTCAAGCTCAGTGTTGATACTGCATTGGCATCCCTTCTTTCAAAAACTCTGTACCCATTAACTACCACATAGGTGGTAGTCTACTTAACACTGAAGGTGTGATAAGAGACCATGGGACACAAGTGGACAGTAGTCTCCCCTTTGATAATCACAGTGCCACACTAGTCATGTAATCTGTCTACGTGACACACGTCATCACAAAAGATGTGTCATCCAGGGAAATATAGGTCAGTGTTCCCCTCTACTCAACACACATACTCAACACACATAAAACCCATTATAGAGTACAATGCCCCATGTGGTATGTACCTCATAAGACATCTACAGGAACTGGAAAGGACACAGACATACCTCACAAAGAGTAATACCGGCCTCAAACAGATGCCCTATGCAGACCGTCTCACAAAACCACAGCTAGACTGTGTCGCATACCGCCTACCCAGAGGTGACCTCTGCCTAACATACAAAGCTATGTCAAGCCCAGAGCTGTTGGACATGCTCCACGTAAACAGATCACAATCCCTATGAGCTACATGCTCTAGGGACCTAAACCTTGTGACCTCAATAAACAGCACATGCTGGAGGGATAGATTCCTATCTCAGAGACATCCCATATTCTGGAACAAACCACCTATCAATAGCAAACAAAGCTCCTAATTAGCAGTCATCATAAATAATCCTGATGATTGTATGGGAGATAGGAAATACACCCCGGGAATCACCTCTGTGGCTCTGCTTGACAGGGCCACGTGAAGTGAAATTACCTGTGTGTCAAAGGCCAGGGTAGCGTATGGCTAGACATCTATAGGCCCTAGGGCCAATAGCCTATTACCTACATATGAACCGATACACACCCACATGTATTTGTTGCAATAATTGATATGTGAGGTAGACTGAGTGTGATGGTGAATGTGTTGGTGATATGTGTCAGAGTTCTGTATATGTGTGAAAGCTTAGTGGGAAACTGTTTATGTCATGGTATTATGTGTCCTAACTGTGATCCCAGAAAAAGATATGTATGCTATTGCTAGGCAGAAAAAGCAGTCTGCCATATGGTCTGACATAGTCCCTTGGTGTCGACTGGGGTGTCCCATTGTAGGCTACAGCAGTACATGTATGCTTATTGAGTGTTACTGCTGATGAATCCAACTCCTGTATGAACTATAGTACTACCTGAAGCTGTATGCCTAAACAGCACAGTATGGTGTATGTCCACATTTCTTGGAACCACTGTTTTGTGTGTTCCCTGTAGTCCTCACAGATTACATACCTCAGGCATAAGGTTTTGTAACTACTGACACACAGTACTGTATGGTACACAGGTAAAGGTAATCTGGGTTGCCATACCTTTGTGTCTGGTATGTATGTCTGATGTGTGTGTGGGTATGCCTGTACCATGGCCTCGGTTATATGTGTGTTACAGGATATAAGTGCGTATCTAGCAACATGTTTAGCCTAGTACAGCAGTATGCCACCTATATTAACGAATGTGCACATATGTTAGGCACGGGTTTGCCATCAATGACTAGTGTGGTATACTGGTAATACTGTAACTGGAATTTACAATCATTGCAATGGATTACATGTTTCTTTATGCATTAGATTGATATATATACCTCCTGTGGCTAGGTGGTGCATTGTGTCGCATACAGTGTGCCATGTACTGTTGTATAGTCTTACATACTGGTTTATCTTTGTTGCTGTGCAAAACATGGTTTGATATGTAGAGTGTGCCAGATACTGTCAGGCAGTTGTGGGTTGAGCACTGATATGTGGTATTGAAAGTGTGTATCTTCTGACAGCCATTAGGTTGCTATATATGGCAGTTAATTGATATCTGTACTTTAGAATGTTAAGTGTGCCACATGACTTGCTCACGCATATTGTTTCATTGTCTTCCAGGGTCATGGCCCATCATCGTAATCCCTCATATAGCTCAGCAGAGGAGGAACAGATTACAAACAGCTTGGTTTAGCACTATACCCTGCTGTTCTCAAGAACCAGCCAGGACCAGCATGAGCGGACTGCACTGTGGCAAGATCTTGTCCATAGGGTAAATGACATAGGCATGCATAACCAGACATATGGGCAGGTATGCTATCACTGCAGTGATTTAATTAGACATGTCCGGCAGCATGCATCTGATATTCGTAGACAACAGCTTGCCACAGGTGGTGGGGTAGCCATCCATCCCCCCCTCACCAGAGTGGAGGAGCTGCTCCTGAGCCAGATGGCTCCTGGCCAACAACAATAACAACTAGCATGTATCATCATGGAGGCCGGAGCCATCCAGCAAGTTGACACGGAGCGTGCAGGTAACATGGCATAGCTGTAGACTACTGTTACCTCTATTGGTCAATCATGCTTATGTGAGATGTGTACTGTGTAGTTAGAAGATGTGGTGCCTAGTGCTGTGCAATGCTAATAGTTAGGAATATAATCTATTGGCCTGTGACTGTCAACCGTTGTACTACTGTAAGATGGCAAGCACACAGTAGCAATGCCATAGTTGTTGCCACTGACAAACTGTCTCATATCCTTGTAGGTCCCTCTGGTGTGACAGCAAGGCAGCAGACCCATGCTGGTGAATGTGTTCTACATTTAATATTGCTAATTAAATGTGCATGTCATAGGTGAGGTGTAGGCCATGTACACGTAACACACCTGCGCATAATGCATGCTGTGCATGTTTGCTGTGAGACCATGCACATATCAGTAACGTGAGTAGCTGCTTCAAGCACATGCAATACACAGAGCATCCCACACAATTGTTGCAACACTGTAGTGGACATTGGATAGACAGAGTCGATACACATGCACACAACATACACAACTGTGTCATACGCAGTACATGTTAACATGCTACGCATGGAGTATTCAGACACCCGCTGTAAGATCACACTCCAGTATCCCAAATGTCATCCACACAGCACACATAATATACCTGAGGGGTAGAGGCCTCTCATGTGGCTGTGCGACACTCTTCAACACATAACACATTCATGTTAGGCAATTCCCCTTATTGGGCACCTTACAAACCCATGTAACAACTGGCTGTGAAATGGTGAATGTAGCCATGGTACTGCAGTTCAGGTACAGCATGCTATGTGCCGGTCTGGCACACATTGGTAACCTTGAGTGACCACATGATGCTGCATGATGATGGCTCATGGTACTACACCCCATCCATTTACAGTGACCACAGTACTACACATAGCATTAATTGCTATGCACCTCAATGTTGTGTGTGTGCAAACATATGCACCTATACACAATATGCATAGCAATCACCATTTGTACAAAGTGACACACATATGTCTTGTAATGCTATTGAGTGTATAGGTCACATGACACACATTGTGTATGTGTGATGTTTAATGTTGCAGTTGTGTTGTAGCATGCCATGTCATGGCTGGCACTGGCATGTCCACAATATGTCCTACACTCACCATAACCTCTGTACAATGGCTATGTTGAGCAATTGTATTCCATCAGGTATACATGCACCACTCATCCTGTGTGTATACATAGCATGCATGTGCTAAACCTGTGTCCACAATTATCTGCTAAAGACACAGGTGCTCTAATCAGAAATGGATATCTATGTGACACACAGATACACATCCAGCCATGGTATGTATACCTGTGAATGATGGTGCACAGGACATTGCAGAGCTTTTAATACTTGCACAGCAATGTTGTATCCATGTACACATTGGGTTCCAGGGTGAGGCCAATCACTGAACAACACACATGCATCAAAGCCATGTATACTGTTATTAGCAAGGGCTGTCTACACTCGCACTGCATGCTGTTGAGCAACACACATCCTGCATACTGACAAGTGTGATATAAATGTTTGGCTTGTGATACTGTACCCCACCATCACCCGCTATTGAGTATGTTCTGGATTGCTGGTGGTGTGTGTGTGTGTGTGTGTGTGTGTGTGTGTGTGTGTCTGTTTTAGTGAGGAGTGTATTTGTGTGCATGTGTGCTTGTGTGCATGTGTGCATGTGTTCATGTGTTCATGTGTGCATGTGTGCATGTGTGCATGTGTTCATGTGTGCATGTGTTCATGTGTGTTCATGTGTGCATGTGTGCATGTGTTCATGTGTGCATTTGTGCTGACATCATGTACAGGTCGTAAAGTGTGTTTCCTGTCTTCCTCTCACAGGTGCTGAGTTTGTGCTGGTTCACTGCAGCAGGGAAACTGATGTCACTGAGCAAAATAGTGATAATGATGATAGGTGTGTTGAGGCACAGGCATGTTTGCCAGGGTCTGTCATTGGGCCACCAATTGACAGTACACAAGTGTCCACCCCATCCATGCACACAGTCATACTGCCAATACATTTATTTTATTTTATTTTTATTTTACATTTGTTAACCATCCATCACCAATGCCCTTAGCTGAGGAACAGCATACAGTCGGCATTGGCCAGGACAGTGTGGTATCTATGGCACATGCATCTCGACACAGCAGCCATACCCAGATGTCTGGAAGGGTACCACATAGGCAGATGTCCAGGGGTTCTCGTCGGAGCACTGCTGCTCGTCATGCCACTGGCAGACGTGCCACAGGTCTTACAACCTCACGCATGTTCCAGGCTGTCATGGAGGCACAGGCATGTATGGAATGGTACACCAGACAGGGACTAAGGGCACAGAGGGCACATAACACCACCGTAATTGACAGTATCCGTGACCTAGCAGGTGCCATCCATAATTGCACTGAAGTCACTGATAGACGTTGGGATGAGACATTAGATGTCCTCCGCAATGTCATGTCCATGTGTCAGGACAGTGCGGGACGGTTGAGTCGTCAACGTGGATGTATGCCAGCAACATCAGCAGCTGGCAGTCACCGCGGACGTCCCTCAAGTCACAGCCGCTCCAGTAGTGCCAGTACCAGCCCAGCAATTTTGGGGGTGGGCTGTCCATAGAACATCCTAGAAGACCACATGCATGTGGCTCTGGACAGTCTCAGCAGGGACCTGGGTCCAGTGTGCATCCATCTACCTCTGAGGATAGTACCCAGTCAGTGTCAGTAGCACCCCTGCCTGGCACAGGTACTGTATCCATGGCCAGAGACGGTGATCTGTAAAGCCTGGCAGGTACAGTCTGTGGCTGTCCCACAAATACCCATATATGGCAGCCACATGGTGGAACTGTGTGAATGCAGACACACACAAACATAAACCAGAAACCTAGGGCTAACACATACCCACACACATTACATCAACATTGGCCCATAGCAGTACTCTTGGCCCACACACACACACACACACACACACACACACACACACATACATGTCGATTGTATGGCTCACTGTAGGCCTCTGGCAAACCAACAACACACCCTGTGCATATGATGAAACCTGTGCCACCCCCTGTCATCTGTAACATTGATGCAGGAACAGGCTACCATGGTGCTGATGCACAGGGTGACTTTATAGCAGTATAGCAATGTTAGAATGTTGTCAGCAGTAGAATGTAATGATATGCTTGAAGGTGTAGCTGTGCAGGCATAATGCATTAAAGCTATGATTGTCAATGTAGTATTGTTTACACCAGGGTTAGTTCCAATAGTGTATTGTCCACCCACGTGCCACTTGGCTGATGTGTGTAGTATTGGCAGCATGTGTTAGAGAGTGGACAGTTTGTGTGGGATGTGTGTAGCACAGATTTGCAGGTGTACATTTGTGAACATGGTGGAGGTGCACTGTCTACATGTACGTGCATAGTGGACACATGGGCAGGGTGACATGCCCTGTATTACACAGTAACACTCCATAGTTTCTATTGATGGACAGTATGCATTGTACTGCACACATTTCAGAACCTGACTACACATGTGTGTATGACATGGTTTGACACTGTGCTGTGGATGATACTGTTACTATCTGTCATTGTTTTGCATTCTGGTAGTATACATAACTTCAACAACCAATCGTTAGATGATGTCTTGACAACTGACACACAGATGTAGGACACACAGTAACATTTGGATCCTTCAGGTACTATACTATGCCAGTAACTAGTGGTATTCAACTGCACCCATTACTGAGACCACTCCTGTTTGGCATATAGGTCTCTTAGGTACAAGCAATCACAGTAGGGATATGTCCGTCCATGTCTGGTAATGCATACTGTGGCCTATAATGCATTGTCCAGATGACACACACATCCTCCACAAGGGTATCATACAGACAGATACATGTTGTCAAACCCATGCTGTAAAGCTATAAGCCAACCAAAGCATAGTCATCCACCTTTACGGAACATAGTATCCCCACAGTACCACATAGGTAGTAGCCACCAACATGAAGAACAGGTACTGATGTGTACATGCAACCAAGTGTTACGTCATCTCTGCTTTGATAATCAAATTTCCAAAGGTATTTTGAAATCCCTCGGTGGATCACATAAGCAATAAGGGGTCTACATGCATATCCACAAAGGTTGTTGTACACCTATAATGAATAGCCATCATTGACAGACTTTGCTGCGTTTGAACAGGTCTGACATATACCTTGGCCATAAATCCTCACTCACGCAATTCAATAGAAACCGTAATGAGTGTGTGTGACACAGATGACCTAGGCCAGGGATCACTGCAGTGGCTGGCCTTGTCACAAGCATACAGATGTGACCTAAGGTCTGGAAAGCAGCAGTACACTCTGGCAAAGATGACAGATGTGTTCTTGGAGAAAGCAGGATTCCAACACATGCAATAATTGAGGTCACATGTACGTATATGTATTTGCCACACAGCTACCTCACATGTGCAATGCGCATACTGTTGTCATACTGATATGTCATACAGTAGTAAAAGCAAAACCCACAACACATTGACCAACAGTGTCACACACATAGAGCGCACACACTCACCAAGTGCAGGATTCCAACCCCTACCGAATTACTTCATGACACTAGAGGAGTATGCATTAACACGATATTCTATACACATTACTGTGAGTTTTCTTTTCCACAGGTATATTTGTAGGATGGTGACATCATCAGACTTGACAAAGATTAGTATACCACTTTTAAGGTGTTTCACTACTCTCCAAAAGGGTTGCTCTTCTCGAAGGAGTTCACACACAAACACTTGTCAAGTGCAGGATTCAAACCCCTATCCAACTGGTCTATGATGCTATAGGAGAATGCATTTACAAAACGCACTATACACATTACTGTGAGCTTTGATTTCCACAGGTATATTTGTAGGATGGTGACATCATCAGACTTGACAAAGATTAGTATACCATTTTTAAGGTGTTTGAGTACTCTCCAAAAAGGTTGCTTCTCTCCAAGGAGATGACACACCAACAGACACATGCACACTTGTCAAGTCCAGGATTCAAACCACTACCCACTTACTTCATGATGCTAGAGAAGCACGCATGAACATGACGCGCTACACACATTACTGAGAGTTAGCTTTTCCACAGGTATATTTGTAGGATGGTGACATCATCATACTTGACAAAGATTAGTATGCCACTTTTAAGGTGTTTGAGTACTCTCCAAAAAGGTTGCTTTTCTCCAAGGAGATCACACACAAACACACACACTTGGCAAGTGCAGGATTCAAACCACTACCTAACTACTTCATAATACTAGAAGAGCAAGTATCAACATGACACACTATACACATCACTGTGAGTTCGTTTTTCCACAGGTATATTTGTAGGATGGTGACATCATCAGACTTGACAAAGGTTAGTATACCACCTTTAGGGTGTTTCACTACTCTCTAAAAAGGTTGCTTTTCTCCAAGGAGATCACACACGAACAGACACGCACACTTGTCAAGTGCAGGATTCAAACCCCTATCTACCTGATTTATGTCATTACAGAAGTACGCATTTACACGATGCGCTATACACATTACTATGAGATTGAATTTCCACAGGTATATTTGTAGGATGGTGACATCATCAGACTAGACAAAGTGGGTGACATTAGGTGAGCTACATAGAAGGAATGTCTAAGCACTTTGGCCATGTGATCATCAAAGGAGAGTTTACTATCTACCTGTGTCCCCAGGGCCTTAATGACTTTCTCCATACATACTGGAGTACCACCTATGTGGTAATTTGTTTGCACTTTGTTTTAGCCAAAGGGGATGACTATGCATTCTTTGGCATTCTGCTTGAGGGCATTGTTTTGACACCAGGTATCTCTCTCTGTAAGACCCTTCTGGAGGATGTGTGTCAGCCGTAGAGTTGATTATGGACCACAGTTAGCAGTCATCTGCAAACCTGTTCAGCCATACTCCTCCCGTGCTTGCCTGTACCTCTGAGCAGTATCTACTGAACAGGTGGGGTCCCAGGACTAAGACCTGTGGGATGCCATTTGTAACTGGCTTAGAGTCAGACATGGCACCCTCAACTCTGAACATGTGTGTTTGATCTGTGAGCCACTTGGCCACCCATCCTGTGACATAGCTGTTAATGTTCAAGCTGGTAAGCTTGTCCATGATGACAGAGTGGGGAATGGTGTAGAAAGTCCTTAGTGAGGTCCAAGTGGGCTGGGTGGACGACTTTCACCTCCATCTGTGTCCTTGGTAACTGTTTGAAATAAGTCAACTATGTTTAGGAGGCAGCATCTGCCTTTAACAAGGCGAGGTTGTGTAGAGTCCAGTGTCTGGAGGTCCCCAATGTCTCTGTTTATGGGTTCCATGACAATTTGCTCAATAGCTTTGTAGACCAGACTGAGTAGACATATAGGGCAATGGTTTGCAGGTTCTGTTGTGGCACCCCCTTTGTGGAGCTGAATGACTGTTAGTGTATGCCATTCTTTGGGTATATAGCCTGTGGTATGATTGAGTCTGGACAGTGAATGTAGATGAGGGTGTAGTTCCTTTTAGGCCTAGTGTAAGATGCAGCCTGGGACACCATCCAGTCCCATTGATGCTGTGTTCTTAGCTTTGGAGTGGGCTGTCTTTACCTGCATGTCCATGAAGTCTGGGGCTCTGCATACTTCTGTGATGGACACAGGGCCTTTTGGTGGTGATGGGGGGAAGTTTACACTGAACTTATTCCCCAGGATGTGGGCAATGAAAGTTGGTTCAGTGTATTGCCTGCCATTTGTCAGTAGCTGACAGTATATTTGGAAGTTGACACCTACATGTCTGGTATAGCTACCAAAGGCTTTGTGGTTATTATTCTTACATTCCTTGGCAATTTGTCTTTAGAAACTGTCCTTGGATTATTTTATGAGCAATCTTTGTTTCCTCCTAATAATGATCAGTGATGCCTTTCCTTTAGTGAAGTTGGCTCTATCATGTGTTAGTTTTCTCCTTCTGTTGTCTAGCTTATTTATGGGCAACGACCACCAGATTATTTTCTTATTTTTGGAGAAGTGCATCTTGGTTTTATTTGCGATGTCTCGATCCATGCATCCCTGTAGATGCTCATAGGATGCACTTGTAAATGATTCGGCAGATTGTATACCATTATCCTATAGCAAGAGGGCTTTGGAATTTTCCACTTTGGTCTTGGGAAGTGTGCAGTTTGCTTTTGAAAATGTCTTCACAGTGGTTTCATTGACTGGGTGGGGGGGGCGGGATGTGGATGTCCAGTGTGATTACTTTATGATCTGATGTTACCAGCAAGGGGTTTATCTCTGTTGTGGAACACTAGTACCCCATGTTGGTGATGATCATGTCCAGTATGTTGTCACATCTAGTGGGCATGGTGACCAGCTGTTCCAGGGTGTTAGAGTTTTTAAACTCTAGGAAACATTGGGCAAAGGACGTTGTACATGAGTAATTCTCCCACTCAGTGTTTGGGTAGTTGTAATCTCCTCATATAATGGTGTTTGACAGGACCCTTGTATTTTCCACTGTTCTCAGAAATACTGAGTGAGGTTCCTGAGACAAGATACATGATCTGTAGCAGGCTACAATCTGATGAGCAGCTTTGCCCAATGTTAGTTGCACTTGCATGGTCTCCAAGGCCTCATGCTGTGACACTAACCTGAAGGTGTGGGTATCCATAAGGTAAATGGGTACACCCCTTCCTTTTGTATTTCACTCGTGGTTTTGGGTCCGAAGGTCAGAGGGATTGTGAATGTTTTATGTGGAGCATGTCCAACAGCTCTGTGTTTGACATAGCTTTGTATGTTAGGCAGTGAACACCTCTGAGTAGGCGATATGCAAGGGAGTACGGATGGAGCATTTTGAGATGGTCTGTGTATGGCATGTATTTCAGGCCACTAATGCTCTTTGTGAGGTATTACTGCAGGCTTTCCAGTTGTTGTAGTTGTCTTGTGAGGTACATAGCAAAAGTGGCATTGTACTCTATTATAGTTCTAGTGAGTGATGAGTAGAGGGGAACAATGTCCTCTTCTATTCTGCATGAGGCACATTTTGTGATGAGGTGTGTCACATAGGAGGGTTTCCTGACTACTGTGGGGATGTGATTATCACAGTTGTGTCCACTGTCCAGCTATGACCCAAGGTCTCTTGTCACACTTTCAGTGTTAGGTATACTACCGCCTATGTTGTAGTTCTTGGCTACAGAGTTTTTAACAAAGGGGATGACAATGCACCTTTTGGCATTAAGCTAGACCCCATGGCTTTGACAACAGCCATCTGTCTCAGTGAGGCCCTTTTGTAGGATGTCCACATCTTTAGTGTTTACAATTATGGCTCCTAGTTTGCAGTCCTCTGGAAACTTCAATAGCCACAGACCTTCCATGTTAAAGTTTACTTGATGGAAGTAGATACTAAACAGGACAAGACCCAGGACTGGACCCTGTGGTACTACACTTGTCACTGGTCTAAAGTCATACTTGGAGTCTACTACTTTCACAGTGTGTGTTCTGTCAGTAAGCCTGTTGGCAACCCATCTTGTGCCATAGCAATTTATACATAGTTTAGTGGGTTTATCTATATTTCCAGAGTGTGGGGTGGTGTTGTAAGCTGTGGCAGGATCTACATAGACTGTGCGAACCACCTTACCCTTGTCTACAGTTCTGGTGACTGCTTCAATGTCATCTATCAGGTTTAGGAGACATGATCTGCATTTTACAAACCCAACATGGTTGTGGTCCAGGGTCTGGGGATTACCAATGTAATTTTTATAAGTTGTATGATGATACATTCCATGGCCTTGAAGAGTGGGCTCATCAGGCTAATGGGATGCTAGTTCCTGGGGTCCGTGCTGTCTCCACCCTTGTGTAGTGGGATAACCGCCACTGTGCACCATTCAGCAGGCACAAAGCACGAGGTGAGGCTATGACTGCACATGGTACATCAGTGTGGTGCCTGTTCGTTCTGTGGTTTGTGTAGAACACAGCCTGGGAAGTTATCTGGTCCCATGGCTGCTGTGATACTGGCTTTGGAGAGTGTTTTTTACCTGTGCAGCCGTGATGACAGCAACTTTGCAGTCTTCCATTATAGAGATGTGCTCTTTCATGGGTGAGAGGGGGGTAAAGTTAACACTGATCCTATCTGCCAGGATGTTGGCAATATCAGTTGGGTCTGTATATTTAGTGCCATTGAGCTGTAACTCAGAACAGATCTGAGTGTAGCCATGACAATGACCTGTCTGCTGAGCAGAGATCTCCTGAGTAGACAGTATGCAACAGAGTACAGATTGGGTTACTTTCAGTCTTGTGTCATGGGGTAACTGTTTGAGGCCAGTAATCCTCTTGTTAGAGTACTTCAGTGGTCTTTCTGGCTGATGAACATGCCTAGTCAGATTCATTGCAAGTGTGTTGTGGTACTCTCTGATGGGTCTGATGACTGATGAGTAGTGGGAAACTCCTTTGACCTACATGTACAGACTTTGGCAGTTTGTGTGAACACATAACATGATTTTCTGACAACTTTGTGAATGTGTTTCTGGAAGTAGAGATGACTATCCACATTTGTCCATAGATCCCTTGTTATCACCTCCATATTTAGCCTAAGTGTGTGAGCATGCCCAGTATGACCTTTCAGTATGTTGTTGCCTGACATTTGCTTAGTTTATTTAAGTGTGTGAGCATGCCCAGTATGACCTTTCAGTATGTTGTTGCCTGGCATTTGCTTTGTTTATTTAAGTGTGTAAGCATGCCCAGTATGACCTTTCAGTATGTTGTTGCCTGACATTTGCTTTGTTTATTCAAGTGTGTGAGCATGCCCAGTATGACCTTTCAGTATGTTGTTGCCTGACATTTGCTTCGTTTATTAAAGTGTGTGAGCATGCCCAGTATGACCTTTCAGTGTGATGCTGAATGAAATCCACTACATTTTTTGGAATGTGTGAGCACATCCCGGTATAAACATTTATACTATATGTGTATGGAAAATCAAGTTGTATTTTTACAGCAGGGCTCACCTTTATGTCATAGATCAACAGGGATCATGCTGTGCCTGCAGGGCTTCCATGAGACACTTTGCATAGACTTATCAACATTTCTACATACAGGGGGGACAGCTATTCTTTGTACATTTCTACCCGGGGGCACACCTGATTGTTACTATGGGTGTACATAGGATGAGGAGTTCACCTGACACTTATACACATTTGCTATGTCATAGGTTCATAGGTTCATAGGTTCATACTAGGCTATCTGCCCGAGGGCATTTACAAGCCTAGCCCATAGTTTTGTGGCTTACGCCACCCCTTTAGTGTGGGGAACTATACCCATTATTTTGCTGTGCCTCTGTCGAGCAGTGACACCGAGGTAATCCCTGGGGTATATCTGCGATCTCCCATCCATTGGTCAAGATTTCTCTTGAACAAGGCCAGCGAGGTGCTCTGCCTCACATATACCGGGATTTTGTTCCACAGCATAGGGAGTCTCTGGGTGATGAATCTATCCCTCCAGCACGCCCTATTAATAGCCGTGTCGAGGTTTAAGTCTCCCGCCCTTGTGGCTCTGATGGATCTAGATTTTTTGAGGTGAAGCATATTCATCAAATCTGGGTTTGACATGGCCTTGTATGTCAGGCAAAGGTCACCTCTGAGCAAGCGTGTTTACTGAATAGAGCTGGAGTTCTTTCAGTCGGGCAGCATAGGACAGATTTTTGAGACCCTTTATCCTTTTGGTGAGGAACTTTTGTGGCCTCTCCAGCTGCTGCAAGTGTCGGGTCAGATACATTCTGAATGGGGCATTGTACTCAATCATTGGTCTGATGAGTGATGAGTATAGGGAGACTATGACCTCCCTTGATCTAGATGTGAATCCCTTCATGATAAGGTGGGCAATGTAGAAGGTCTTCCTAACTACTTTAGCTACATGGGTGTCGAATGACAGGCTACTGTCAACCTGGGTCCCCAGGTCCCTGATAACTTCTTCTGTGATCAGTGGATTGCCACCTATATGGTAGCTAGGGGTAACCTTGTTTTTCCCGAAGGGTATGACTATGCATTTTTTGGCATTTAACTTTAGGCCATGGCTCTGGCACCAGTTATCCGTTTCTGTGAGGCCCTTCTGAAGGATATCTGTGTCAGATGTGTTTTCGACTATGGCTTCCAGTTTGCAGTCATCTGCAAACTTTGTCAGCCATAACCCTCCTGTGTTTGCTTGTACTTCGGAAAAGTAGATGCCAAACAAGAGTGGGCCCAGGACTGAGCCCTGTGGGACACCACTTGTGACAGGCTTTGAGTCTGACATGGCGCCAGCAACTCTGACCCTGTGGGTTCTGTCACTCAGCCAGTTTGCAACCCATCTTGTGATGTATGGGTTAACATTTAAGCTGATGAGTTTTTCAATGATACCTGAGTGGGGTATTGTATCGAAGGCCTTCGCCAGATCGAAGTAGGCTGTATGGACTGCCTTTCCCTCATCAATGGCTTTGGTGACTGTTTCGAAAAAGTCAACCAAGTTTAAAAGGCATGATTTGCCTTTGACAAAACCAAACTGGGTTTGATCCAAAGTCTGCAAATTCCCTATGTCTTTATTTATGAGGTCCATTATGTTCCTCTCCATGGCTTTGCAGATAAGGCTTGTCAAGCTAATGGGCCGGTAATTTCCAGGGTCGGTGGAGGCACCGCCTTTGTGAAGTGGGACCACAGTTGCAGTGCGCCACCCCTGGAATGTATCCAGAGGTGAGACTATGATTAAACAGCTGTCCTAGCTGTGGGTTTAGTTCCTCGTTGAGTTCATGGAGCACACAGCCGGGGAAACCATCAGGTCCCATGGATGCTGTGTTTTTTGCTTTGGAGAGAGCAGTTCTCACTTGGGCGTTAGAGATGTTTGGGGGGCTGCAATTGTTTGGTATAGGTATCTCGCCTTTGGGGGGAGGGGGGGAGAAGTTTGCACTGAACCTGTCAGCCAGTATGTTGGAAATGTCTGTAGGATCAGTGATCTTCACATCATTTTGAACTAGTTCTGAGCATATCTGGGAGTTTCCTCCCAGGTTTCTAACATAGCTAAAGAAGGCCTTATGATTGTCTTTTGAGTCTTTAGCTATTTTTCTCTCAAAATTTGCTTTGGATGATTTTATGAGAGCTCTTAGTTTTTTACTTATAGTGATTAAAGGTGTCTTACCTTTTAAGGATTTTGCTCTATCTTGTAGTAGCTTCCTCCTTTTGTTGTAGAGTTTGTTTATGGCTGGGGTCCACCAGACTGGATGCTTGCCTTTGGTACAAAGAGTCTTTGTTTTGCTTGGGATTGCCTTATCCATGCAGTCCTGCAGGTGCTGGTAGAAGGCATTTGTAAGTGATTCAGCGGCTTGAGTACTGTTTTCCGCCGGCTCGGGGGCCTTAAAGGAGACCACACTATTCTTTAGAAGTGTGAAGTCGGCTTTCAAGAAGTTCTTCACTGTGGTCTTTTTTATTTCAGGTGGGGGTGGGATGAGGACCTCCAGCAAGATTAGTTTGTGATCTGATCTCACCAGTGAGGGGTATACTTCCAGTGTTGAACATTGTGCTCCCATGTTCGTGATGATGAGATCAAGTATGTTATCTCCTCTTGTGGGGATGGTGCCTAGTTGTTCCATGGCATTTGAGTTTATGAATTCCAGGAACTTTTGGGCTAGGGTGTTTGGGCTTGAGTAGTGTTCCCAGTCTATATTAGGGTAATTAAAGTCACCTAGTATGATGGTGTTTGGTGATACATTTATCCCCTCTAGTGTTTTCAGGAAGGCCATGTGAGGTTCCTGAGTTTGTGAGGGTGGCCTGTAACATGCTACAATTTGCAGAGCAGTCTTGCCAATGGTTAATTGCACCTGGATGGTCTCCGATGCATCGTGCGTTGCCACCAGTCTTGAGGTGTGAGTGTCCTTGATGAATATGGATACCCCCCCTCCTTTCTTGGTATTGTCCGGATTTTGGGTCCGGAACGCATGATATGAGGTAAAACCTGATAGTGCTGGGGTGCTCTCAGGAGCCTTGAACCAGGTTTCTGTCACAGCACAGACATCGATGTTCTCCATACTGAGAAGGGCCTCGAGTGCGTGCATTTTGAGATTTATTGAGCAGCATTACCCTTAGTTTTTTTCCTTGTTTGTGTTCTAGGGTGGTAGGTTTAGAATTTGAGCCTTGCCTAAAAAAGGCACTATGGGGGTGGCAAGAGCCTTTGCCAATATCCGGAATCCCAGGGGAGACAGGTGCAAGCCGTCCTTGGCGAAGCAGCGTGGCTTGTCCAGCATGTCATCCCAGGCAGACAGACACTGGATCCCCTTTGAATGACACCAGTGTTTAAGCCAATTGTTAAAGCTGATCATCTTATCTCTGTATTGTGGCATCATTCTTGGTGAAGGTAGGATACTGCTCAAGGTCAGGGTCATACCCGCCTGGGCTACATAATCAGAGAGCTCCTCAATGTCTCTTTTCATGTAGTCCAAGGAGGTACGTCTCAGGTCGTTTACACCAGCGTGGACAATGACTGAGTCATATTTGTACCTGCTGTTGAGAGACCTGAGTGCTTGCGTTATGTGGCGGATTCTAGCACCCGACAGGCAGCTTACTGTGACCTTCTCCTTACTCAGTCTGGTGAGCGGACGCCAGTGTGTCTGACTATGGAGTCACCAATGACTAGTGTGTCTGGCATTGTGTTTGGCCTTAAGGGCTGTGACTGTTTGACACTCTGACTGTGAGGTCTATGTGTTGCAGGTGTTGTGTTCTGAGGTGGTGGTTGTTTGGGTGTCTGCTTTGGTGGCCTCTGCTGTTTTGGTAGATTTTTGATCAGAGCCTCCAGTATGTCTTTGTGTGTTTATGTGTATGATTTGAGGTTGTGATGGTACTATGTGAGACTGGGTCTATAGTGTGTGTGGTAACCTTCTCCTCCTGACTGGTCTTGCCAGTCCTATGTTGAGAGCTCAGCCTCCAGTTTGGCCGTATAGTTGCATCTCGCATGTATTTGTGTTTTGTGGGAGGAGGAGAGGGTTGTCTGTGTACATGAGGCAATTGTAACATTGCCTCAATATTCCCAGGTTCACCAGCTGAGCAGGAGAGGACACTAGCAACTGATCCTCGACATGCTAGAAGGAATAGACAAAAAACTTTAAAGAAGATTCCAGGGACGTGGGTGACCGAGAAATGGGGGTTGCCTTTTGGGGTACTATCTATGACAAGAGTGCCGTATCAAGGTAATAAGTACTGTAGGAGCAAGTGCTACGTTTAACAGATAGAGAATAGTCTACTTGGAGTCAAGTAGAGATGATCTTTTTAGTTATAGGATACGCTGATTAGATCAGTAGTATAGTTAGAGGAAGGTAGTTTTAAGGGAAAATTTGAAGAGTGGACTTTAGGTAGCCCGAATAGTTTAAACCTGCTTAACCGGCGCTGCCCTAGTGTGCAACAGTGGCAGCTCCGCGCTAAATCGCGCTAATTCACGCTAAAGCGCGCTAAAACGTGCTTTATAGCAGGGGGCTGGAAAAGACAGGAAATGACCCAAAATGGCCAATAGACTACAAGTTATTGCCTTAAACCACTCCTCTAAGGACAAACAGGCAGCTCAGTACTCCCCACTCTCACTGGTGAGTAAAGAAACTTCCCCCTGACCAAACAAGGAAAATGGAGAAACACAGGAACCAAGACAAAGCCCAGAGATCAGCAAAATCTGGTCTCTGGAACACTAGTTAGGAAAGTATGGAAAACAAGGATTTTTTTTGTTTTTTTTAAAGTTTTTTTACAGAAAAGCAGAAAACACAATAAATGCTATGATTTTCAAATAAATGCTATCAAAAGCTAGTACACTTGAGTGTATTAGCCTGTAGTTTAACTTTTAGGCAAAACTTAAACTAGCAAGTGCAGTAAACAGATTTAGCTTATAAACACAGTAAAAACAGTGCAAACTTTGATAAAACAAGCAGAAACAGTGGTCGAAAGGCACAAAAAGTCGAAAAAGCCAAGAAAAATACTTAAAATCTGGAAAGGTAGTCTTTTCTGGTCTCTGCTGCTAGAGGAACACTGCTGGCCACCACGAGGAGCTGTGCTGAGTTCTCAATAGCTGGAAAAGCCCGCCAAAACGTGCTTTATAGCAGGGGCTGGAAAAGACAGGAAATGACCCAAAATGGCCAATAGACTACAAGTTACTGCCTTAAACCACTCCTCTAAGGACAAACAGGCAGCTCAGTACTCCCCACTCTCACTGGTGAGTAAAGAAACTTCCGCCTGACCAAACAAGGAAAATGGAGAAACACAGGAACCAAGACAAAGCCCAGGGATCAGCAAAATCTGGTCTCTGGAACACTAGTTAGGAAAGTATGGAAAACAAGGATATTTTTTGGGGGTTTTTTAAGTTTTTTTACAGAAAAGCAGAAAACACAATAAATGCTATGATTTTCGAATAAATGCTATCAAAAGCTAGTACACTTGAGTGTATTAGCCTATAGTTTAACTTTTAGGCAAAACTTAAACTAGCAAGTGCAGTAAACAGATTTAGCTTATAACCACAGTAAAGACACTGCAAACTTTGATAAAACAAGCAGAAACAGTGGTGAAAGGCACAAAAAGTCGAAAAAGCCAAGAAAAATACTTAAAATCTGGAAAGGTAGTCTTTCTTGGTCTCTGCTGCTAGAGGAACACTGCTGGCCACCACGAGGAGCTGTGCTGAGTTCTCAATAGCTGGAAAAGCCCGCCAAAACGTGCTTTATAGCAGGGGGCTGGAAAAGACAGGAAATGACCCAAAATGGCCAATAGACTACAAGTTACTGCCTTAAACCACTCCTCTAAGGACAAACAGGCAGCTCAGTACTCCCCACTCTCACTGGTGAGTAAAGAAACTTCCCCCTGACCAAACAAGGAAAGTGGAGAAACACAGGAACCAAGACAAAGCCCAGGGATCAGCAAAATCTGGTCTCTGGAACACTAGTTAGGAAAGTATGGAAAACAAGGATGCTATGTACGGTACAACATTTCAGTCTGTACTGTTGCCTATCGTACTGGCTTGAGGCATACTACTCTACTACACATCTTAGCGTCCAATGTCACGTATATTAGATTGTGACTTCATAGCCTACACAACCCACATCACACCGCCTGGCCTGATGTTCTCTGTCTGCATAGGCCTGTGGGGGAGGTTACCCATATGCCTCTTTAGGGCCATGTTACAGCATTTCTTTGTGTTTGCATTAGTGTACAATTGTCCTGCTTTGTGTGAGTCACTGAAATGCTATCATGGCTTAGTGGTTCAGTACTGTGACTATAGTGCACAGTATCCTGGGTTCGAACCCTGTTACTGCTTTTTATTTTCATGCTGGGCAGACCAGACTGCTTAAGGGACAGTAAAGCAAATATGAGCATGTTTACCTGACTTTGATCAACTTTGCCCATCCTTGCCCAACATTGCCTGATTTTGCGCTAGTTAGCATGGGCAATTTTGTTTACATATACTAAATATTGGTAAAAGCTGCTTAGCACTGCTTTATATTGCTTAAAACATGGCAATCATGCCTCAGGTGGTGCTGCAGGGCTGCCTATGTCGGATGCACATAATACACTCCCTATTCATGTTTGGAAACAGGCAGTGTCAAGTTAGGCATCCCTTTTATTTTATGTGCGAGTCAGAGAGAGGTATAATTTCCAGGGTTCTTACTGAGCCAATGTATGTGCTATGCGTTGCCTCTTTGAACAAGGCCAATGCATACTGGGCACGCTTCCTTCTGCCTACTGGGGCAGTCTCAGGTTGTTCCTCCTCTGAATCACGCTGTGCCTGTACAGGCCTTGGCAATGGTGGGGGGCTGTTTGGCCCTGTCCCATGCTGTTCCTGCTGCAGCTGTTTTCGCAGGATCATATTGTGTAGCATGGCACATGCCATGACAATTTGGGTACATGTAGTTGGTGAATACTGCAAGTCTCCACCAGATGTGTCCAGGCACTGGAACCATGACTTGAGCATCCTAAACACATGCTCGATTACATTTCGTGTTTGTGCGTGTGCTTCATTATGGAGTTCTTGTTCAGGTGTGTGTGCATTTCTGATGGGTGTCATCAGCCATGGCTCCAGTGTGTATCCAGCATCCCCCACTAGGTGGCCGTCATGGATGTCCCCATTGGCAAATGTCTGGTACAGCTGCGTCAGATGCCAGATATGGGAATCGTGGTAGCTTCCAGGGCAGCCTTCAGTACACATTCAGTATTATGCCCAGGGCATTGCACATGACCTGGCAGTTGATGGAGTGGAAGCCCTTGTGGTTGATGTAGGCCCTACCCCGCTCACTGGCTGGTGCTTTGATGTGTATGTGCATGCAGTCAATTGCACCCACTACCTCAGGGTATTCCGCTATTTGCTGGAAGAGACACATATTGCTGGCCAATACCTCATGGGAATTGGGGAAATACACATGATCACTAACATGTGCTGACATGGCATTCAAGAACTGGTACACTACCCTTGATGCTGATGCCTGTGAAATCCCCATCATATTACCAGTTGGTCTCTGGAAGGTACCTTTTGCTAGTATTCTTAGGCCAACACATACCTTGGTTTCCACTGGGATGGGTTCCCCTCTGTTGGTTTTGTGTGTGAGGCATGGCCTGCACAGCTCAACAATTTGCTTCAGGAGGTCTTTGTCCACTCTATAGCGCTCCACTATCTCCAGCTCATGTAGCCCCTGGTAGGTTACCCTGGGTCTGTACACTCTTCTCCGTCTCCTCACTGTGGGTTGCTCAGCAGCATTCGCAATGGTACCACCCTCAGCATCTTGCACATGTTGCCTTATAATAGCAATGGCAGCCCCTAACATTTTTTTTGTCTCAGTTAGGCTTTTTAAGTTTTCACTTCTCTTTGTAGACTGCAGTGTTGCAGTGTTTCTGAGAAAAACATGGGGGAATGTTGTTTGCAGAGTTTTAAGTGCTGGGCTGGGGTAGTGTACTGCCTGTGTAATTGGCTGATTCTGATTGATTTCACCTGGCAGCTCTGCTAGTTATCCTTGGTTAACTTCCTACTACTTATTTTCCTTCCTTTTCCCTTTCTGTTTCCACAGGGGGAAGCGATGAGCAAACACGCGCACACGAGTGCACACACCTCTTCCAGTCCTGAGAAACTTACAGCAAACACATGCCACTCTGCTCCAATAAGCTTACAGTCTTTGATACGTAACCCCTCATGAAGTCACCTATTTTCTACTCTGTTACTCCCCTAATCCTACTCTTACACTCTAGGGACATGGTTCTCATGGCAGGGAAAATTGGGATTCACTATCATTATCCTCATTTGCATAGGATTGCCTACTAATGCTTGGTTACATCTCTCAGAATGAGCTTCCCCCCTTAGCAACCACTACTCGGTAGCCATGTTGTTTTCAGCCTGCCATTCACCTGCATGGCAGAAGAATATTTTTAATAAAATGCCTATTTTTGGCTTTTATTTTCTGGTTTTTAGAGCGTCGCACGTTTGCGCGGTGCTGCGCTACGCTTAAACATCGGAGATCGGGGAAAAATATATATTTTTTTATTATTTTGCAACAGATAAAAATGCCAATGGCCTTATATCTGGCCATTGGCATGCTTCCTCAACTGGATGCATCCTTTATTTGGAACTGTCATAGCTCCATTTTGCTATTTGCAGAATGGTACTCCGTTACCAACGTACTACATTTCTACAAATAACACTACTCTTACTTGGACAGGTTAGTGTTTCCTGGATCGCAAATTTACCTCATTTGCATAGCTTTCAGCAGCAAATGAGGTAATTTGCATAAAATAACACTGTCCGTGCAAGAGTAGTTTTAGGAGCTCTCATGCATGCCCCTGCCGGCTGTTCCTGGATCACTCGGCAGACATATTGGCTGTCTGGAGTTTTACTCTACTCTTAGACTCCGTGCAAGCCATCGTGAATCCGGCCCAAAGACTTTCAACAAGGATTTTCTGCAGTTTAAACAATTATGAATAGCAGTCATGATGACCTCTTCACTGATAATACCTATTAATTATCATCTATTGAAGATAAGTATCTCTGTCATGATCAAAAATAATTTATTTGCAAACATGATGAATGAATGTTTTATTGCCTCAATATTAAATGCTATGGTGAACTTGCTTAAGATTACATTGCATTATGAAAGAAAGAGTTCATAGAAAAACATATGCAATTTATAGCAGTCACTTGTATATTTAAATGGTCATAGAGGTGAAAGTACACAATTGTGTTATATAAATTATAATCAAGCTACCAATATTCAAAATAGCTTTTGGAACATGGCTGATTTTCTCAAGATGATGGACATGAAATAATTGGTACTAATATCACTTATCTTTGCTGTTAGTGCCAACTTTTTCAAGTACGAAAGATTCTGAAGAGATTTCCAAATATTCTAATCTCCATCATTAAGTCCATCATATGGTAATATGAACTCTGTATGCAAAGATACTTAATGTCATTTGATTTTTGACTTTATTTATTTACAACATCAAATACTTATTTCTGTTCTTTTAAGACACATCCCCCACTTGGAAAACTTCTAGAATACCTAATGTCACTTACCCCATCATTTTAAAATTATGCTACTTCTCTATTATTGTAAAGAATAATGTGAAATGTCATCATGCAAAGCTTGCTATATCAGTGCATGTGTGACAATTTACTTATCTGTTGTTTGCTTCTTGTTTTATGGCATTCTTAACTCCAGATGTACAAACTTTTCATTGAAAATAACACTCAGTATACCTTTCATAACATCCTGCACATTAACTTCTAATGCCTATATCACTAATACTATATAAGCCTATGAACTCTATGACCCTATAGGTTCATAGATAGATAAATTAGAACTAGACTAACTGCCCTTGTGAACCATTTCAAGCCTAGCCAATTACCCCATATTAGAATCAAACCCTGCTCCTTGTGTCTGTAAGGGAAACACCCTAACCATTATGCCATCCTCCCACCCACTATGAATCAGCATTTGGCAATTACAATTAACTGATTTAAGTAATTTGATGCCTTATATACCATATACTGTCTGCCAAATCCTACTATTCATTCTTTGCCTTTGTAACCATTATTGTGTGGAAATTAGGGTGTCACAAGGAGAATATCAGAACCTGTGATAGTTCCACTAATGTGGATATACAAGTTTTTTTCTCACTGACTTATTCCTCTTCTCCTTTCCAAGCACGAATTGTAGTGACCTCAGTGTGACCCACAAGCACATGATCCCACCTCACAGTGTCCTTTAATACTTTCCCATACTACTGTCCTTCGTGGGTTATAATCTTCCAACTTCCACCAAGGACAGACTGCAGCCTAAATAAACCTACTGCCTTCCCCAAGAAAAGGAGATCTGGTGGAATATCACTCAACACCCTTCTCCTAGGGCTGGTCTTCTAGCATTCAGTCCACTAATACAACTCTTGCTGCTAGGATTACAGACAGGGCAGTCAAATAGTTACCAAAGCCATCTTATAAAGATTCTCTGTGCAGGATTTAAAAATGATACTTTAGTGAAGAAATTCCAGTAACCTTTGCCAGTACCAATATATAGGCCTGACCCTCAAACTCTCTCAGATTTTCTTACTTAAGCCTTCACCCACAGCACCTTCTGGTCCCCCACTGACTCCTCTCCTGTGTCTGGCTTTGGTGACCTTGCCATTGGTGGTGGGATGTGTCCCCCCTTGTTGATCGTGCTGAATCTATTTTCTCAGGATGATGCTGTGAAGCATGGCACAGACAGTAAAGATTTCAGTACATGTACATGTATTGCTCCCTCAGATGTATCTAGGCACCGGAACCACAACTTCAGCAGCCCAAACACACACTCTGTGATATTTTTGGTTTGAATGTGTGCCTCATTATGGCATTCTTCAGTGTGTTTGTGTACATTTCTGATGGGCATCATCAGCCATGGTTCCAATGTATAACCTGCTTCCCCCAGTAATTGATTCTGAGGGACATCACCCCTAGTGAGCATCTGATACAGTTGGGAGGTGTGCCAGATATTTGAGTCATGGTAACTGCCAGGGTTGCCGGCACACACATTCAAGATGATTCCATTAGCAGAATCTGTTTTTACTATCATTTATATATTCTTGGTATAGAAGTCAGCCATGGCCCTTCTTTAGTAAACTTCTTGGTCTAAAATAATTCATTACATACACATTGGAAGCCTTTGATATCCAGTCAGCTACTCATTGTCTAGACATCATGGCTGTCAATAAAACATGGTTAAACAAAGATTCTGTCTTCATCTACACCATATTTCACTTTATGCATACATTAGCACAGGTAGACCTTATGAGATAAATAGAGGAAACACTATGTTTCTGCTCAAGAATACACATGACTTGGCAGTTAATGGAGTGAAAGCAATTTCTATTAATATAGACCCTTCCCTGTTCAAAGGATGGTGCCTTGATTGTTATATGTGTATAATCTATGGCACCCAGTAGTTTAGAGTAGTGTGTTACAGGGTAGAACTGTTGCATATTTGTGGCCCTGTCCTCAGGAGTATGGGGAAAATACATGTGATCACTGGCATTTTAGAGCATAGCATTCAGGAATTGATGGAGGATCCTAGATGCTGATGCCTGTGACACCCCCAGCATGTTTTCTTTTTCATCTCTGAAAGGTTCTTTTAGCCAAAACTCTAAGTGCTGCACATACCTTTGTCTCCACTGGTATTAGTTCCCCTTGGTTTGCCCTGGGTCTGAGTTGAGGACGACAGAGATTGCAGAGTTCCTGTAGTGTGTCTCTATCTACCCTGTAGCAGTCTACAATTTTCCCCTCATGCAGATTGTGATAAGTTAACTGGGGTCTGAAAATTGTTCTCCTTCTTGGCCATGGTCTATTAGCAGCAGCAGCAACATAGACTTCAGCCTGTTGCACATACACATGAATTAAAGCAACAGCAGTCCATAACATTCTTTCTGTGAAGATTTCTTTCTGTGGCTGTATTCCAATAGATTTTGGAATTCACATGGGAAAACCAGCACTAAGTCTACACAGTTGCTTTATATCTTGTTGAATAGCTCCTTCATCATGGATTAGTTGATTAGCATACAATTCAGCTGCTTATGCTGTAATTAGCATGCCACAATGTTTACCATAGATATGCAGCTCTACACACTGTGTGGAGCCACTTACTGAATACAAAACAGTGCGCAGCCGTGTGCATATTGCCGAGCAACATGCATATGGTGTTAGCAGATCATGTAGGATTTATTGATTCGGCCCTTAAATCAAATATTATATGTTTTCCATTTTATTAGCAAGTAAAACAAGTTACATGACAAAACAAGTTGCATTTAACAAAATATTTTTACACATTAACACCTAAGTCACTTTGAAATACAATTAAAAACATTTAATTAGTATGGTGTTTTCAGTTTTAAGATAACATTTAACTTCAGCTTCCATTCTAATTCCAAAGGGTCCACATAGCCTTATAATCACCTATTCTTTGCATACTATTAAAACAGTTTAAAACTATGGATATTTATTTATAATATCCTTTCATCTAGGCTTAATACATTCTTCATTAGTACATTTCTGTATATTATTTTCCCTCATAATACAGATTCTGTTTTTACTATCATTTATATATTCTTGGTATAGAAGTCAGCCATGGCCCTTCCTTAGTAAACTTTTTGGTCTAAAATAATTCATTGCATACACATTGGAAGCATTTGATATCCAGTCAGCTACTCATTGTCTAGACATCATGGCTGTCAATAAAACATGGTTAAACAAAGATTCTCTCTTCATCTACACCATATTTCACTTTATTCATGCATCAGAACAGGTAGAACTTATGTGATAAAAAGAGGAAACACTAAGTTTCTGCTCAAGAAAAATATTTTTGTTACTAACACAAAGCATGAATGTAATCCACATGACTTCTGACAAAAATTGTAATTATTTTAAAGTTTGTTTAGTAATAATACACTGAATTCTTGGCTCCGTGTATCTGATGTAAACATAGTGCAGGCACTCTCTCAGTGTGCATTGCTAATGGATTGCAACTGTGAATGATTACTGGTAGGGAGAAGGAAACCACAACAGAAATTCAGACTCCCTTACCTCCAGTGTGTGTGTCAGCTAGGTTAGGCTTACAAAGTGTAGAAGTAATTGTATCAAGGTTTTTAAGCAGCACACATTTCACAGTTTCTGTTTAGTAACACCCAACCTCCTCTGCAGTTGCTGAAAATGGTATACTATTGCAATTTAATATTCTAACATATTTTTAAGGACAATGATACAAAATGCCTTACAAACTGCATGCCTCAAATTACTGCTCAGATAAGAGAAGAATGAACACAATACAGAGATAAGACATGGCTGCCTTTCTGCAAACAATAGCTATAAACAGTTGTGTGATCACGCATTGCACTACATCTGGAATGAATACATGTGCAAACAACTCAGAAGCGTCCAAGTGCCATATGTCTTGTTAACACTGTGGATGATTTTGTATTTGCTTGTATGCAGAATATTTTTCATTGTCTGTATTTTGAAGGTTCAATGGTGTGAGAGTTCAAATGCCAACTTGTGTAAAAATCTTTCATGTGTAATAACATGTATTTTGTAATGTTATTTTCTTTTTTTAATTCCAGTATTTGCATGGTGAGTGGCTTCGCGCAAACATGGGAAATTGATAATCACAATTAATGTCATGTAATGTACTTCTTTAATAACCAATACATCAACTACTTCTGTGAATCACCTGTGTGTATAGCACATCTGCTAAACCTGTTGATCCACACAGCAGATGCTATCTTTAGATCATGGTTCAGGTTCTATGTTTGACTTTTAAGGATGAAACCTAATAAACACTGCTCACAACAATTTAGCTTTGCTTGTCTCATTTACACAACATTTACCATCACACAAACCTGGACTAATGACCCACACAAGAAGCAGACAGAACACCTGCAGACAGGACGCACATATTCTTGAATTCAAGAAGGATACACTGTTGCATCTTTTGCTTTACATCTAAAACACCTACAGAGAGGAAGCACACAGCAGACAATTTCAAAATAGATTCATTCTATCAAGTATGTTGGGCACTGCGCAAACACACTAAGCACCATCGTACAGTGATGAACACACAGAGATTAATAATGCATAGGAAAACATATTACTTGTTATGTAACTATTCCTGTGGAAGCAGGTGTAAGTGTAGGGCTGCAACACAGACGGTCCTGGGTTCTAATACATGAAATTCAAATTATTTTTACCATTCCATTTCACTTTATATTAAAAATCATGGAAAAAATTAAACATAATTGTAAACAACAATAAGTGTGTATAGCAGTAGAACTCTGAATTATACACATGACAGAGGGTATATTCACTACTATGTTTCTGTAATTATAAATGTGCTATCTGACCTTGGATGAGATTCAGACTTCACTAAGACTCATTTTTTTTGCTGTGCCATCAAAACATCTCCATGTCATCCAACTCTGACAAATTACAAAATGCTTTACAGCACAGGGAGGTAGGCCAGACCCAGTGTCTCAGCCTGCCCCTATGTCACCAGCTCTGACACCGAAGACCAGCACATCTAGAGTCCAGCCTGGCAGTACTGCCTCCACTGCCTTTTCACTACCTGTGGCCTCTGGTAGCACTGTCCTTGCAGCTGGTGCTGTGAAACCCTCTGGGAGTACTTGCAGAAGTGGTGATTTTATCACCCACCAAGAGATGCCAGGGTTGGTGCATAGAGTCATGCACAGCACCATTGGTGCAAGCTTACACCAGCTGGAGAGACAGAGTAAGGGTACAGTGATGACAGTCCTGTGGGTGAGGACTAGATTCTCATTGTCTCCATGTTTGACAGGCATGAGCATTGTTGTCCTCTGCCTAACCCCAATCATGGTGTCCCCCAACCTTTTGTGCCCTTCACCATCCCTGTGTCTTGTCTTGTTTGTCCTGTTTGTTTGCATCTGTTTCTTCACCTGCCCTACTTATCTGACCCAGAAATACCTGCATCCCTTATCCAGCATTCCTCTCTTACTGAAATAAATAAAAAATGGACACCTGTCCCCTCAAAAAAAATCATCCCATGAATGCTCTCCACTTCGCACACATGTCTTCTTGACACACTTGATTCAGTCCAACTGGCTATACTGCATGATTGCATTGTTGCCACCCCACTTTGTTGAGGTGACAGTCCAAATTCATATTTTCATGTTACAATCTTGAAGAAGTGGATAGTTATATTTCTTTTTACCTCCCTCCTGCACATTCCTATATTGCTTTCCCTTTGTTCTTCCCTCTGCTTGCCCTCACTTTCCTATATACCCCATTTTAACACATTTAATCTGGTCCAAAATAGAATCACATACAACACACATAAGTAAAAAAACCAGCAATGGAGCCCTTCACTTTTTTGTCGTCTATGTTTGCACAGAGCTTGGCATGCAAACAATGGTGAACGGATCTTCAAAGGTGTGCTTATCTCTGTGCAATGCTGCTTAAGCGGGCTGCACTAAAGTAACACACAGTGCATGTAGAGTACATAAGTATTTCATTGACCTATAAATACATATGCAAAACTATTGGATACACCTGCATTCAAACCCCATATCATCTGGGCTCCCAAAGAAATGTGCCAATGCATTTATACCTACTGCCACAGATCCAGCTAAGCAGCAGGTGTGTTTCATACACCCAATACTCAGAACTCCTATAACCTTATTGATGAGGCTCATGTCTGACACACATGCTCTGACAGACGCCATGTCAGATTTGTGCTCTGGTGATTGCATTAAATATGGAGGTCCCTAGTCGGTGTACCTTAAATAGGTAGGGGTTCTGTTCTCACTTCAGTTAACGTGTGTGTGTGTGTGTGTGTGTGTGTGTGTGTGTGTGTGTGTGTGTGTGTGTGTGCGTGTGTGTGTGTGTGTGTGTGTGTGTGTGTGTGTGTGTGTTTGTGTGTGTGTGTGTGTGTGTGTGTGTTTGTACTTGCTTGACATTAGAGTGAGCATTTTATACCAATCATGTGGGTTACTGCCATTATCATCTTCCTCTCACCAGGTTCTGCTGATATCATCAGCTATAAAGTGTTCTCCAACACTATAAAAGTTAGAACTTGTGTTAAGTGCTGTGCCCTGTAAATAGATAGTTTTAGAATGATATGTGAGTCCACAGCTATGTCCCAAACTCCTCCAAACATCTTGTAGTATACAATGATTATGTCATCATGTGTAACATGCACTCTAGCAGTATTCAAGACAAACATGTGCAGTGGCAGTATCATTAACTGCTATGTTTGCAATCTACTTTAACTACACATATAGGTGTTCTAATCTGACAGCAAGCTACTTGTGTTTCTATACATACAACGATCATATATGAGACAATTTTACACAGGGATGTGACTCCACATCCATGCCCTATAGTGCTCACAACATGTTCTTCTCAGCATACAATGATGCTTTCATACTCCATAAACTGCAATGCGACAGTGTTACCATCAGACATATGTGGTGTTGCTACTGTGACATTGTATTGCATTCATATTCTATAACTACACCACTGTAATGTTAATATCAGGCATGGTGTACTGCTGTATGTTTGGTTGCTGGTACATTATGGTCATTGCATGATCTTTGGAATAGCTTTTCATTTTGCTACAAGCTGGGGTACCATTCACATAGCCCCACACATCCTCCTTTGTCCTCTGGCCTCATGGCATCCTACCTGTAGAGGATTGAAGGATGTCCTCATGTCAAATATGCATACACACATCATGAAGCAGAGTCCTTCAATGAGCCTATGTAAGCCATCCCCAGACCACTGCATGCATGATTGCTAATTTTGTCATGGTGTGGTGCACATGTCCCCTATGGACAGTGGCAAAATGTAATGCAATCCAACAAATATACACATACACACAATAGTCTATCTTCTATAATTTGCATATAGGCATTTTATTTTAATTTTATAATAATGGCTAGAATTTCATGTGATGTTGGCCATCAGCCTAACAGTGTCCTGTGACCCGAAGATCACTTGACATGTCAATGTTGCTGTCATTGACATATGCTATATTGAGGTGTGGCTGTACAGTATGGCTACAAGAGAGTCTTACAATCCGTGATGTGAGCTAATGTATTGATGGCTACTGTTGCCATTACATTACATGCTCCTATAACATCGGTAGTAATATGCCTCCTGAGAATTAACATAGGTTCAGAGTTTTATAGGAAGTTACTGGGCTAGCGGTCCTACAGTCCTTACCAACCTAGCCATGTTCATCCCAAGTATCCCCAATCATCCTTATTAGGTGGATGTAATTCACAGAGTGAGTCTTTGGTCAGCAGCAACTACCCCTGTCCATGAGGGACATGAATGCCAACACCAGGGTGAATTTGCAGTCTCCCATCCATTTGTCTAGGTTGTGCTTGAATAGGATCATTGAGGAGTTCTGCTCCACATGGTTTGAAACTCTATTCCAAGGGAGTGGCTGTCTCTGGGAGATATATCAGTCTCTCAAGCATGCTCTGTTAATGTCACAGGCTAGGCTAAGATCCCTAGAGTGACGGACTCTTGTGCTATTAGATTTGCAGATGTACAATATTTACATCAGGGCAGGGTCAGATGCTGCTTTGTAGGCCAGGTCACCAGTCACCTCTCAGAAGCCAATACAATACAGACTACAGCGACAGGGCTTTCAGTCTATTCATGTGCATCATGGCATGGTTTGGAGGCCCTGTATTTTGTTGTTGAGAAACCCCTATGGTATCTCTGAATGCTGCAGGTGTCTGGTGGGGTACATGCAATACGGAGCATTGTACTCTATTAATGTTTTGCTGATGGTTGATTATGATGGTATTATAACATCCTCAGACCTGGCTGTGATGCCTTTACTTATGAGGTGCATGATATAGAAGGCTTTCCTTACCACTGTGGAAACTTTGTGGTCGAAGTTCAGATTGCTGTCTACCTGTGTTCCCAAATCTCACACCACTAGGTTGGGGATGGGGGGCTATTGTCAATACTGTAATTAGCAGGGAATTTCACTTTGCCAAAGGCAATAATAATGGCAATTTTTTGCATTTAGTTGTTGACCATGGCTTGCCACCAGTCATTTGTCTGTGTTTGTCCCTCCTGTAATATGTTAACATCATTGGTGGTCTCAATGATTGCACCCAATTTTCAGACATCAGCAAACTTGTTAAGCCAAAGGCCAACTACTGTAGCCTGGACTTCCAAAAATAGATTCTAAACAGTAAAGGCCACATCACATACTTGTGGTACACCACTGGTAATGACTGTACTAGTAGAGGTTGAGTCACCAACTTTGACAGTATGTGTTCTGTTGGTAAGCCAACTGGCTATCCATCTAGTGATGTAAGGGTTAATTGCCAGCTGGGAGAGTTTCTCAATGATACCTGAGTGGAGGATTGTGTCAAAAGCATTGCCCAGGTCAAGACAGGTGATACACAATGTTTTACCTTCATCCAGGTTTTTGGTGACTTTCTTGAAGAAGTCTACTAGGTTTAATAAGCATGATCTGCCCTTATCAAAGCCAGATTGGGTTGAGTCTAGAGTTTGAAACTCACCTATATCTTTGCTGATAATATCCATGATGATTATTTTCATGGCCTTGCAGATGAGACTGGTTAGACGTATGGGTCTATAGTTCCCAGGGTCAGTTGATAGCCCCCCTTTGTGCAAGCTAATTACAGTTGCTGTTTTCCATTCTGTTGGAACAAAGGCAGTTTTCAGGCTATGGTTAAAGGGGATACTAAGTGGGTTTCCTAGGTTTTAGATTGCTTAGCAAGCAACCTGAGATGTTATCTGGTACTACTGAGGCTGTGTTTTTAGCCTTGAAAAGTGCAGATATGCCCTGATCTCTGGAGATACTTGGTAGAGGACTGTTGTCAAGTAGGCTTTGGGGTATGGTCTGTGGGTCTAAGGGGTGAAGTCTGCACCATATCGGTCAACTAGCAGGCTGGCAATTTTCTCTGGTGCAGCTTCATGTTTAGACAACCAGCATTAAGTAGCAGAACCTTGAGTTTGCCTCCAGTCAAGTTTTTTACATCGGAACGTTTGCTGTTTTAACATTGCCTGAAACAGGCACTATGGGGGAGACAAGTGCCTTTGCCAGTATCCAACAGCCTATAGGGAACAGTTGCAGACCATCTCTGGTGAAGCAGAATGGCCTGTCAGTCATTTCATTGCAGGTTGAGAGACACTGGATCGCCCTGGATGGACACCAGAAGGTAGACCAATCGCTGATGTTGATCATTTCTTGTTTATATTGCGGCATCATCCGGGGTGATGGTACATTCTACATATGCATTTACTGTGCAGTCCATACTTTATTATGTTGATATGTGATTAGTGTCCATGGTGCAAATATCTTCACTGACATGCCCTCATCTGGTGTACATTACCATGTTTCACCTTTTCTTTTTCCCCTGTGTTCATTCCTAGAATTCATCTGTGTCACCCTATTCAATACACACACTTCCCCTGACTGTTTATTTATAATGATGTCTATGTATCCTTGCTGATCATTTACACAACTTTTGTTCAGTATGCCTGACACAGGTTTCCACAATACTCTGCATTGTATACACTGTCATGTAATGTGTTGGAACTATATACATTGCTTCATTAATAAACCTGATAATCATTGTGGCATTTTGCCCATGCACGCAGACCTAGCTTGCCTGTAGGCAAACAGATTTACATGTTTGCTGCTGTTCATGTTGCTTTACATGGTTTCCTGGCTGGCAATACTATTGCTGGCCACAAAACCACTTTTGTTCATGTTTAAACACGGTGCATGACATGCATATGCAATTAGCACTGCTGTTCACCAATCAGACATGTAAACTCCATGTAGACTTTGAGATAGGCCTACACAGAGTTTATTGAATCCCCAGGCAAGTCTTATTTATTACTCATTTCTTGTGATAATCATATTATCAGAAATGTTATTAAGGACAATTGGAAAATTATTTATGTTTTAGACAGTGTAGCCATGTCTCATTTAATTGGTGACCTCAGTATAAAACTTGAAGTTAAAGAAACATTATAGCAAATACATTTTATCTTTTTACAAGTCACCTGGCTTGAATGATGTTATAAACATCAAATGTTTCTTAAACGATCGAAGGATTTAACTGTCTTTTTATTGTTGTTATTAATTAGATTTATTTTTACTTATATAGATTTTATATTATATTGTTAGTCTAATTAATTAGTCATGTGACTTACTACTACACTTAAGTGCTGTATAAAATGTAGGTTTGTTTTTGATGAAGTTCTTGTAGTATAGATTAAAAGAATGAAAGTGCTTAAATCTGAGCCTTTTTTGTTTGGTCATTTTTTTTCTTTCACTAACTTAATGTTTTATAATGATCTTCTTTGTTTTTGTGTTATTAAGGTTTAAGGTTTTAAACAAGGATTATCAGCTTGAATGCTGTTTTTTTGTTTTTAGTAACAATGGAAAGTGATTTTTGAAATGGATCCATACCTCTCCACTTCTTAGAGCAAGAAATCTGGTCAAAGCTATAAATAAAGTGTCTCAATGGCCCAAAAATAGGGATACTTTTTAAATATTGCTCTTACAAACCTAGAAAGTTGATAGAATAACAAGTTTTGCATTATCACAAATTTTCTGGAGGGTGTGAAGTCTGAAACTCAAATTTCTCTCATTATTTTCTAACTTCAGCCTTTAACGATTTCCTACTAATTTGCCAGAAAACCACAATTTTATGAAAAACAGACCAAAAATATGAGGCAAAAATCTGGGTAGTCTGGAAAAATCTGTACAGCTGAGAGGTATGCATGGATCTTGCATTAAAAGTTATGACAACAATCTATTTTATTAACTTGTATACTATCGACCCTGTACAACTAATTTTACTTTTATTTCTTCTTCTGTTGGTTCTTAAGGAATGTGTGCATTACCCTTATGGTTGGAAAACTTAATTTCCTCCATACTGTATTATGTGTGAACCTTGGCTCTAGATGATTGTCACTATAGAAGTTACACCCTGAGCCTATGTGAAAAAATGGGAAAAAGGGGTTGCGGATGGGTGTGTGTATATATATATATATGGGATCCGTACAGATCACTGAACGGCAATATAACCAAAACAGATGCAGCCGGGTATACTTGCGCGAAAGTGCTTTTCACCGAAAGGCATTTTCACGTAAGTATGCCTGCTACGGAGATCGCACTATAGTGGGGATAAGGGAAAATTCCCTTTTCCCCACTGTAGTGCGACCTCAGAGTGAGAATATTTAAGTAGGGGGGAGGTGGGGGTGCAGGGGGGCTTGCCCCTCTGCAAAAACGTAACAGTAATGTTTTATTCTTTTTCTTAAAAAACACTTTAACGAAAGCGCTTTTTCAGTGAAAGCTCTTTCATTAAAGTGTGTTCGGTGATTGTGGATTCGGACTTTTGAACTTTCGTTCAATAGTCCTAGATCTATATATATATATATATATATATATATATATATATATATATATATATATAGATATGGGTCTACTTTTCTTTATCGAAAAGTATGACCCCATTTACGTGAAAGTGCACTTAAACTAAAGTGCACTTTCACGAATATTGGTTCACCGAACTGGTAATATAAACAAAAAAAAAAACACTGTAGCACTAAAGCACACTAGAGTGGGGATAAGGGAATATACCTGTTTCTCCACTGTAGTGAGATCTCGGAGTTAGTAAATATAAAGTAGCGGGGGTGTGGGGGTGCAAAACTGCCTTGGTAGTGGGTTTTTTTTTTTTTGTTTATAATACCAATTCGCTGAACCGGTAATTTGAGAAAGTATACTTTTGTTTAAGTGCATTATCGCATTAATGAGGTCGTACTTTTCTTTTTCGAAAGAATGAGCTTTCAACAAAGAAAAGTAGCCCCATATATATATATATATATATATATATATATATATATATAAGGATAATGGTTGTCTTCACCTCATAGGCTCAAGGAACAAGGTTTGATTCTGACCATGGATTATTGGCTAGGCTTCAAATGGCCCTTCAGGGCAGTTAGCCTAGTATTCACCTATGAACCTATATATATGGTTTACTATCAAAATGTCCATAAAAATAAACCCGGGTCAGAACATCGGAGGAAAGAGTGAAAGTGACAATGTATGTCTGGACACAATGTCAAATCAGCTGAATGAATGCAGCAGATTTGACACTGTTGCCAATCAGAGCATGTGATTTCCGCATAGGAGCACAGTTACATGAAACTCCTATGCCTTACATCATGTTTATGCAGGGGGGTCAATCTCCCTGCATCTCCTCATGGGAGCTGCACCCCCCACACCCCCTGCTAACTGTATATTCCAACTCGACAATCACACTACAATGAAGTAAGGGATGAAAGTCCCAAACCACACTGTACCATGATCTCTGTGTAGTACTTCGAGTTCATATCAGCGAATGTACAGTAGCATAGGAATTTTGAACATGGAATGCTCTGCAACATGGAAATTCAGACATCTGTCTTTCTTTTTTTCTATCTACAGAGCATCCCTGTTAATCTTTTTGATAGTAAACCTATGTATATATATATATATATATATATATATATATATGTGTGTGTGTGTGTGTGTGTGTGTGTGTGTGTGTGTGTGTGTGTGTGTGAAGTAATGCATAGAAACTGAAGCAGAAATGCAGAACAGCAGAAGGCAATCTGCTGAAGATGATTTGGGACAACCAAGAAGAAGGCAAGAAGAAATTATGGTGTATAGCAAAGAAATGGTGGATTGCATGAGAGAAGACTGTCAAATAAGATGGAAGATTGGCATTGAATTGAGAGAGATAGCAACAGCTGACATAATATCCTGACCGAATGTTGAAAATGGAGAAAAAGGGGTTTGAAGATAGTGATGATGATGGCTGGTCTTGTGATCCACCCTCTTCAGAAGCACATAAATGGACCTCATTACTTGACTGGGTCACTGCAGGCTGCTCTATGGTGGGGAAATCTGAAACTCCTTTTTTGGGAACAATGCCTTGCTCGCTTTATCTGCTGCTCACTCACCCTCAGTGATCTCTACCTGTATGGGATAGGGCATCTTCCTACTACACTGGCTAAGTGTAGCTCTTTCAGATTACTGCTGACTGTATCCTGTGAGTTCTTCAAATGGAGCTTCCGCCTGTGAGGTCATTGGGTTTCAACCGGACTTCAAATCCTCCATCACTGATATGCTTGCTGCAGTGGGTGGGAGGGCATGTATTAGTTAATTACAAGATATACTAATGTCCCCAATGATAATCTAACCTTAAACCATCAAGCATATACAGAACACATTACCCCCACTGCCAAGGGGTGTAAGAAACTATTTAATTTAACAACTGTACTTAGTTAACTAAAATGCTTAGCTATATTACTAAATTATAATTCCAAACTAAAAAAAACTGTTGAAGTCCTTCCTGTGACTCCCTTAACTAAAGTACTGTTGAATATACTCATAATGAAGGATATTAACCATTTTTCTAATTTTCTGTTAGCTTGCTTCAAGCCATGTACCTTGTGTATTTAAGTCCAACACCTACATTAACAAGCTAATGAATTGTCGTTTAACATGGGTAAGAAAATGATATACAACCGTAAAGCAGGTAGAATTGAAGAAAACACAAATTAGCAGACTGGATACAACTTATACACTTATTTGACTTTTAAAATTAATAATCAAATGCTGACCAACAAGTGTTGACACAGCACATTACCCCATGCCAAAATGCATTGCATAATAAATAAGAAACTAGTAATTTACAACTAAACATAGTTGAATAAATGTTCCAGACATATATTCTAGAATAAACTGAATAGAAAACATTCATTTGGATTCAATAAAGTCTGTGTAGGCTCCATGTAGAGCCTACATGGAATCTATCCATGTACATGGCCACAATCTTCCCTCAGTAGCGCCCCATGCATATTAATAGTGAAGTGCGCCTAAGGGAGGTTTTGCAACATGAAACCTTACAGAACAATATGGATAATAAATCCATGTAACACCAATGTCACACCCGCATACCTGTCAACCTGTTAACTTGACCAAAAGGAGTATAAGAAATATTTCTGGAGCTGTGTATGCAATTATTTCACTAATTTGGATTTATTATTTTTTTTCTTTTATGTGCATGTTTGCATGATGCACAGCATTATTTAACTATGCTTAGCTGTGTGCACCCATGCATCAGACATTTAAAAATAGAAACCAGATGCTTTCAATTGTTTTAGCTGCATGTTGCCCAGCACCACACAAACATGTGCAGTGAAGCTGCGCTATGCTTACAGTAGCACCTTCACAGTATATGTGAAAATACATGAGTTCCATTCACTCCTGTTTTGACGAGATAGGTTGAGTGATGACCTATAGTGTAGTAGGTCCCAGCTTCAAGTCCTGGGCAGTGATACCTTTTATATATACTGCTGTGAAACTGTGTTAGGCCACTGAAACATCCATTCATTTTAAATTCAATTATTGTTATATTTAGAAAAGATGCAAGATGCTAAGCATCGCTTAAACCTGGGTAACAGTTTTTCCATGTTTGCACATTGGTAAGCATTATTTAAACATTCAATAATCCACAGAAAAGTGTAGCAATGAGGCAACCAGGCAGTTTGTTCTCTACTATTCTCATAAATTTATTGATAAAAACTTATCAAACTGAGTAAGTGCTTTCGCTAACAAGCTTCATCAGACCATTTAACAAAGAATCAAAGGTAACACATTTATATATAAAAAACAAATACCTGTAATCCAATCATATTCAACCCTTAATCAAGTCACCTGAAAATTTAAAAGGCAAAGCAAGCATTTAAAACTTGTATATATATATATATATATATATATATATATATATATATATATATATATATATATACAAGCAAAAACTAATGCATGCATAAAACTTGACAAATAAGCAAGTATAAAAACATAACAGTTGTAAATATATACATTTAAAAAGTACAACGGTACTATTCTACATCTCATTTCTTCACCCTCTGCTTTATAAGCAGTGGTTTTATGGAAGCCCTCTCACTAAGTCATTTGCCCTTGTCAGCCCTGAGGATAATAATCCAGTTGTTCTCCTTATATTCTGTGTGGTTCCTGATATCAACTTCCTGAATGTGAGGTGTAATTACCTCCAGTACTCTAAAATTAAACTTATGTGCTTCCCTGCCTGTATAATATGCTTCAACAGTGCATTATGTTCAGCTTGAATTCTAATGCTGTAGAGATGTTCTCTTATTCTATCTCTAAAGACCCTATTGGTCTTACCCACATAAAATGAGTGACAGCACTCACATTTTGCTAAGTAAACAACATTATCAGTCATGCACATGACTGTAGCATGAAAAACAAACTCTCTATTCAGTTCTAGATGTAGAAGCTTATTGGAGGGATTAATATAAAAACAAAAGTTACACCACCCACACAGTCATGTTGATCCCCCTTCTTCAATACCCTGCATGCTCCTATTCCTTGAGAATAGTAGAGAACGGACTACCTGGTTGCCTTGTTGCTACACTTTTCTGTGGATTATTGTTTGTTGATTTTACTAGCTACGGGACTTGTATCCTGTGGAGTACTGTTTTTCTTCTTGATCATTTAAACATTGTTTTTTTTCATTTTGTACGATGCTAAGTGACATGAAATATTTTTGAAAGTTTCAGTATGACACACAATGGCAAGAATGCATCCTATTTAAAGGGTAATTGGTGGGAATTGCTCAGTATTCCTTGGAGCCTAGTCTTGTGTGTGGGTATGGCTGTCATGGGGAAAGGAGTCTATTTTCAGGCACAAGGTTGGTGTGTTCAGAAATCTTGGATTTTTATTGGACTCCTAATACATCACCATGGACCCCGGCTGCTGCAGGAGAATGATGCTGGGTCAGAATGCAGGTCTGAGGCCTGGGATAGTTTGTTCAGGGACATGACCAGTGCGACTAGTATCCTCCACACTGAGGACCAGTGTTGTCACCATTATGATGAACTCCAATGTAGAAAGAAGGGTACTTTGGATCAGTGGATCCAAGAGCCACAGGCAGGGAACACCCCACAGATATGTTAGTATGTTTTGTAGTAATTTATAAATATACAAGCTGAATCTGTGTAAAACTGGTATGATAATGGTTTCCCTCTCTTACCACAGCCGCATGAATTCCCAGAAAAAATGGAGTATGTAATTTAAATGTGGCCCAGTAATTCCAAACTGCAGTCCACAATTATTTGCAAGTGATATTCCAGATAACCACAGGTGTAAAAGTCACAGACATACATGGGAG
The DNA here is from genome assembly GCF_019279795.1 of Protopterus annectens. Taxonomy (NCBI): domain Eukaryota; kingdom Metazoa; phylum Chordata; order Ceratodontiformes; family Protopteridae; genus Protopterus; species Protopterus annectens. The sequence continues at coordinate 1,781,587,882 of NC_056737.1, read as the reverse complement.
TTGTGCTAGAAGCAAGGGTTGCTAGCACACATGTTCCACATGACTACCATGACATTACACTTCACTTGGCAGTTGTTTGAGTGGTTGACAATAGGGTTAATGTACCCCCTGCCTTGTTCTAGGACACACCAAGCATGTTGTCTTTTACTCTGTTAATTATACATGTGGCTAACATATGTACCTTAAACACATACCTTAATTACCAGTGGGATTTGTTTCCTCAATCTGGCTCTGGCTGTTAATCAAGGCTGCTAGAGGTTCCATAGTTATTCTTCTGTGTTGTCATCCTGCATACTCTTCACCCTCTCAGTCTATGCCTATTGCCAGCAGCAGCAGTATCAGCTTCAGCCTGTATCCCACACATCTGTATATAAAAAGTAGCTGCTACTAACATTCTCTCTGTGCTGGCATTGTATCTCTACCCCACTTATTTTCACCTTAACATATAAAAAAGGGAATGGAATCTGCATTGTTGCCTTATATCTTCTTGAGTAGTTGCATGGGATTGGCTGATTATACTGCAGATCAGCATGTAGGCTCCATTTAGCATTTCTGAAACACAGACTGGTTCAGATGCAATCAACTGCTAATGACAGCCATCATAAAAAGGCAAATTTCTAGCTAGGCAAAAGAATGTGGATGAGAGTTGCTTCTTACGTTTAACTTGTTGACATATTTCTTGTAGAGCATTATCCTCAACAAAGGAATATTGCACTCCATCAGGTATGTATCCATTTTGTTTCCTGCATGATGCATATGTTTGAATATACTTAGGAAAAATGTGGATTACATCAGTAAGCCATTGTTAGAACTGTACTCATGACATGGCATTGATCTTCAGCCCTGTTAGACATAGAGAGGATATAGAGTACACCAAGGCTATAACGCTGTGTTATAACTAGGTAGAAAGGTCTCCTGGTTACCTCCTTTAATAGCTGTTGTAAAAGTACACTGCTATTTTGTTGGCACTATTATTTAGTTTTGATTCTTTTGGGGGGTGTATATTTCCTGGTATGGGGCACACTACAATGGACTGCTGTGTTCGGTGTGTGAGCATGCATTAGTATCTTTTGTGGCACAAACAGGAATATGTCATTATTGGTTCTCTCCTAGTTGCATCCACACCCTTTTTATTTTTGTTCCACTGTTGAACATAAGATGTGTAATCAAGCAGTGACTACTGAGAGCCTTCCTTTACTGCTGTATCTCTACATAGTTTACTTGTATTTATGTGATCCTGAGATGTATTCTCATTTCTTTGTATTTCAGTAAAATTTATGCATGCATGTCGCAGGCCACCATTTTCTAAGGTGGACCACGTCCTCATCATTGAGGTGTTGCGCCAACATTATCAAGTCATGCTGTCCCGAGGGAGGAAAAATAGGTAAGAATGTACAGCCCTGTGAGATGAACTGGTGCACAGCATCAGTGCTATGGGTCATAAAAATCATAGCTGCAAGCAAGTGCGACACCGGGCCACAGACATGATCCATGCAGCAGGGAGGCAGTCAGCTGACTTGGCCAGGGATCGTCAGGTCACTGATGGTGGGCCTGGAGCAGAACCTCCTCTCACAGCCACAGACAAATTCCTGGCAAACTTTGCTATGCGTGATAGCTCCCAGACATCCATCAGCCAATATGTTTTGGATGTGGGTGTCACACGTTCCTCTCAAGTGGAGCTTCCAGGTATACTTAGTTTGATCAGCAGTAGAATACTGTTGCATTCACCCTATCAAGGTGTATATAGTTTTACATGGGTGTCAGGTGTTTTTGGGTGGGGGAAGTAAATTAGCTGCAGTTTTAAACTCATGTATAGATTGTCACCCACATAGATTTTTAGCATTATAGTTACTGTAGATATGGGATTATTGGACTTATTACCCCCTGTTATACTGTAACATCTGGTGCTGCTGCTATTACCTCTCCCTCACCTTTTTTCAGCACTGTCAGGAATTGGAAGAGGCCATGCTCCTGCTGCTGGTAAGCAGAATACTGTTATGTCAGAAATGTCAATATGTTTCACTATATTAGCTAAAGTGTTATCCCAGGCCTGCTAGCTGGATTGATGTACTGTCTGCATAGTTGTCAACTGTACAAATATTTTCTGAATATCCGCAGTTTATACTCCTACCTCTGCCTCGTAGGTATGATCATAATGATTGACTTGACAACTATTGCCAGAACATTAATGATTGCCATAACTGTCAGCTGTACTGATATTTGCAGAATGTCCACAGTGTACATCATGTGTATATTTGCTTTTCATAAGATTGTTGTTTCCTGACTAATTATCTCCAAATCATTACAGACTGGGGTTAGAAAATAAAGTCAACATGTCTTATTCTCTGATATGGGGAGGTCTAAAAGTCTGTAATAGTGACAGCAGTGTATACAGCTTAACATATATTGCACCATAGTAGTGCAGAGCATAGTAGTGCAGGTATTAATGTATTGCCTTTTCCTTTTAAGCAAAAGTGACCGGGGGGGGTTGGTCTTTGTCCAATACACCACCTGACATCAGTATCTTGTCAGACTTTGATGATAATGGTGGCCAAAATGAGTCACAGCTGGGGGTTGCAGAGGCTGAATCAGACACAGAAGTTTGCATCCCTCGGCCACCCTCATTATCACTGTACACAGCCAGTATGCCTATACATACCTAGTCCCCTGAGGCCACAGATATTGGACAGTTGAAGAGTGGGGACATTGAACAGGGAAGTGTGGCTACTGTGGCTTCAGTGACTGCCAACACTGGCCATAGCCAAACCGTTGGTGAATATCCACACAGGTAGATTGATAGGGGTGCTCATAGGAGGCCTGCTGTCCTTCCACCACCTGTCACAGGTGTTTCATCATGTGTCACATAATGTATGTTTAGGGCCATCATGGAGGCACAGGCACATTTGGAAAGGAACTTCTGATGAATGCTCATGGTTATGGATGTAGCACAATCTGACATCCATGACTTCCTCCACCGTGTTGCTGATAACCTGGACTGGTTGACTGATACAGTGGAAAAAGATAGGTCTAGGGCAGATCACAGACTATCTGTCATGGAACGCACATTTTCTGTGAAGGAACGTCTGACTGGAGTTGAGTGTTGGCCTCATTGCCATAGATCAGCTACAACATCTGCTGAGAGTCAACATGGCCATTCCCAATCACGGTCCAGTAGTGACAGTACATCCAGTGCTCTAGAGGAGAGTGTGCTGTCCACACCAAGACATAGCAGGCCATGGGGTCATAGTCCTGAGCATTCCTGTAAAGGGCACATGCCCAGCAGACATCAGTCATCTTCAGGTAGTAGCATGCCATCTGAACCTTGGTATGGAGGTGCCAGTGCAACTCCTGGCAGAGCCAGTTCTCATTTTCAGGGGAGGAGATGATGAACCATCAGCTCTACCATGTACATCTCACAACCGTCCCACATGCAGACAGGTAGTGCTAGCACTGAGCTTGGCTGTGTTTACGCAGACATTCCCGCACCAATGTCACATTGAGGGCACCTACAGACACACACACACACACACACACACACACACACACACACACACACACACACACACACACACACACACCATTTCCATGGCCCATCTTGCCTGCTTCTCTTGCTTACTCACACACACATTTGCCAACCTATTGGGTCAGCCTAGGCCTCCTGCACCCTCACACAGCACCCTGTGCAAGTGATGATAACTGTACCACACCCCTATCATCTTTTTCATGGCTGCAGGGAAATAAAGCTCTGTGTCTGATGCGCAGGGTGACTATCTACATTACTATGAATTCCTTTCATCCATTGGTGGTGTTGACATGCTACTTGTACTGGTCATTTATAGATATTGTACTTTGGCATTTATACTGTGGATAGCATAATAATTTACCTACATTAAAATGGATGCTGTTGTAAGGGCTTTGGAGTCACACAATGAAATCTGTCTCATGGAAATATGTAAGTTTCATTTTCAGGATTGTGTAGTACACACCTATGGTTACAAATCTACAATCAACCCATCAACGTCAGAGCACAGGATTCTATGGCAAGACAGAAGACAAATGTCATCAGACTGGCAGTACAGTATAGGTTCATAGGTTCATAAGTGTTTACTTGACAAATGACCACAAGGGCCTTTTTAAGTCTAGCCATGGATCCCAAATCTCTGATAAGTTCTGATACCCTTGATAAGTGTAAGCAGTGATTTGGGAGATAAAACATTTACAAATAGGGGCCTGGGAGATGAAGCATTTACATGCTGCCTGTGTCCAGTAGAGACATAGGTGCCAATTCAGGGATGAATTTCATGCTCCCCATTCAATTGTCCAAGTTGCACTTAAATTGTTTTTGGGAAGATCTCTGCTTCACATGGATGGTGAGCCTGTCCCATAGACAAGGTAGTCTCTGAAATACATACCTGTCTCTCCAGCAGGTCCTATTTAAATCACAGGCAAGGTTTAAGTCTTTAGAATGGGTAATTCTGGTGCTGCTTGTTTTGTGGATATTCAGGTGGTCCATCAGAGTGGGGTCTAACAATGCCCTGTATGCCAGGCATAGATGTCCTTTCAAAAGCCTGTAGGAGACAGAATACAGGGATAGGGCCTTGAGATGGTCTTCATAGGGCATTTTACTTACACTCTGTATTCTTTCAGTGAGGAACCTCTGTGGACATTCCAACTGTTGGATATGCCTACATACCAAAGAAGGCACTGTACTCAATGATAGGTCTGATGAATGCCAAATACAGTGCAACAATGACTTCCTTGGACTTAGATGCCATACCTTTGTTTATAAATTGCTCAACATAGCATGATTTCCTCACTACTGTAGACACATGATGGTCAAAGGCTAGATTACTATATATGTGTGTCCCTAAGTTCCTGACTACTGGGTCAACTCTAATAGGCATGTTGTCAATATGATAGTTACCAGGGGTGGATGATTTCACAAAGGATGCCATTATGCATTTCTTGGGATTTAGTTTTAGTCCATGGGTCTGACACTTGTTGTTTGTCTGTGTCAGCCCCTCCTGGAGAATATTTGTGTCAGTGTGAGATTCAGTGACAGCTCCTAATTTGCTCCTAATTTGCATTCATCTGCAAATGTAGTCAGCCAGAGACCACTGATATTGGCCTTGACTTCAGAAAAGTAAATACGAAAAAGGAGCAGTCCAAGAACTGATCCCTGGGAGACTCCACTTGTGGCTGGCCTCTTTGTAGATGTGGACTCCCCAGATCTAACTAACTGGGTGCTGCCTACGAGCCAGTTGGCTACCGACCAGGGTGACATAAGAGTTTGTACCTAACCTCTTGAGTTTGTCAACAATTCCTGAATGGGGTATTGTGTCAAATGCCTTGGCCAGGTCAAGCTAGGTAGCTGAACCATTTTTCCCTCATCCATTGCTTTGGTTACATTCTCAAAGAAGTCCACCAGGTTGAGAAGGCATGATCTGCCCTTGACAAAACCAAACTGGGTTGGTTCCAGCATCTGGAGGTTTACTATATCTCTACTGATCATTTCCATGATAATTCATTCTATGGTTTTACATATAAGACTAGTGAGACTTTTGGGTCTGTAGTTTCTGGGGTCTGTAGATGGCCCACCTTTGTGCACAGGGATGACTGTTGCTGTTTTCCATTCATGAGGCACGAAGCCTGTTTGAGGGCTGCAGTTAAATAGTAATTCTAGAGTCCCTGATAAGTCATGTGTCATGCTATTTACAAGGCATCCTGGGATATTGCTTCAATTCTCTTGGTCTTATAGAGAGCATTATGGACCTGTTCCCTAGTGATAGTAGAGGATTTATATTTGATAGCATTTCCTAAGGAAAGGTTGAGGGGGAGAGAGGGTTAAAGTTGAAGCTGAATTTATCAGCCAGGAGGTTTTCCATATATTCTGGCTCATTATAGATGCCTCTATTTACAATGAGCTCTGCACACAATTGTGCATTACCTTTGAGGTTGTGGACATAGCTAAAGGATGCTTTGTGCTTGTCCTTGGCCTACGAGGCCAATATTTCCCCAAATTTGGCTTTGGTAGACTTTATTTGTCTTCTGAGTTGTTCTAATAGTTTTATGAGAGTGCTTTTATCCTGCTGGGTGGTGCACCTCATACGTTTTTCCATGATTTTCTTCCTTCTGTTATACAGCCTATTGATTTTGTGATTTCACCAGGGTGGCTTGTTTTTTGAGTTAGTTCTGTACTTCTTCCTGGTGGGTACAGCTGCCTCTATGCAGCTATTAACATGCTGGTACAGGGTTTCTGTGAATAGTTCTGCATAGGCAGCAGTGTCCTCAGGGTTTATGGGGGCTTGAACTCTTGCCAGGTTATCACTTAATAGCAGGAGGTTAGCCTTAGAGTAGTTACTGAATATTCCAGGCATAGCTGGGGTCCAGATTTTATTTTTACTTCAAACGAGACCATTTTGTGGTCTGACCCTACCAGGGAAGACATTACACATTACAGTAAGAGGTGTGCAGCACTCTTCCATATTAGTGAGGACCAGACACAGTATGGATGCGCCCCTAGTTGGTGTAATGACTATCTGGTCCAGGGACAGTGTGTTTACAAAATCCAGGAATTTCTGTGCTTGTCATTTGGTCTCATACAGAATTCCCAGTTAATAGTGTGATAATTAAAGTTACCCATGAATATGGTTGTGGGTTGGATGGTTAGTGTTTCTAATTAGTTTAAATACTTGGCATGGGTCTCCTGGATCATAGAAAGGGGGCTATAGCTTGCAAGGAATTAATATTGGATTTTGCCTATGATGATCTGAATATGGAGCAGCTCAAATGCATTGTCTTGTTTTACCAGCCTTGAAGTATATATATTTTTTATGTAAATAGGGACACCTCTATCTTTAGTCCCTGCCTGTGAAGTTGCTGGTCTAAATATATGGAAGGCATTATAACCTTGCACTGTTGGTGTACTCTATGCTGCTTTAAACCATGTCTCAGTGACTGCACAGACCTCAACATTCTGTAGGGTGAAGAGAGCTTCTAGGGAGTGGAGTTTTTTGTTTAGACTCCTAGTATTGGTCAGTAATACCTTTAGATTTTGTTTGTTTTGACTGACTATGTTGGAGGTACTTTATATTTGGCATTGCCTAAAAGAAGGCACTATGTGAGAACGCAATGTTTTAGCTAATATTTGGAAGCCTAGAGGGGAAATGTCCAGACCATCCCTGGCAAAGCAGCGTAATCTGTTGACCATCTCCTTCCATGCTGACAAATATTGCACCCCGTTATAATGACACCAGAAACTAAGCCAATTATTAAAGTCAATCATCTTTTGTTCTTATTGTGGCATCACCCTTAGAGAAGGTAAAATGCTACTGAATGCTAGGTGCATACCAGCCTGAGACACATATTCCAAGAGCTCCATGATGTCTCTCTTCATATAGTCTAGGGAGGTATGTCTCAGCTCAATTAGTCCCACATGGGCTATAACCAAGTCATATTGGTACTTGTGGTCCAATGACATGAGTGCGTGTGTAATGCGGTAGATCCTAGCCCCTGATAAGCAACTGTCCATGACTTTCACCTTACTCAGCCTGGTGAGAGGGACAGCAGTGTGTGTCTACAATGACTAGAATGTTGGATTGTGTGGTGGCTTGACTTATGGGATTAGACTTGGAGTGCATGCATAATCTAGCAGATCCTAGCCCCTGATAAGCAACTGACCATAACTTTCTCCTTACTCAGCCTGGTGAGAGAGACATCAATGTGTCTCATGATGGGGTCTCCAGTGACTAGAATGTTGGATTGTGTGGTGGTTTCCCTTATGGGCTTAGAGGTAGAGGCCACATGAGTTGTAGCTCTATGTGTTGATGTCCGTGTTGTTTTGAAAGAGTACATTTGGGGCTGCTGAGGGTATTTGTTATATGTACTTCATCTAGGAGGTTTTGTGGTTTAGGAAGGTTACATTTAAATGCCTCAAAATATGTCTGCTTTGAATTATTAATTTATTTAACATTTGTTTACCAGGAAAGTCCGACTTGGACCAAGCCAATTTTCAGTGGAGGGCCAGGGAGAAATGCTGCAGATACATGTGTTTGTAATGTGGGAGGAGACCGGAGCATCAGGAGGAAACTCGCACAAATGCAGGAGGTCATGCAGACTCTGCATAGAAGGCATCCCAGCCAAGAATCAAACCAGAGAACCTCTTGCTGTGAGGCAACAATGCAAACTGCTGCACCACTGTGCTGATATGTGTGTGATGGGTGCAGTGTGTGAACTACTGACAACCTTACTGACATTAGCGGTGCTTTTATTTGAGAGCTTTGCCTCAAGTGACATTGTGTAAATATAGCTGTCACATACCATAATAGTTTGTTTGAGAATTGAAGCAATTTCTACATTGCCTCAGGATGCCCATATCCATCAAGCTGGTAAGGGAGACAGTGAGAAAGTTCATATAAATAGCTACAGACCCTTTTTATTGATTAGACAATTGTAGTGAGAATATTAAACAATGTCAGGAGTATCTGATTTGCAACTATGGGGACAGTGCTTGTCACTGCAGGCTAGTTGTCCTATGTGCAACTAAGTACTGGCGAAAATTCAATCATGCTTTTACAGGAAAAATGTCACTCAAGGTGTCAGAGTCTGTACACAGCACTGCTAAACACTTGAGGAGAAACTAATATGTAGAGTCTGAAAATTTAATGATGACATATTTAGGCAGATATTCTGAGGTTAGAAACAAATCAAGCAGTACTTACTGAAAACAAAGAATTAGCTTGTCAAGAATGATGAAAAATGGGGAGTTGCATGAATGGCTACTGCCTGCCAACTACTAGTGCTGCTCTCAACACAGCTTCATTCTGCTGGGATACAATGCTACTTTGCTACTTCTCTCACCAGAAGCAAAATGTTAGCACCAATCCCAAGATAAGAAACAGGCCACAGCCTGTTTGGTGATCCACAGTCTTGTCTCAGAGGATGCAAGGGTCTGTAAGCTTGTTGTACCCTTTTCCAGGTAGATGCCTTGAATAGCAACCAGACCAATCTATTAAGTTTTGCACATATTTTGCCTTGAATTCTGAGGTTCATAGAATGTGACTAGGGTAGTGGCTTGATGGTGATTAGGAGCATCTCTGTTGCATCACAATATAATGTTTAATTTCAGATGTCATAGATGTCTAAGGTTTGTCTAGCAAGGTCCACAGTGGCAGTGATCCATGTTAGATAACATTTTCACAGCAACTCATACAACCTGCATTCAACAGGGTAATGGAGGTGCTCTGCTTGACATGGATGTGAGGCAGGATGCAGCAGAGTGTCAAACTTTGAGAGATGTTCCTGTGCCTCCAGAATGTCCTATGTATGTCATACTGTACATTTAGGTTCCTGGAATATGTAACTGTAGTCCCACATTAGTTCACACAACTTACATTTGCTGTCTGGTTGTTTGAAGGGCATTGTAGCCTTATTAGGTCAAAGTACTTACTGCAAACTTGAACAAGTTTTCTGTGCATGCACAGACATCCACATCTTCACTGCAAAGAGTGCCTACAGAGAGTGTGTTTTACACTGTGAACCCCAAGGGTTTAGCAGCATCACCCTTACTTTGCTAGAATTGTACATTGTCACATTTGTAAGTCTGCTCTTGCAGCCATGCCTAACTAATAACAGGATTATGGTTCAGGCAAGTGCTATATGCCTGGCAAAGTAGTGTACTCAATCCACCATGTTATTTCACATTGTCAGGTACTGTTTTATCTTAGAATGACACCATCAACTTAATAAAGTCTTACATGCACGCATCTGTCAGGCTACTGTTTAACCATTGCCTGTTGTGACTTATACACAAGCAATAATATATTACTAATGACATTAGCAGTGTCTGTTGAAGATAAGTGGACAGTGTCCCATAGGCTGATGTAAAATACTCAGTCTAACAGCTCACAACACACACACACACACACACACACACACACACACACACACACACACACACACACACACACACACACACACACACACACACACACCAAGTTGACTGCAGTGAGACTAGAGCCACTATCTATATTTACAGAATACTGAGCAGCACACACACACAACAATCTGGCTGCAGTGAGAATTGACCTCCCTCCCTAAGTTTACAGACTACAGAATGCAGTAATTATCACAAGCACCACAGCTAAAGGCTAACATTAACATGGCTTTAGGTATCTTATAGTAGATGACATCAGGAGGCCTTGTGCAGGACAAGAGTTTGGCAGTACTTATCACATGCATCACAGCTTCAGTCTAACATTAATATGACTTAAGGTAATCGTATAGTAGATGGCATCTGCAGGCTTTGTGCAAGACAAAAGTTTGGAGGCCTGTATCAACTGCAAGTCACAAAACAGTGTGCATAACCATGCCATTGCAGAAGTCAGGGTGGGATTCACACTTATACTGTTTATGGAGAGACACGTACACAGTTGGCTACAGTAAGAATAGTACCTCTTCCTATCTACATTATAGACTACAGAATGCAGTACTTAACACACATGTCAAAGCTCAAGTCTGACATTAGCATGACTTTAGGTAATCTTATTGTAGATGACATCAGAAGGTCTTGTGCAGGACAAAAGTTTGGAGGCCTGCATTGACTTTACGTTATCTTATAGTAGATGACATCAGCAGGCCTTGTGCAGGGCAAGAGTTTGGAGGCTTGCATCAAATTTAAGGCCCAAAACAGTACAAACCAATGTCAGTTTGGGATTTACACTTCTTCTTTAGGGAGATGCACACACACACATACACATAAAGTGGGATGGAGTGAAATTAGAACCCCTAACTATCATGTTTTACAGACTACAGAACGCAGTACTTTACACACATGCCATGGCTCAAGTATGCTCTATAAATCACTGCAGGTGAATTAATCTAGAGGTGCTAACCAAGCCCTGGGATGAACAGCTTGGAAGGCATGCAGAGTCACATTGCTTCTTACTGTCATCTGTGGCTAGTAGCCTAGCAGTAAGATAACTGTTTAGTAGCCTAGCTATGTGACAACAGTACCTGTTTTGAACATATATGTCTGTCTGAATATGGATGGGTTAGCCTGTGGCCACAATCAATTTGCCTTGTCCATGAGTGAGCACACAACATTATACATTACACAACTTGTTCAGTTGTAGATATATGTGTGGTAAAATCCAGCAGACACAGGGGGCTGTAGTGAATGTGGGTGTTGTTGCTGGCTTAGATACAAAAAGATGGCTTCACAATATATGTACATATTCTTATACTGTGCCATACAATTTCAGGGTTTCCACATGCAGTCTTAGGGAAATGTGGTCTTGAATAGTACAGTACTATAAATCTCCACTGTCCAGATGTTTGTAACAAGTCCACAGGTTTGACTCATATTTATATGTGTTTCACACTAAATTGCAGTTTGCTGTCAAATGTGATATCATTTACACATGAAATGTGAGAAGACTGCCAGAAATCTGAACTTCAGATGTCCCAGTAGTTCTCCAAATGCAACACATGTTATTCTATACACTTTCACATTTCGTAAGTGTATTGTCTAAAGTAGAGCCCTTACTTTTGGTCCTTTGTCAAACATTATATGTGGCTTAATGCAGCTTTCCTCTCTATGATTTGGGCATGTAGGGCACTACAGACATACACACAAACATATCTATATCTAAGTATATATCTATATCTATGTATCTATTTATATATATATATATATATATATATATATATATATATATATATATATATGTATACATACACACACACACACACACACACACACACACACACACACACACACACACACACACACACACACACACACACACACACACACACACACACACACACACACACACACACACACACACACACACACAAATTCTTTGGGCCAATATCTTTTTGATGTGTTTGTGCATAGTGGGTCTTTGGATTTATGTCTCCTTGTGTTCAAACAAATTCTACAAGCACAACAGTACTGTTTTTTATGGTTCATTTTTTGTTTGTTCATTTGGAATACAAACCGCATGGTGTCAACATTTACATGTGAACTAGAGACAGTCGAATTGGATATTTAGCTGGTTTCCAAGAACTATCAGTGGGGTTTAAGTGAAACACCAAACGGAACTATTTTGGTAATTACAGAATGTTTACAACTTCATCTTATATGGTGTAACCACATTTGTTTGCTTCGATAACACTCGCACCATTTTATGAATGGAAGGGGACGCCATGCTGCTATGCTCACATATTGTATTATTTTTACAATGTTTTGAGCTATAATAATGCCATCCTTAAATCATTTGCCAGCATATCCATATAGCTATACATGCCCTCATTCCAGGAAGCATTTCAGCGCTTTTTTCATTGTATCTTGGTTTGTTTTGCTGAGGGAGTATATCTCATGGCTGAATGTGATTGCAACAATACGAGTTGGTTTGTTAAACTCTAACATGGAATCCATTCCTACAACACAATTATGGAACTATAAACTTTCCTACAGCAGCATTCGAACTTGTTGGTTTGGATGCATATATTGGGAACCAACTAATTATGGACTTCTCTTTTCAAACTGTTTAAATTTTTTTATTGTGTCATCATTCCCATATAGCAAACAGTAGCTGTGGTTTATGTTGGAATCTAGGAAATTGGGAATCATTGTTGTATGAAACTGGGTGTGATAAGATCTTAACTTTTTTCAAAAGCAAAGACATATTTTTTCTTTGTTTTTTCCAATAGGATAACTACTAATTATTAGATAAATGTGAAATGTTACAATCAATATGTTTTATATTTATGTGGAATGATATAAATGTGCTTAAATAATTCTAAAGGGATTGAACATACGCACATTTTCAAGTTATATGTGCTTATGGTGGGGATGTATTCTTCTGTCATGTTGGGATTAATGGATTGGTAGACCGTTCCATAGGTTTTGGACCAACATTGAACTTTGATTGTGGTTCCGATACCAACCTATTTTTTATAACCTTTACAGGTTTAACATACAGTTGTGGCACATTATTTCCAGTGATTAAATATATAGGAATCATTATTTTTCTCTATATATTTTCAAGCCATATGTACATTCTTTGTCACATTGGGATGTTCAGATTTAGGTTCAATATACAATTGTGGCATAACACAATTGCCTTCAACAACTTTTCCAGCTATTAAACATATAGGAATCATTATTTTTCTCTATATATTTCCTAGCCATATGTAAATTTGTTTGTTATATTGGGACCTTTAGACTGGACAAACTAGATACAAGCTGTAGATTGCCTTACAGGTTTGGGATCAATATATAATGACCCCAAATATTTTCTTCACAGTGGTTATTGCCATACTGTGATATTCAACCAGTTTGACTAATATCCATAGGCCCAGTCTACCACATATTTACACTATTTATATTGATTATTACACTGTAGAGCCTTTTAAGAAACATAAGGCCCTATTTTATACCCTGTTGGGCTATCACACCCAGTAATTTATAGCACAGCACATTTAACCATCCATGCTTGTACATTGATCTTTTTCCAATCAGGTTCTGGTTGGAGTTATGTAGTTTAGTGAAGTCCATTTCTTCACAAATATTGATAACAGGATTTTGGCATTACTTTTTGGTGGAGATAGGATTTACCTCTTTGATAAGTCGGTTGATTTTCAGACTGAATATACAAAATTTGATGTCCAGCACTTTTGACAGTTTATAGCACATATATTATTTGACTGGTTCCTACAAATTTTCAACTCTTCAGTTGTGGTCTGTTTAGACCCAGTTATTTACAGCTTATTGTCATGGATCTAGAAACAATACTTCATGGGCTTTGTGCCAATAAAATGATATTGGTGTCTGGTATTCCACAACTTATACATCCAGTTGACGGCTGCAACAGTGCTTTTCAGAAACTTGGTAAAAGCAAGAAAGGTTTGAGATCCAATATATGGAATTTGAGACTTTTCAAAGCTTATTTGAACAAGGAAATAACCCCTAGGGGCTTGAGAATCAAAAATCCAACCACTAGTAAGTAAAATTGATGAAATCTTGTCCAATGAATGGTATCTAGCCCAACAACAGGCATCCATGAACTTTGTTCAAATACTGAGTTCATACTATGAACGAACCATTGAAACAAATATCAAAGAGGTTGTTGACCTGTGCAATGAAGCTAAAGCTTATGAGGGACACTCACAATTTCGTACATGTCTCAATAAACTGTCAAAAGACCTGCTGGTTTTTGAAAAACAAATAAAGGATAAGAAAATTTTAAAAATTCAGTAGGGATCTAACCTACTATCAAAGAGGGCGACCCTTTGATACCACCAAAAATGTCAGGTTTATGGATACCAGACAGAATCCTGGTAGGAATTTCAAGAAAAGACCCAGATCTATATTGAAAGGGTCCAATATGTACAGCAGTACATCAGCAGATGATTCCTCCACTACAGACACTGAAGGGATCAACACTGGAGAATCCCCAGTTCCTAAAAAAGTTAAGAACCAAGCCCACCCTTTAAACATTCTAGGAGGAGGTGTGGGAGAAAACACAGAGGGTACAACAATAGACACAATTGAGGGTCTCATTCAAACACTTATGAGACAATAGATGGTAATATTTTGAATATTTCTCAAACTGTTTAACCGAGGACCAAAAGAAACTTTTAAATAAAGGTTTGAATTTTGTTCCGGGGTTTTTTGTTGATGAGTCTAATATAATGAATGACATTAATGATTTTTGTTGCAGGATCAACCTTAAGCTATTTTTTGGATCCAGAACTGACTCTCAAAGATCTAATGAATTCAAATTTCACAAATCCAAGTTTGTACCACCTATGAACCGGAATGTAGCAGTCTTTCAATAAGCAGTACTCAGAGACATACACTTTAAGTTGGATCAATTTTTGCCCTTGAAACACAATTTAACCAATACTGAACAACAGGCATTGCAGCAACTTAGGGACAATAAAAATATTGTCATCACTCAAGCCGATAAGGGTGGGGCAGTAGTCATCATGGACATGGATTATTATCTGGGGGAGGGAAATGGACAGCTTTCCAACCCTTCTCATTACATGAAGATGCCTATTGACCCCACTCTCAACTTTAAGAAAGAAATTGACAACTTTTTAGATGTAGCGGTCTCTGAGGGCATTATATCTGATACAGTGAAGGCACATTTAACAGTACAGGATCCACAGAAACAAACATTATACCTGCTACCTGCTACCAAAGATACATAAATGTCTCAACAAACCCCCTGGAAGACCAATTGTATCTGGTATGGGTTCATTAACAGAACCATTATTAGAGTTCCTTACTCTATATCTCAAATCATTACTAGGCCTAATTTGTGCCAGAATACAGGATACCATACAATTTTTACAAATTATTGCTGATAACCAACTAGAACCTCACTGGTTACTCTGCACCTTGGATGTCAAGGCTTTATACACAAACATATCACATTAGGCTGGATTGGAAGCCCTTAAATTTTGGTTAGACAAATCACAACTTTATCCCGCAGGTTTCAACACACTCTTGGTCTGCATGGCTGAACATGTTCTCAACAAAAATGTTTTTTACTTTCAGGGAGAATGTTATTGGCAGCTTAAGGGCACCATCATGGGGGCATCTTTTGCTCCTATATATGCAGACCTTTTCATGAGATATGTTGAGGAAAATCTCATCTACGATTCTACACATAATCTGTATCTTGAGGAACTTGATATTTGGTGCAGATATTTGGATGATTGTTGGTTGGTTTGGCGTTCTGATGAAGACTACTTAGCAGAATTTGTTCTATACCTTAACCAGAACATATGTGGTATTGAATTTTCATCCACTCATGACAAAAATGAGATTAATTTCCTGGACGTGACCATAACCAGGAATTCAGATCACACTTTATGTAGTAAAGCATTTCACAAATACCCTCAGCATAACAGCTTACTACATGCAACCAGCATGCATCCCAACCATATAATTCGAAATATACCCAAGTCTCAGTTCCTTAGGATTCACAGAATCTGTTCTTCAGATAACGATTATGATGAATCTCAACAGGATCTGGCCAACAGGTTTAGAGCTAGGGGCTATCAAGAACTTGACATCCGGGGTGCTCAACAAGTTGCTTTCAACTCCACCAGAACCTCCCTCCTCGAATACTCTGATAAGACTCGAAAAGAACAGGATGAATCTATTTGATTCATCACAACATTTGGACATAACATTAACCTTATTAGAAATGTTATATCCAAGCATTGGAATATCCTTACTGCCAATGAGGAGCTTACATCTTGGATTGGTGATGTATGTAAGTATGGATACAGAAGGGGAGGACAGTGGGATCATTCTTTTCACATTTCAAGAGGGTCAGTTCAGCTGGAGCCATACACCACCAACTAACTATGACAGGCGACAAATTATGGGGCACATACCATCGTGGTCATTGTTCATCTTGTCCATTCATCTTTAAATCAAAACATTTCACTAGCATAAACACTGATATAATTTTTGATATAAAATTTTTTGGCAATTGTAACAGTGATTGGCTGGTATATCTTGCAACATGCACATGCGGTTCATTCTATGTTGGACAGACTTCACGACCACTTCGACTACGTATGTCTGAACACCGTAGTGACATATGAACTAGAAGGGACACTAATGCCCTATTCTGACATCACACACAACACAATTCAGCCAGGTTCCAGTTTACCATCATTGACAGAATTTTGGGTGATAGATCCAATAAACAAGGATGGCATTCCATTCTAACCAAAAAAGAGAAGTATTGGATCATCAAACTGGGAGCTTTGTTTTCACCCGGCTTGAATGATCATTTATAAAGCCATATATTTTATTTAAATTTTATTTATCACAATGTACAATGTTATCTTATTTTATTGTATAACTTTATATTTTCTCTTTGTCGCTCATATAGGAAACAATTTGAATGTGGGGAAGAACATCTTGGGAAGAATCCTATGGGATGGCTAGTGCTATACATATATATATATATATATATATATATATATATATATATATATATATATATATATATATATATATATATATATATATATGTGTGTGTGTGTGTGTGTCACTTCATAGTCATTACTCTTTTATTCCCACTGAGGAAAGCCTGTTGGCTGAAACCGGTCTGGGTGTATATCATATTTAATAAAAGTTTATATACTTTACAGCCTTTTGGATGCTTTTTTAAGCTTTACACTGAATTTGGTGCTGGCAATTTTTGTCTACTTATTACTAAATAACCAAAAAAATAACCACCAACAACCAGGTACCTTTATCCAAATAAGCACAAAATCCAAACAGCAGAAAATAAAAGGCAGACTCAGGCAAGGCTTCAGGTTCCAGTATAAAATTCGTATTTAATGCAAAGACACAAGCGCTTTCACAAGATGGTTCCTCAGGTGTTTAATAAACATTTTTCACCCTTATATACTAACCTAGCTACTATCACATGATAGTGAGACCTTGTCACATGATCTTAAAAAAATCACCTGCTGTTAAAATCACGTCAGGTGATTTTTTTTAAGATCATGTGACAAGGTCTCACTATCATGTGATAGTAACTAGTTTTTATACTGGAACCTGAAGCCTTGCCTGAGTCCGTCTTTTATTTACAACTTATTACTAGCTCACATCCAAAATATCTACTCATCTTAGGATTAGAACCCTGAACACCATTACCCAAGTTAATTGCTTTAGTCTTTTGAGCCACAGAAGCAGCTTAACAGAAAGAAGGTCATTAATCACACAATCACCTGCTTAAATATGTACATTATTATTCCTCAGTTACCTAACACATACAATGTAAGATTGTAAGATCAAATTTTATATTACTGTCCTGAGACTGTGTGGCATACTAACTGCGTGAAATGCTCATATAGCATAGCTATGTTACTGTTATGGCAGTAACATGGGGACATTGCTGTCTTGAGAGGTGGGGGAACAAACCCCATGTTCTGTTAGGATACACACTAGTCTGACTATCATTCAACCTCACTTTCTAACATTTCCCTTGAATGATGAACCAGTAATCTGTTGCAGTAGGACTACATGAATATTCCATGCATGAGGCCTACTGATTACAAATGTAGACATGATAGTGGAATGGGCATCTGTGGTCCCATGTGGATGTAATTTCTGTCCAAATAGCCCGCTATAGCTACCTGCATAATGTATCAGGTCCATAGCAACAATCACATATCATAATATTCCACTAGAACACTGTGTAGGTGACAGGCTTACCTTGCAAATGCAGCAGTTGACACAACTGTAGTTCAGGGCTGACTCTGTCTGATGAAAGCAGTACACAGCCAATACATGGATGATGTGTGAGTTGCCTGGCATCAGTTTTAATATATGTCTGTGAGTAAGAGTAAGGTATTACTCCCTAGGTTCCCAGGTTGTCAGTGAATGTTCTATGCATTGTTTCTTTGCCAAAGCCAAGGCATACAGATCATGCCTACATCCACCTACAGGGTCATTAGCAGGGGCTTCCTCCTCCGAGTCCTCCTGTGATTATGGTTGTGGTGACCTAAACACTGGTGGATGCTGTGTATCCCTTCTGTTTGCTGATCCTGTTGCAGCTGTTTCTGCATGATTGGACTGTGTAGCATAGCACATACCATGAATATCGGTGCACATGTGCATGGAGTATACTTCAAGGCTCCACCAGATATAGCAAGGCACCAGAACCATGGCTTCAGAAGCTGAAACACACACTCTATGATGTTCCTAGTTTGTGCATATTCCTCATTATAATGTTCATCCGTGGGTGGGTGTGCATTTCTGATGGGTGTCATCATCCACAGTTGCAGGGCATACCCAGCATCCCACAGTAAATGGCCCTGTGGGATGTCCTCCCTATCAAACATCTGGGACAGTTGTGAAGTGTGCCAAATATGGGAGTCATGATAACTGCCAAGGTGGCCAGCACACACATTCATGATAATCCCCTGGGCACTGCACACAACTTGGCAGTTGATGAAGTGGTATCCCTTGTGGTTAATGTAGATTCTACCCTGCTCACCAGGTGGAGACTTGATGTGTACTTGAGTGCAATCTATGGCACCCAGTACTTCAGGGTAGTGTGCTGCACAGTAAAACTGTTGTATATTGATGGCCCTCACTTCATGGGAATGGGGAAAAGTTATGTGCTCACTGCAATTTGGAAGCATAGCATCCAAGAATTGGTGGAGTATCCTGGATGCATATGCCTGTGACATCCCCCCATAATGTCCCAGGTTGGTCTTTGAAAAGTACCTGTAGCAAGTATCTTAAGGGCTACACATACCTTAGTTTCAGCTAGGATGGGTTTCTTTCTGTTAGCATTAAGCACAAAAAGCTCCTAAAAGTGACATGACACACCCCCGATGTCATCCGCATCCAGTGGGAATATAAACACCATGTAGGAGCCTACACAGAGTGGATATCTGTAGACAGTTGCTCCCTATAGCATTTCAACACATCCATGGCATTTACCCCTCATTTGCATAATATTCATGCTAACAGCCTAGAAACTACATGGTTCATTGCCATGTAAGCTGGTTAACATGAAAGCACAATTGTGCAGACCTGATGCCAGGTCTTACAGTACTTTTGTCTATAGTATATTGGAGTGTTCTTTTACATTTTTTTTTTATTTTTATGTTAAACATGTTTGCCCAATCTGGTGCATAGCGCAAACATGTGGGAATTAAAAAAATATTAATTTAACATAATTTCTGCTGCTTTCAGACATCCACAGTGTATGATTCAAACATTTATGTATAGGATCTTACCTTGTCAGGGGAATTATGTCCATATTTGTGGACCTTTACATCCCTTTCTTTCAAGTATAGACTTCTGTATGTGGAAAATTTCTGCATACACTACTAACATGAACACGGAGTCTACACTGATGCATTACGGGTTGTTGGATTGCTCTACCTGGTTAATTTACATAAATTTCAGCATTTAAGCCAAATTTAGCATTGCACAAAACGTTCAGTAGTCATGCGTGCTTGTGTGTGATTGGGAGCCGCTCCACAGAGTTTATTGAATCTAAAATTATTCATCCCCGTGTTGATGGGCGCACTGGAAAAAATTTCTTGTAAGCTTTATTGAATTTCCCCTAGTATCCATTCTAGCAACACTAATTTACTATTTAATTAACATTATATATATATGAATATTGACATATATGTTTAGTTTTATTCTCTTATTAATCATATAGCTACACATGATCTCCATGATTATCCAAAGTCCACAAAAGATGAAATCATCTCAGTGATGCAGAACTCTCAAGATGCTGTAAAAACATTAGATAGTTAAGCAGTAAACAAAAGAGAAAACATCATTGAGTAAAATGTTCAGAAAGCAGCACCCTGCCCCCTAATCAACACCCAAACAGAATGTCATGCCTCAGCCATTTACCTTGAACCTGTTACGGACAGCTTATAGAAAAATAAAAGTAATAGCCACAATGAACAGAGCCAGATCATAGTCAAATGGGGCCCCAGGCAGGGTAATGGGCCAGCCCCCTCCATCCACAGTCATTCCAGTGTCCAATCACTTGGCTTTCTCTCTAGTTTCCATAAACATAGTTCAAACTGTCAGTGTGTAAACGAGTTTCTTCTTTACTTTTTCAAAGATTACAGAGATTTATATTTAATTTCAAATGTTATTTCAAATTTTATAGCATGAAGACTGATAGCCATTTGCTAAAAAATTAGCCACACATTGAAAACAGACTTAGCATGAGTAACAGTGAACTTTTCTTTCCTTGAAACTTCCACCCTTGAAAAATGCATCTGAGACAGTGGCAGATTTAGTGTATCTAGGTCCCTGGGCTGTTTTCAAATAGTGAGTCCTCTGCACAAATTTATAAGACAGTGCATAAATGAATGTGCTGTTTGATTCAACTTCCTGATTATTTCTTCTTTACTATAACTGTGACAATGTGAGGTATTGCCAGCTATGTCAGGAGAAGTAGGGCAGTGGATGTGTAATGTATGCCAAAACAGTTAGCTGGAATTTTATAAAGAATTATATCACATTTGTATATTAATCTGATTTGTACAGATGCTTGCGTTGAAAAATGTATTTGTAAAGCTCCTTGTGTTAAAATGTACCAACAGTGTAACCTGTTGGACAGAAAAAGAAATATACATGTATTATTGCAACTGTTTAAATGTATATGTTTTAACAGACGATACTGGAAGAGAAGAGGTCAATCTCAATCCACCTAACTTCGAAAATAGTTTGAAATTATATTACCTGGCTTTTGGCATTAAAGATTGTATCTTACAGTTCTCAAATTCAGCCAGAGACGAAAAGTCTGTACTAGGAAGCGTTCTGCATTGTCTTTTGGATGAACTAATAGCTACTCTGGAAGGGCGGAGGCTTGAATATTGTTTTATGACTTCCAGGAGCTGCAGCAGATCTTAGCAGGCTATCTGTGTGTGTATTACTGAGACATATGTGTTAATTCCTGACAGCTTCTAGCAAAGGGGAATAGCATGGGAATCAGAAGTCAGATGACCAGATTTATGTGATGTCATTCTGTAATCCATCACTAAAAATATTTTAATACTAGATGAGATTGAAGTCTCATTTCACTCTGTTTTTTGTAACCTGACAAAGAAGGATCTCTCACATACTTCATCTTGTCTTGCTCTAGTAAGTAACCAAGAAATAATAATTATTTAGATCAGTCAGGAAAATATAGTGAGATTAGTTAAGTATTTTTTTTCTGAAACTGTGTGAACCTGTCCACCTGTGTTATTTTTAATATTTCCTGTGATTGAAACTCTGGTGTTTACTGTAAATAGATATTTAGTATTTTCATGTTCTTTTTTTAATTATTATTATTATTATTATTATTATTATTATTATTATTATTATTATTATTATTATTATTATTATTATTATTATTATTATTATTAAATATATTTAAACTTTTCATTGTGGCTGTTTTTTTAGAGAATATTTTAATGTCTGAGAGTACTTATATATATTTGATGACAGTTCTGGCCATTTCTAGAAGCCTTACTGTTGGTCAAACTACATTTGTATTAATATTAATTTCACTCAGTGTAATTGGGTATCCTTGCAAGAGCCTTAGAGTTGTTTGCTTGGAAGTGTCTGGTGGCAGTATAACTACCTTATAGCCTGGGTAGAAGGGGGCATACCTAGTAAATCTGAGCCAGCCATTTTCAGGTGTGTGTGTGTGTGTGTGTGTGTGTGTGTGTGTGTGTGTGTGTGTGTGTGTGTGTGTGTGTGTGTGTGTGTGAAAAATCAAATCTCAAAGAGTGTGTGTGCATCAGCAGTTTTGAGCAGGGACACAAAGCACTGGTTTCAAAGAGAGGGTGCTGGAGAACATGGATTGGACACTCGGCTGAGTTCTCAACTCTATAACTGTGCCAGTGGGGAGTCTTGCTGGGGACCTGGAGGGAGACAGATACAGAAATCCAGACCCCAGACTGAGTATGTTCCCTGTATGCTGTTAAGGGAAATTGTATTCGATGCAGAGAGTTGCATCTGGAAATACTGGGTGTATCCATTTTTGTTCCAAATGAATGTCTCTCCCCAGTGCCAGTGGCGAGGATTCAGGCTCCTTGACTACTGGCTCAGAGTGGGGACATCACATATTGGTGATCAATGGTGTGGATATTAATTGAATTTCTGTAGCATGTAGGCAGTTGTCACTGAAGGTGCATGTATTCTGAACACCCCCAAGGTAAACATGTAGAGTTTCATTTCACAACATTTTTATTTATTTATTTATTTATTTATTTATTTATTTGTTTGTTTATTTTTGTTAGTTTAGTTTAGTCAGGGAAAGCAGGCAAAGATGTCAGCAGTAGATTATACCAAGCAAAGAACCAGTTGGCCAAGGTGTGCGAAGCCAAAGGACTGGTGCATCATAACCTGACTAAAGAGGAAATTATTTCAGCTTTAGTAACATCTCAAACTAGCAATCAGGAGGATAACCAGACTGGTGATGGGAATTATTTGCAGCCCTCAAAAACAGGACAATTCACCTTTTCCTCAGAGGACTTAAAAATCCATCTGGACTTAGAGACTTCAACTGAAGGCCAAATGTTTGGAATGATAATCAGCAGAGAGACTGGGGCATTTGGAGGCTGAAGAAAATGAGAAGCAGCATCAACATGAGGGGGAGATGCTGACTCTTTACCAGGGTCATGGAGGTAATGGAGAAGGGAATAACTGAACCCCATGAAACAATAAAGGTCAGCAAATGTCTTCCACAATTTACAAAGGGTGATAAGTTTGATAGTTTTATTTATATGTTTAAAAAAGTATGTAAACAGTATTATGATGGCCAGAGGCTTGGAGTAAGGATGCTGATCTCCTTACTCCATGATAAAGCTGTAACTGCTGTTTCTAAATTGTCTGATATTGATTGTTTAAACTATGATAAATTAACGCAATGTTTACTTGAATGCTTTAAATTAACACCTGAAGCTTACAGTAAAAAATGTTTGTGAGTATAGACACAAGGGAGATGAAAGTGTGTGTAATTATATTGCTGAGATAAGCGCTTATTTTCATATGTGGGTGTGTGGGTGTCAGGTCATCACTTTTGAAGGACCAGCAGGCATTTTGGTGAGGGAACAAGTCCTTAGCACTTTGCCTGAGGACATGATAATCTGGCTGGTAGACCAGGAGTGTAACTCTGCAGATGAGGTGGGGAAAAATGGGGATCTCTACTTAGCAAACAGGGCATCACTGCACATGAGGATACCCAGTGCTGCACATGGATATAAGGGAACCAATGCTGGGCAGCCTAAGCCACCTCAAAAGAGTCCACCAGTAACAGGGGAAGCCCCTAGTTCAGGTACATGGCCAGGAGCAAGGGTTAGATATTTTAAATGCAACCAGTGGGGTAAAGTATCATATAGATG
>NC_056737.1:1781456457-1781558957 GCF_019279795.1 Protopterus annectens | reverse complement strand
CTGTGATACTTCTGAAGCAGGTTTGAGTTCTGAAAGCTGGATCAGTCCTTTTTTGTGATTAGGGTAATAAGCAGGATATGCTTTGTAAATGGCTAACATTTTAGATTAGCCATTGCAAACTGAGATAAGAGTTTACATATCAGTGACTGAATTTCCTACTGACCTCTTTATACCCAGCATAAGCTTACAGCATGTTTATATAGGTATTATTCAGGTTAGTGAACTATCAGAAGAGCGAAAGGAATATGAGGTGTTAAATGTGAGCAAAGTTAAGTTGAGCAATCACATTGTCTGATCACCCAGTGTTTAGGATGAATGTAAAATGTGAGAATATAAGTGAGGTGGTATGCAATGGAAGCTGGCGTGTTGGCTACATAGAGTTGCACAGGGGTAGATTATGACTGATCTGTGTGAATTAGTGTCTTGGAAAATTTTGAACCCATAGAGTTTTTGACCAGGAAGATCCACAGTAAGGTGGTGATATCTGCAGTTATGGATGCTAAAGCAGAGCCATGTATGTATCTTTCTGTATCCAAATAAGTTATTGGTGAGACTGACCAGTTGTTCTGGAGCAGCAAGTGATGGAATGCTGTTATTGGGGATGAGTATGGAAAAATAAGGAGAGATGTCACAGATGTGCTATTACTATTTCTGACCTTGAGGAGTTACTGCATTCAACATTACATGACTACCCTCCTGGATTGGAGGACAGTGATAGGTATAATGTGATTCAGGCTGTGAGGACAAGGCAGTTATGGGATGCGATCTGCCTATAGCGATTGTTGAAGATGTTGTACTGGATTGGCAAAGGAAAAAACTTCAAAGACCAATTCACGTGAGGTTCAAGTAAGGCACCCTTTATTGACTTGCAACAAGGAGACAAAGCATGCAGGCAGAATGATTTGTCTGAACATTAATGGTTAGTATGGTACTTTTATACAGTTCTTTCCATGTCACACAGAAATGTTACTATTCTATTGATGTAGTTAGACACAGCTTTCTGTATTGTTCTACAGAAAATGTTACTAGACTAATTGCTGACTAGTTGAGAATATCTGCTGATTTACAAACTATTTGAGAAAAACAGCCTGGCCTTGGGGCTTATTTTAGCCCACCACACACTTTCTATTCTTCAATTGTGCAGTTCTAATATATGTGTTACATTTTGCCAAGATTCAAGGTACATTTCTAGCTTAGGTACAAGTAATGCTGACTATGGTTTATACTTTCAAGCAGCCTTTGTTTTCACTATCAATAGCTTCTAGCAGCTGTGTACTTTCTCATGGCATAAGCAGAAAATCAATAACTCTTTGTTAAGTCTCATGACACTAGTAGAAATGAAACACTTCTTATTATTTTCATGACATTAGCAGAAATCAAATGCTCCCTGTTATGTTTCTAATAGCTGTGCAGATTCATGCAGTGTGAACAGAATAAATGTATTAGCCCTTTTAAACCTTAAATGCACTAAACATGCATATTACTAATACATATTTTTCTAACATTTCCCCCCTTTTAATACTTTTATTCTACTTTAAGAATAAGCATAAACAGTTTTTTTTCCCCTAACCTCTTCCTGCTCAGGATTTGCAGTTAAGAGAGTCATTCAGTTTAAACTTATGAAAGCATTTTCAATTTTTTAACAATTCTTCAAGTTCAGCACCTTGGTATAAGGTTTCTGAAACTGACATGTCTATAAAGTCTTTAATCAGTCTTTTCATGCAGGGGATGCAGCAGCACACACATACCACCAGTAGGATCATTCCTATACAGATGGCAATCAGGATGTTCATCAGGATACTGCCCCACCCCCCAAACAATCTCTGGAAAATGTCCGTCAATGGATTTGATCCTGGTTTGGTCATAGCCAACACTTGCTGAATTACCTCAAGGTGATTGTCTATCTCGTGTTTGTGGTCAGGAATATATGAACAGCACTCCTCCTGGATTAAAGTGCAAGTACCTCCTCTTGCCACTAGGGTGAAGTCAAGAGCCATGCGGTTTTGAAGCACTACAGTTCTCATGGCAGTCAGTTCATCAGTCACCAATTCTAGGGCAGAAAAGGTTGCATTGCTCATTATTTCGAGAAGTTTAGACAGTTTTCTCAGTTCCTAGATTGATTTCTTTGCTCCATATATTGGCAGTACACCTGCCCATGAGATGATGGTATCACCCAAGTCCATATGCGACAGTCCATTTTTCCCTAGGCCCACAGCATGATGGTTTTTCCAGCTCGCATTGATCTGCCCCACTGGATTGACAGGCTTCTTGATTTCTTGTTGGACATTTCGAATTTTCCCCTGAGCCAAAACTGCTGTGTGTCATATGGCTGGAACCAGGTACCCCAAATAACAACTGTTGGACCAGTTCTCGGGTAACCACTTTTATGCTTTCCTACCACATACAAAATAACAGTCTTCTACTTTGGTAGTAACTTTACTATGTCCTGGCTCTGGATGAAACAATTTTTTGTCAACTATAATCCGTTGTTTATAAAGGTCAGCATTATGTTTTACTTCATCAGTTGTCCTATGCATCAGTTCAAAAAATGAATCATAGCTTGTGTTGCAATAGGAATCTCTGTTATCAGTTTTATTGTAGCATCTATAGGGAACAGTCACATTGCAATTGATCCAACCCACCTGAACTGTATCATTTTTGTAAAAACACACAGCCCCTTCTGTCGAACAGACAAGTGCAATGCTACTTTATCTTGTGACATAACATCTGATGTATCATAGACTAAATTTTCTCAGGTCTTGTTGGCTCCTAGGGGGACTGAAGTTAACAGTAACCCCCCCCCCCCCGTATGCTGTTGGCAAAGCTGTGCAAATCCAGCAATTCGAAACATTGAAGGTCTCAGCATACACATATTTGATTGCCTGGTAAGTGTTGAAGTTTGGGTGCCACTCTACGTGCAACTCTCCACACTTATTCAGTTCAGTTTGTGTGGCTGGGAAAAGGAATGGCCACAACAAAAAGATTATTGTCACTAGTACAGTCAACAGGATGATTATGCAATACTTCTGAGGAAACGGTTGTTCTGCATTCCTGTTTTCTCCGACTCTTCCGAGTAGTTGTATTTGGATTTTTCTGGATTCTATCATTTTTGCTTTTGACATGTGATCTTACTATCTGCCCTAATAGGACCTTCAGCACCGATGGTTTCTTCACTGGGGTTGAGACGGATCAGTCCTATTGATCTGAGCCCCCTTTGTAGCCAGACTTTGTGCGGATGGAGAGGTAAGATTTTTGTCCAGTTCTTAACTAGTTTGCAGTGCGCCAGGTGGATCCACTAAGCTTGCTCTGCTATCTTGACTGCAATGGGTGTCAGAAGAAGCACCTGGTATGGACCTTCCCACCTTGGTGATGACCAATTCATCTTCTTTATATTCTTCACCCACACCCACTCCCCGGGGATCACTGCCACTTCCGATGTTTCGGTTTGTTCTTTATCTGAAACAGAATTTGACTGCAGCAGATGTTTAGAATTCATGACTTTCTTCATATATTCAGCTAGTGTAAAATCAGCTTCCTGGTCTGAGGACATGAGAAGTTTTCACTGGGGTGAATAATAAGCCCTTCCAAATAGTTTTTCAAAAGGAGTCAATCCTTTTGCAGTCGGAACAGTTCTCAAGCTCAACAGTGCCAGGGGCAAACAATACAGCCATTTCTTTCCTGTCTCAGCTATTAACTTTCTCAATTTGTTTTTTAATATACCATTATGTCTCAACTAGCCCTGCAGATTGCGGATGGTATGCACAATGATTTTTTAAAGAAATACCAAAATGCTTACTTAACTGCTGTATGGTTTGGTTTACAAAGTGTGTACCATTGTCACTGTAGATCCTTTCCGGAATGCCGAATCTAGGGATGATTTCTTTGACAAGTACTTTTGCCACCGTGGCTGCATCTGGGTTTTTGGTTGGAAAGGCTTCCACCCATCTGGAAAACATATCTACAATGACAAGACAATATTTCTTATTTTCACATTTGTTCAGTTCTATGAAATCCATACAGATAGTGTGAAATGGATATGGTGGTGTAGGGAAACTCCCTTGCTTGGGCTTTAACGCCCCTTGTGCATGATGTTTGTTGCAAATTTGACATGTCAAACAAAATTTTTTAGAGTAGTTTGTAAATCCGTACGTTGTGAACACCTGGTTCACCAGCTGTACCATCCCCCCTGTTGAGACATGGTACTGCCCATGGCTCAACAAAGCTGCATATCTAAACAAATTAGATGGTAGTATCGGTTTCCTTTCTTTAGAGATGTACAGCCCCTTTTTGAGAATTGCTCCTCGTTTTACCCATCTTTGTTTTTCAGCTTGCGTAGTGAGTGTCTGCATTGTTTTTAACATTTCTAAGTCTAAAATCTCAGAGGGTTGTAGTTCCTCATTTAAAAGAAATACTTTTGTAGCTGCTTGTTTTGCAGCTGTATCAGCTCTCGCATTGCCTTTTGAAATCCTATCTTGTTGCTTGGTGTGAGCTGTGCATTTACAAATGGCTATTTTCTGAGGTAACTGAACAGATTCTAAAAGATCTAAAATAAACTGTGCATGATTTATAGGTTTGCCAGTAGATGTTATCATTCCTCGGTTTTTCCACTGTTGCGCAAAAACATGTACAGTAGAAAAAGCGTACTGGCTGTCAGTAAAAATGTTTACACATTTATCCTTTGCTAAGGTGCATGCTCGTGTCAAGGCAATCAATTCTGCTGCCTGTGCAGATAAGTTGTGTGGTAAAGGTTTTGCTTCTACAATCTCAGTATCAGAGACTACTGCATATCCTACTAGGTTCTGTCCTGCAGGACCCCTTTTGCATGAACCATCCACGTAGTATGTCACCTCGGCATCATCCAAGGGGACATCCGTGAGATCTTTTCTATGTAGTGTCTTTTGTTCAATTACCTGCAGGCAGCGGTGTGGTGTGCCGTCGGCAGGGGTTGGGAGCAAGGTAGAAGGGTTCAAAGTCGTGCATCGTTCAATTGTCACATGAGGCTGACTCAACAATATGGTCATACAGGAAAGATGCCTAGCAGGGGAAAGATATGCTACCTTCTCTTGCAGTAAAATAATCGCGACTGCATGAGGCACTCTCAAAGTGAGAGGGTGGAATAAAATGACTGAGGCTGAAGCCTGCACTGCCATTGCAGCTGCAACTACTGCTTGTACACAGTGGGGTAAGGACAGTGCCACTGGGTCTAGTTGTGATGAATAGTAAGCAATGGGGTGTTGCTTGTCCCCATGCTGTTGTGTTAACACTGATGTCATATAACCTTGCTTACAATCTACAGTTTGGAAAAAACGTTTATGGTAGTTTGGTAATCCAGAACTAATGAAGACGTTATTAACTGTTTCAGTTTGCAGAAAGCAGATTCTGCCTCTGGTGTCCATTGTAACAAATCCTGTGCTGCCAAAGGCTTTTTATATATCAGGTCAGTCAGAGGTGCAGATTCCAAGGCATAGTTTGGAATCCAGCTCCGGCAAAACTTAGTTGTACCCAGGAAGGACATCATTTCCTTCTTGGTAGTGGGTTTTGGTGCTTGCAAAACTGCTACTTTTCTGTTCTCATCTAATGTTCTACCTTCCTTGGATATTACATATCCTAGGTATTTGACTTGTTTTTTCCAAAGTTGCAGTTTATTTTTATTTACCTTATGTCCTTCAGTGGCTAAAAATCGTAATAGCACTATGGTATCTTCTTTACAATCTTGCTGGGTGGGGACCGCCAGCAAGATGTCATCAACATAAAGTAAAATCTGACTGCCCCTTGGTGGGGTAAATCCCACCAAGTTGCTTGCCATTTCTTGTGAGAATATTGTTGGACTTTCACAATATCCCTGTGGTAGTCGCGTATATGTATACCTTTTCCCCTGAAATATGAATGCAAACCAATACTGGCTGTCAGGGTGTATCAGTATCGAAAAGAACGCATTGCTGATATCTACCACAGAAAAATACTTCTGTTGAGGTTTTAAATCATTCAACAGGGTGTGTGGGTCTGACACCGTGGG
This sequence comes from Protopterus annectens, assembly GCF_019279795.1. Taxonomy (NCBI): domain Eukaryota; kingdom Metazoa; phylum Chordata; order Ceratodontiformes; family Protopteridae; genus Protopterus; species Protopterus annectens. The sequence goes on along the minus strand of NC_056737.1, from coordinate 1,781,552,941 downwards.
TGCCCTTTGTATTACTGCATCATTTACAGCTTGTAAATCTTGGACCATATGCCATTCTCCATTTGCTTTTTTAACAGGAAATAAGGTGTATTACATGGTGAATTGGGAGATTCTACTAGTATACATCCTTTAAGTAAGGCTGCTATAATAGGCTTTATCCCTGCCTCTGCATCTTTTCTTAAGGGATACTGTCTTTTCTGTGGTCTGAATGCTGACTTTGGCGTGATAGTAACTGGTCCCGCTGTATGAATAAGTCCTACATCTGACTTTTCTGTTGACCAGAGGGTCTCTGGTATATTCTGTAAAGCATTCTCTTCCTCCTTTAGTAGGAGTGCTAATCAGCTGTCCTTGCTAGACTGCAAGGGCACAGCTGGGTTGGTCTGAGTTATCCAATTCAACTTCTGTATTTGTATTCCCTGCTCTGACAGTTCTAATTCTGTCTGTTTCTCCCATCTTGTGACTTTTTCTCCTAGGTCTGCCCATTCTATGTTTTTGTTCTTGGTTAAGCTAACATGTGGTAATCGATTAGATTTATAAAGTGCAAAGAACTCCTGGGGCAATGAACAGCTGGCTACACTGTTCCCTTCTGTGTCCCAGTACAAGTTACGTAATATCAATCTGTTTGCATGATTTTTAAACAATTCTTGCTCATGTTCCTTATCAGGTCCTGGTGTGTTACAATAATAAAGGGTACAGTACAACAAGTGTTGCTTATCAATGTCAAGGGAGAGGAACTTGCTGATGGCTACATTCATTAATTCTTCGGTCACAGTCCCTGGACCAGTCGTAACCAAGTCCTGGCTGTACCGATAAAACTTTTCACCCTCCGATTGCACTGCAAAGGTATCAATTTGTCGCTGTGCTTCCATACCCTGCATGGTTGGGACTACTGCTATACCAAATAGCTGCATGAGGTCTCTGCCCAAGAGGTTTACTGGGCATTTTGCAGAAACAACAATTTTGCTTTTCTGAGTCAATCCTGAAACTGGATCAATTATTGCAATATTATGGGAGAGAGGCTCCCGATGCAGCTGTCCATTAGCTGCTTTTACCAGTATGTAATCAGGTGACTCTGTGTTTTCTGGCAGTTTGGAGGGATGTATCAGGGTTTGTGATGCCCCTGAGTCACACAAGAATTTGACTTCCCTCCCTTCTACCAAGAGTGTAACTTCTGGTTTTGTGTCTGCTAAATAGAGCTCCAAGCTCAATAAAGCTAGATCTAATATTTCATTTTCTTCACTGTCACTAACTTCTTGCACTTCCTCTATCTCTTCTGTCACATCCTCTACTCCCTCTATCACATTCTCATTTGTCCATTCTCTGCTATCCCCTTCTAGTGATTCCTGACTACCATATAGTCAGTCCTCACCCTCCTTGTCTTCCGTGGTTGCCTTCTTGTTTTTCCTGCAATCCTTTGCCAAGTGTCTCTTTTTACCGCATTTGAAACATTCACCCCTTTTCTTTCGCCCTTCAAAGTCCTCTGATTGTTGATCAGATTGTTTGTTTCCCTGTGCATTTTTCTTGCCCTTTTTCCCAGACTGTACTACATAAACTTCTGCTCCATCTTCTACAGAAAATACTTGAGCTTTCTTTTTCTTTTTGCTATTAAAATGCCTTTCGGCATGCCTAGCATATTTAAGTAATGACTGTAACCTGCTGGTACGATGGTCTATGTGTTTTGTAATAAAACTGCTTATGGGTGCAATACTGCCTTTTAAAAATGCATTCTTTAACTGCTGTTCATATGGGGAATCTTGTGTTTGATCTTCAGGAACCTGTATTCCACAGTGGTTATTAAAACATTCTAATAGGCTGGCATAATACCGGCCAATAGTTTCACCTTCTTGTTGGATGCATTGATTAATGCAAGTCCAGTCTGCCCTAGGCTTCCATTTTTCAGAGATGCGGTCTGTAAGACCTTTTACTCTGTTGTCTAATTCTGCGCTGCTATGTGGGAGGGGTCTTTGTGCAGCGTCACAGGGATTCCAGTTGCCACTAATCATGTGCCAATCTGGCCCCACAATTTGTCTGACTACTTTTTCTACCTCTTCTCTGTTTAGGTTATAACTCAGCCTCATTCCTTGTAAATCTTCTGAGAATTTTCTAAAATTAACTTTTGGATGGGGAATTCCCTCAGTGGCTTTCCGGATATCTTCTGGAGTCCAAGGTCTATACACTAAAATAGTTGGGTCCTGATTATCTTGACCTGCCTGAGGATTGGGTACTTCTATAAGTGGACATATTTCTTCTTCACTCATAGATCGTGAATTCTTAACCATTTGATATAACTCAATGCCTTCATTTGAGTTACCTGCCCTTGTTCGAGACCTGGTCTCGATGGGATCTCTAATAAATGGTTTTACTTTTGTAATGTCTCTATTTTCAGTGATGACAGGATATCGTGGGGGTGGACTAACCTGTTCACTTGCTTCATATTCTGGTAAGGGAGGCGGAGGGGCCAATGCTATTACTAAGTTGTTGTCCTCCTTATCGAAAAACATTGTTTTTGAATTGTTGTTCTTTTGTTCCATGCGGTTTACTTCCTCAGTCCACCTGTGTGCCTGAGGAATTCCTAATTGGCGTTGCTTTTTTACCCGACCTTTGGAATCGGTTTTGAACTGTTTGACAAGTTTGATAAGCAAGGATTTTTCTAATTTTCCATCAAATTCGTACTTATTAACCCATTTTGAATAATATTTAATATTGTTGGCGCGCTGCGACTGCATGTATTTTGCGTCTTCGGTTAACGGCTGATTTTGGGGTCTTTTTGTGCAATTATTATCCATTTTGTTCTACCCTTTTGATCGTTACATAGCTTTTCTTATTTTTAATGTGGTACCATGGATTTTGTTATAGTCTCTTCAGAATGACTGCCTACTTATTCTGTTTCTCCTGATCTATGACAAGACAGTAATCTTTTCTGTCCCTGACTTATAAAATACAGTCCTGACAAAAACAATACAAATCTAGTCCCTGACCTAAAAACAGAAAACAGAAAAAAGTAGATTCACCTTACCTGAGCCTACATGATTGATCACCTGATTCGTGGAGACCCGTCCTTCAGTCACAGATCAGAAAGTGGCTGGCCTCTTTTGTACGACAATTCAGTCAGAGGGCTTTTCAAATAACAAGAACCAATTTGGTTTCTTCCCTGTACGGTTTCAACCACCTGGCCCATCTGATCCGAGGTGAAGAGAGGGTTCCGGTCCGAAGGACCAATCTGTCAAAGGAAAAAACTTCGAAGACCAATTCACGTGAGGTTCAAGTAAGGCACCCTTTATTGACTTGCAGCAAGGAGACAAAGCATGCAGGCAGAATGATTTGACTGAACATTAATGGTTAGTATGGTACTTTTATACAGTTCTTTCAATGTCACACAGAAATGTTACTATTCTATTGACATAGTTAGACACAGCTTTCTGTATTGTTCTACAGAAAATGTTACTAGACTAATTGCTGACTAGTTGAGAATAACTGCTGATTTACAAAATATTTGAGAAAAACAACCTGGCCTTGGGGCTTATTTTAGCCCACCACACACTTTCAATTCTTCAATTGTGCAGTTCTAATATATGTGTTACATTTTGCCTAGATTCAAGGTACATTTCTAGCTTAGGTACAAGTAATGCTGACTACGGTTTATACTTTCAAGCAGCCTTTGTTTTCAATATCAATAGCTTCTAGCAGCTGTGTACTTTCTCATGGCATAAGCAGAAAATCAATAACTCTTTGTTAAGTCTCATGACACTAGTAGAAATGAAACACTTATTATTATTTTCATGACATTAGCAGAAATCAAATGCTCCCTGTTATGTTTCTAATAGCTGTGCAGATTCATGCAGTGTGAACAGAATAAATGTATTAACCGTTTTAAACCTCAAATGCACTAAGCATGCATATTACTAATACATATTTTTCTAACATGGATGTACCAGAGGAGTTTGTTGCTCAGTTACCTAGCAGGTATACTCTATGTCAGACTGTAAATTGTGTGCATGCTAAACACATTAAAGGAGATAGTGTTACTCCTAGTACTAATTCTGAGATGAATCCTTTAGATTGGCCTTTGCATCATGGGTTCTTCACATTCCAAAAGGATTTAGGAATATCTCCTGAAATGATTGTGTTATCTACTGAGCTGAATCTACAAGAATTGTAGGACTGTGGTATGTGGATATTTGATGGTACATTTTTAGTGCATGGTGGAGCTATACAGCAGTTATACAGCATTCACGGTATTATTAAGAGGAATGAGAATGTGAAGAGTTTGCTATTTGTTTATTGTTTCATGGCAGGTAAGTCTTTCTCTGCATATAACACTATGTGGAATTTTATTATGGACATGTTTGCCGATTTAGAATTTGCTCCTAAACTTCATTTTATTTTGCTTTACTTTGAGCCTGTTGCTATTAAGAGCATCCATACGAATTTTCCTAGAACTGAACTGCACTTCTTTCTCCATCTTGGTCAAAATACTTGAAGAAAATTCCAGTCTGTGACCTTAGCTGCATTATAGGGATGTAGTTCTCAGTTTAATTTGAGTATTTGTAAACTTATGGCTTTGGATTTTTTATCTCCAAATGAAATTCCAGCTGTGTTTGAGGTATTAAAGTCTGGATTGCCAGCATGTGCTGAGGACTTTGTGAATTTTATAGAAAGTTACTACATCTATAATTGTTGATGGCCATTAGGTATTAGTCTGGCTGCTGCTAGAATGCTACCCATAATTCCTCCTTCTTTTTGGAGTGTGTTTACCCTTTAACATTTATCTTTACCATAAACACAGACTCTTGTTGATGGTTGGCGCAGAAGGGTTAAATGTTTATTAGGATGCTGTGCACCTGATTTGTCTTCTATAATGTCTGCCCTAGTTTGACAACAGTCAGAGAGCAAAGTCATGTGGAGGATGTATGTTTACAGATTTCATCTGACGTTTATTTTACCCTTCCTCATATTTCTACCAGGTTATGTGAGGAGCACATAAAATACATTATGTCTCACTGAAGTGAATATAAGGATAGTGATTTTTTTACATCTCCTAACACTTCAATTGCATTTGTAGATGATTTGTAATTGTGTGTTGCTTACTTTCTTAATACTGATGTATTAAAGAAGTTTACAGTTCATTTAACCACAATGCATTGTACTGTGCAAGCTGGTAGTGCACTTACTTGGATCCCTCCTTCTTTCCCCAAAAAGTGGAAAAGCATAAATTGATTTATGTTACCTTGATCAAATATATATATATATATATATATATATATATATATATATATATATATATATATATATATATATATAATAGATTGAATGGTAATGAGTTAAATATGTTATGGCGGTCTATTGTTCAAATCAGCTCAGAATTGATAAGTCTGTAAGTTAAAGATATAATCAGTTGTTTCTGTTCAAATATGCAATGCACAAAAAAATCTTAAAGTTAAAGGCAAAAACAGTCCTCAAAGATCTAATTCTATCCTCAATATTTGCTGAAACTAAGCTGTTAGATACTGTATTGCTATTAATGGCCTACTTCATTTACTATATAATTATACTGCTACATTGATTAAAAAATAGCTAATACTTACTGCTGCAAAATACCTTAGTTTGCTACTTCACCTGAAAAAAAAAAGAATGGAAAAAGGGAAGAAAGCATAAGACCCATCATGCGTTAGAGATGTGCTGTTAGTGATTGTGATAATGCACTTATTTAGCTCTTACGGCAGATGTTAAGCACACTACTGTTGTGAGCATTTATAAATATTTATTTATTATTTTATTTTATTTTTTTGTCCGATTGGGTGCATTGTCCATTATCAGAGGAGACGTGGGGAAAAAAGCTCAAATAACTAGTGGTTATATAGTATTACAAAGTGTAAACAAGGTCTGAAGAAAGTTATACAAAAGTAATGGAATTCATTCAGATGGGATAAATAAGAAATATCACATAAAGCTAATAGTGTTTATTAAGTTCTCAGAAGTGACATTGGTGCACATTACAGAGCATCACTGAAGCAGGATACATTCAGTAAAGATGTAACAGCATCACCAAGCAGTAGAGAATATCAAGACATTGGGAGCTAAAGCAATGCATGCATCGATATTAGTGCTGATATGTATGCTGATAAGAAAACAATAAGTCATACATATCCTATGGATGGAGTGCAATAAACTCACTTCAGTAAGACACAAAAAGGCAGTTGGGAAGAAATGGTTTGATGCATAAGAAGAGGAAATCTTGAGTGTTTGGGCATTTTTAGCCTGGAGATGCACAATATTTGCAGATTCTAGTATGATTTAGATGTAGCTTGAGGTTCGTCTTAAAAGAGCGGAAGTTGTTTATTTGTCTGATAGGCTGCGGTGGTGGTGTTGCGGTAGCGTTGTCACCTCACAGAAAGACATTGTCCTGCTCGATTCTCAGCTAGAGTGTCTTCTGTGTGGAGACATGTGTGAATGGGCATACCTTCATTGAAGGTTGTGCGTCAGGGCTGGCAACTCGGCACGTAAAAATCTACTGCCAATCATTAGCGGACCGGAGTCCTGCTGTGGCAACCCCTAACCGGGAAAAGCCGAAAGACACAGCAACAACATTAAAGAAGTTTACAGTACTGTTCATTGTTTTGTGACTGGTTGCTGGTTCCGTCGACTTGTGCTTATGCTTTTTGTTGTATTCACACGTTTACTTTCACTTAATGCTTTTCTGAGTTTCATTAGCCACTCTTTCGTATGTTCCCTAATCGCTAATATAATTATTTATATAGTTATTTATTGTATTCTCTCCTGCACTATGTCTGAAATGGCCCAGTTCAGTCAGTGCTCTTCCTCAATTAACATATTGCAATGAAATAATCAGTAAATAAATGCATAGTATATCTGAGTGTTTAATTCATCAGGGATCTGCAAGTGAATATCTCTTTTGAAGTACAAGTAATTTGCTTCAATGTTTATATTGTCTTATTCATAAAGTTCATAAATTTTATTTTCATATGAAGTCTGAAACTGTAATGTATGTCGGTATTTAGTGGTTTCTTTCCTACGTTTTTTGCAAGAGAGACATCTTTTTAATGAGGCACAGACCACAAATTTAAGACAAAATAGTGGACATTCTGTGAAAAGTCAAAACAGTTGTGAGGTATGCTCCCCACTTCTTTCTTCATCTGTGCCTGACTTCTTGATAACTATTTAGGGAATTGTACTTATGCAGCACTGACATGCTTGAATATCTTCAAACATTACTGAGGATGTGCATCTTTTGCCTCATTTGAAAAAGTGAAATAATAAAAAAGTAAAGAAATATAAATAAATTTGAAATAAAAATAAAATCATACCGAAGAAAAGACCGTCATGAAATGCACACATACTCAATCTGCATGAATACAGTAAAGGAGGAAGGGCACAAATGTCCCAGAAACACATCATTGCATTGTCCGTGTGAGCAGCATGCGTAAAACCATGGAAGCTGCAAGGAAAATGTGAGGGGGGTGGTGTATGACTTTTATTTTACTAATTTAATTAAAACAAATACATTTTGTGATCAACTGCATGTAAATAGTGGTCCGAGATGGTATTATACTTCCAAAACAACTAAAATGACAAGTTGTTTGGAATTTCCATCTCAGACCATTGGACTTGATCTTTAAAAGAGCAGCTGAGGTGATTGCATATCCAGTTTCAGTTCTGATAAATTGATTCATATCTGAAAATAAAGTCCTCTCACTATGGAAAATATTTCGTTATTCCACTGCACAAGAGTAGAACCAGTGCATATCTTTCAAACAATCAGCCAATTGCCATTTTATCTCCCCTATAAATATAACAGAAAATGTATTCATAAGCAACTTACCAACTATCTAATAGATATCTAGCTTCTGTCTTCAACCCAACACAGCTTCCATCCTCATCAGAGCACAAGTGAGGTTTAGCAACAAACCAAGTTGTCCCGGGACATCTTCATGAGGGGTTAGATTGATATATTAGTGGGAGTTAAGTGGGTTGGGGAGGTGAAAGGGTTAAATGAAGGGAGGGATGATTCGAAGGAAATGAGGTAAGGGTGGGGAGGGGCTTAAGGGGTTTAGACAAGTGTAGCTGGGTAAGTAATCACATTTTGGTATGAACTTGCTACTGCAAGTATTACGTCCATGATGACCAGGAGGTGCTATGGAGCTGATACGCCTTGGATTTTGTGAGAGATGGTAAGGTTCATAGCTAGTAAAAATTGGTGAGTTGAAATGGGTGGTGTGGTGGTTGGGTTATTATCTGCTATAATTTTGTCAGGGTAATTGGAGGGTGTGAGGCTTAGTTAAGGGGACATTTTGTTGGGCAGTTGTATTTTGTTTGGCTATTGGTTGTGGTGTCGGGTAGTATGTGTTGGCCGAGGTGGTGGCATGCCTTCTCTTGGCTGAGAGTTTAGTGTGTTTTTTTTTCCCCATTTGGGTAACTGGTTTTATCACTGGGGCTTCGGGCAGTCAGTCGTTGCATCAATTGGTTCCATTTGGTACCCTATGTTTGGTTTTGTTGGTCGGTCAGTGTTTTGTGGGATGTGAGAGGCTTGGAATTGCAGGGTTTCCCCTGTGGTTGGTTTTCCTTGGTGGTTATCATTTTGCGGGCTGTGTGGCACTGCTGTGGGCTCCAGGTGGTTGGGGGAAGGGATTTGGATACATGCGCAGTGACAGTGTGGGACCGCTTGATAATGTTTTCAAAGGAGAGTAGCTAACCGGCTCTGTAATTTTCTTTGAAGTGAATCATTCTATTTTATGGTCCGAACCTGTTCTGTTACCATTTGCCTCATTCTTACTTTGGTTCTGGCCCATTGCTCTTTACTTCGTTCTTGGAACATACATTTGACTTGCAGCACAACAGTACTTATTGTGCTAATATAAGACTGTGCTGCTTGCTTGCTTTCTTCTACCTTGATGCTTTCTGTTAAAAGATGGAGTGTGGTTGCCTTCCTAAGAGAGAGTTAAGTTGGATAAACTGTTCTCCTGAAAGTCCTACTTACTGAAATCATCTCTCTACACAGGTAAATAAGAGAAGGTTTTTGCTTTTACCTTTCATATCCAGCATTGCGGGGATTATGCTTGCCAGTGATTAGCTGCATCTGAGACTGCAGGAGTAGGACCATGAATGAGTCAGATATTGTTTATCTTATATTTTGAGGCTGGGGACTTTTCTGGTCATTGTTGTGTTTGAGGGTGTTGCATTCCACAGCTTGGAGACAAAACAGGAATACAGTAAATTCCCTGCTTTGTTGTTAGACATACTTATGATTAATGGGGATTGTTCACATGAGCAGATATGTGTTTTTGTAGTGGGAGTAAAGCAGAGGAATTTTTTGTGAAGCTGAACATTTCAGGTTTCATGTTTTTCTAGGTATGCTTGCTGTCGAGATCTGATTATTCGTTTTTTTTTTTGTTTTTTAATTTGTGAGGTTGTTGTCTGGGACTGGTCATGGAGTGGTGGACCTTCATTGGGACTGGTCGTAGAGTGGTGGACCTTCATTGTGAGGGGCAGGTGCTTGGCTGGGGGAGTTTCTGGATGGTGGTGGCATTAGTGTGAATGCGAAGCATGGTCGGCTGCCGATTTCATTCAGGGGGGGTTCACAGGTGGGTGGAATCATGTCTCTCTCTCAACTGAACAGATTTTGCTGACCTCTTGGCTGTACAGATTTTCACTGGGTGTCCAGATTTTCCTCAAGCTTTGTCTGTTTTTCGTTGGGTTTGATTTTCTGGCAACTCATGGAAGAATTGGGTTGGAGAGTGTCAGAGGTTTGAGTTGCAGATCCAATGCCCTTTAGTGGGTTCATGCTATTGTTTCATCTGCTTCCAAGTCTGTACGGGTGGTAATTGGGGAGTGTCCCTGGTTCTGTGCCTTTGTCTCCCATTGGTTGGGCTTTGTCTGGATTTTGTTCGAACAGGTTGAGAAGTATGATCGGAGTGTTTCGCGGTATAAGCATATCAACCTTGTAAGTTGTTGCACGTGCAAGTAGCACAATTAATGACTGGTGTGAGCTTCATTAACAGCTGATAGCTCCAAACTTTAGATTTCAACTTGACATTTAGATGTTGCCTTGGTTTTCGTCTGTTCTTCGTAACGTTTGGGGCTGCCTAGTGCCATGCATATTAGTTTTAGATTCCATACTTCTCAAGTAAGGTATGCTAACATCAGTTCAGTTAAGTTAGCAATTAGGGAGTGGTAGGAACAATATTTGTGATCTGTCACTATTATAGGCCTTTGTCCCCCCCCCATTATTTTAGGTTCTGTCAGATTTCTTGCACTAAGAGGCTGAGAGAAATTGGACCCTACTTAAATCTATTTTAAATATAAATATAAAAAACAGGAGTGTGCAGGAAGGGGAGGCATTTGAGTGAAGACTTTGAGGACTTCTCCCCCCCGCTTAACTTATAGCTTTAACCAGATGTTTTACTCAAGGAGGTTGAGAGATATGGCTGGCATGCACTGTTTCAGGGATTTGCATTAAGCAGACTTTGCTTCTGCCCAGATGGGGGAGAAATGTTATCTCATAACTTAGGCCATTTGTTAAACGTGAGGATTTCAGAATTTTGAGTCCCTGGTAGTTGGGGGGTGGGTGTAGTGGTAATGTATGTGTGGTGGGGTCTGCAAGTGTTTGCATTAAGGGGGGTTATGTTAGCCAAAGCCCCTGCATTAACACAGAAGCCATTGCAGACTCTAAAATCTGCTATATTGGCAGAAGTATCGACTGATTAAATTTTCCTTTCCATGTTTATTGTCTTGTCTTCCTTCTTCAAGATGAGGAACCCTGCCACTTATAATGTGGTACAAATGGTATAGGCCTTTAATGACATGATGTCTCACTTTTTTTTACTTCAGATATCAGTTATATGGCTAGAATGGAATGTGAGTCAGACTTCTCAATGCAGAACTTTGAAGACATGTCTTTTATGACCCACATGAGGAACGTTCCTCAAGGTGAGCTATACTTGAAAGGTATAGGCATGAAGGTATTTTACAGTTCAAGCATCTTAGGTTTCATTGCAGTTTAATGTGGTGGTTAACAGCCATTTACAGATCAAAGCAGCAAATTGGAGAGGCTGCCAAGGTTGTAGTTTTTAATAGATGAATATGACCTTTTGGGTAAGAATGATTGCATGGGGATACTGTTGTACTGTTTGTTTATTGAAATGTTCTTGCGACCATTGGAACAGAAGTTAACGGGGCCCATACAGTGTTTATAGGTTGTATAGAAATCACTAGTTGACTACAGTAATTTTGAGATTTAAATTATCCTTCTTAAGCAGTGCCTAGTGAGTACCTTAATTTATGTTTTAATAGATGTCATTTTAAAATGCATTGGGTCTCCTATTTCTGCTGTTATTATGAAGCTTTGCTTTGTGGTGCAGTGGGTTAACAGTTTTATTTTCTTTACAGATGGGGAAGTGCAGATTGAGCATCTTCAGTGGCCTGAAAGTGAATTGTGATGGTAGGGTAGTTGAGGTCACTGGCCATTACCCCTAGGGCCCACTAACTTCTTTACCTAAGAAGTCTGTACGATAGTTAAAAATGTGCTGTTTTCAGTTTTATTAGGGGTCTTGTAATGAAATAATGCTTCAGTTTTTTGCTTACCACTTATACCAGTTAGATGGTTATTGTGGGATGCCTGACTGGCTTAATGGGATAGGCTTAAAATGGCCCACAAGGGTAGTTTTCTCAGTATTAATCGATTAATCTATGGATGTGGTATGAGGTAGGCTCTTGGGAGTGACTAAGGTGGTCACCTCTTGTGTGTGTCAGGAGGATTTACAGTTTTCTTTGTTTTGCAGATCACAATGGGGTCGCACACAGCAGAAGTGCAGAGCAGCAGCATTTAGTGGATCAGTCGATGGCCAGAGTGAAGGAGGTTGGTTGCAGTGGAAGTCACAGTCGGCACAGCGGTGTATACCGAGGCTGAGAGGGCAGTGCACAGAGAGTAATGGTCAGTGGCAAGAATGAGGTAAAATGACAAGGTAATGGATTTTTCAGGTCTATATCATATATTTGTAATTCCAAAATGTCGAACACCATATGTTCAAACTTGGAATTTCGAATATTGAAAACACTGAATGCTCAGAATAGCAAATTTTTTCCCAGGGAAAAAATTTGCTGGTCCGAGAAACATACACCCAACACAAGCACACCAAAATAAATAAACCACACACATACAGTTAACAAAACCCAAACCCACACTAAACCACACATACATTACTAACTATCCACTTACCTTAACCCGCACCCTAACCCTAAGGTCCGTAACTATTGCACACATACCCTACAAATCTATACTCAAACAAAGTAATTAATACACACACATGCAGTTAACAAAATACAACCCTACACTACACCACACATACATTATTAACTATCCACTTACCTTAACCTGCAACCTAACCCTAAGGTCCTTAACTCTCACACCACAGTGGAGGAAATAGCGAAGCCACAGAATGGCCCACCTAAATATTGCCCTAGGTAAGATTTCGATGTTCCTGGACTTCACTATTTTCACCATTCGATATTTTGGGTTCGATGTTTTCACATTCAGCATTGTACCTCTTCGGAATTTTGATATAGACCCGATTTTTCTAGTGGTGCTTTGGTGGCTGGAGTGGTGCACAATGTGGTCACAGGCAATCCCCCTTGTTGGGGTCATTAAGGCATGTTAAAGCACTGTGTCAAGGAGTGTGGGAGTTGATTATTGCGTTGGCATGTGGGGCTAGTAAAGAAGAGGTAGGTGGGAGGACCAGGGTAAAACTGTTGGGGACAGTTTATGGGGACTGTGGGGATCCCGCTGGATGAGTAGAGTCACAACATTTATAGGAGCACTGGAACTTATTAGGCTAAAGCCCTATGGCTCTTGTAAGCCAGCTAAGTTCAACCCTTGCTTTCAGGTGGTTGGAACCTTGGGTTGATTATAGTTACTCATCCAGTGGTTGAAAACATATTTGGAGGGAGGGCCAATGACATGTTTTTGTTTGACAGGATTCCAGAGTTTGCTCCTAACGAGTGGTATCTTTGGGATGACAAATTGGTCCATTGAAGTAGGTAGTGTTCATAGGTTCATAGGTTCATAGGTTCATACTAGGCTATCTGCCCGAGGGCATTTACAAGCCCAGCCCATTGTTTTGTGGCTTACGCCACCCCTTTAGTATGGGGAACTATACCCATTATTTTGCTGTGCCTCTGTCGAGCAGTGACACTGAGGTAATCCCTGGGGTATATCTGCGATCTCCCATCCATTGGTCAAGATTTCTCTTGAACAAGGCCAGCGAGGTGCTCTGCCTCACATGTACCGGGATTTTGTTCCACAGCATAGGGAGTCTTTGGGTGATGAATCTATCCCTCCAGCACGTCCTATTAATAGCCGTGTCAAGGTTTAAGTCTCCCGCCCTTGTGGCTCTGATGGATCTAGATTTTTGAGGTGAAGCATATTCATCAAATCTGGGTTTGACATGGCCTTGTATGTTAGGCAAAGGTCACCTCTGAGCAAGCGGTAAGCGACTGAATAGAGCTGGAGTTCTTTCAGTCGGGCAGCATAGGACAGATTTTGAGACCCTTTATCCTTTTGGTGAGGAACTTTTGTGGCCTCTCCAGCTGCTGCAAGTGTCGGGTCAGATACATTCCGAATGGGGCATTGTACTCAATCATTGGTCTGATGAGTGATGAGTAAAGGGAGACTATGACCTCCCTTGATCTAGATGAGAATCCCTTCATGATAAGGTGGGCAATGTAGAAGGTCTTCCTAACTACTTTAGCTACATGGGTGTCGAATGACAGACTACTATCAACCTGGGTCCCCAGGTCCCTGATAACTTCTTCTGTGCTCAGTGGATTGCCAACTATTTGGTAGCTAGGGGTAACCTTGTTTTTCCCGAAGGGTATGACTATGCATTTTTTGGCATTTAACTTTAGGCCGTGGCTCTGGCACCAGTTATCCGTTTCTGTGAGACCCTTCTGAAGGATATCTGTGTCAGATGTGTTTTCTACTATGGCGCCAGTTTGCAGTCATCTGCAAACTTTGTCAGCCATAACCCTCCTGTGTTTGCTTGTACTTCGGAAAAGTAGATGCCAAACAAGAGTGGGCCCAGGACTGAGCCCTGTGGGACACCACTTGTGACAGGCTTTGAGTCTGACATGGCGCCAGCAACTCTGACCCTGTGGGTTCTGTCACTCAGCCAGTTTGCAACCCATCTTGTGATGTATGGGTTGACATTTAAGCTGATGAGTTTTTCAATGATACCCGAGTGGGGTATTGTATCGAAGGCCTTAGCCAGATCGAGGTAGGCTGTATGGACTGCCTTTCCCTCATCAATGGCTTTGGTGACTGTTTCGAATGTCTGTTGATGTCACATACCAGATTATGGTTTTACAGAGTAGTACAAGGATCATTTCATTTATGGTTTGAGTGAATTTTGTAGGTAGGGTTTTAAGAAGCATGGTAGGTAGGTGACTGTTTGGAGTAATTTTAGAAACTGGGTGCATTGTTTACATGGGAGTTAGAAGGTTTAAGGGATGCTTGGTTGCAGGATATTGCAGCTGTAGGCCAGGTTTTAATTGACAACTTTTGAGGAAAAGGCCAGGGACAAGCAGTGGTTAAGGATGGTTAGTAGTTTGAGTGTTCTAGCTAGGAAGGTTGCTAGGAAGAAGTGAGTGGACGGGTTTGAGGTTCTGAGTGGAGTGGCTTGGATTCTAGTCCTGATTGTCATTTGGTAATGAGTAAATTGGGGGTGTTTAAGGTTGAGCACATAGAGTACTTCATTGCTGGACACAGGCAAGTTTTCAAGAACTAGGTCAAGGGGTTCTGGTTTTCTGGCTCTTAATGATAGGTCATTAAAGTTCTTGGAGTTAGACTACTCTTTGCAGTAATTGAGTTACTGCACATCCAGAACTGTGTAGTTTGGTGGGATAATGTGATATAGTATACTTGACAGGGTCCTGGGTTCGAGACTTGCTCTGTTTTTTCTTTGACTGGGTGTAGATTTGAGTGCAAGAGGTTATAGTTTCTGTGGCATTTCATTCCGGAAAGGTTGAGCCATGGTTAGTGGCTTGAAGAAAGCGGACTAAAAGGGAATGTATTCTCTTGGCGTGGATGTTCCAATGGTACAGTGGGGGTCACGGGTAATTTTACTTTATTTAGTTTCATTAAGGCATTTTTTTGTTTTGTTTTTTTTTTTTTTTTGGTTGTTTTTTGTGCTGGTATGGCAAGGCATGGGGTTGATGGTGGGGTTCTAATGTACTTTACAGATGATGGATACACTGAATGATGTTTGGCTTAACCCTTCCCTTTATGAGAGGTAGTTGGTTGAACAATTTTGGGTAGAGTAGAGGGGAACAGCCTAGTCAGGCAGGTTGGTGGAGAAGAGGGACAGAATTGCCCTCTTCTGTTCCCCCTCTGGGGTCTGGATGTACATTTCAAGGATTTGGGGGAAAGGAAAATGAGCAGCTGGAGAAAGTTTGATGAATAGATAAATAAGTGGAGGTAAGGACACTGCTTATTTGGTTGGAAGGTAATTCAGTGAATGTTGTATGAAGTGAGATGGGGACGCTGCTTCATAAGTAAAGTAAGCAAGAGGAGGTATGGACACTGCTTACTGGGTCAGGATGAGTAAGATCATGTCATCCTGAATTATTGGGTTGGATGGGTAATTCAATAAATGGGATATGAAGTGAGTCTTGGACGCTGTTTCATAAGTAAAATAAGTTAGCAGAGGTATGGACGCTGCATACTGGGGCAGGATGAATAGGTACACTGTCCTGATTAACATTACAAGGATGTTTATGCTGTGTTTAAAATCAACTATACTGTGTCTGGTTGTAATTAATAAATTTTGGTGATCAAAGCTATGTTATGGAAGTTTTAATAAAGCTTGTCAAATGTCATTCGGTGTGATGTATTTATTGAAGGGGACCGGGGCAACTACTGCTTTGTCAGAAGCCTAGTATCCACCATCTTCCTAGACTTATCAAAAGATTCTAATACTTTCTCACTCCAGAAACTCTTCCATTAACTCATTCCCTCCAGTACAGCTCTTTTGAGTGTCTACCTTTAACTCCCAGTGGGTGTGGCTTGAGCCTTTAAAAAATGAAGTTATCTTCTGACAGTGCAAACAAATATTCATATCTCTGGAACCGTATGTGTTAGAAGAAAACTGTCAATGGCAAACTATTCAGACTAAACTAATCTTTATATTAGTGGCTTTCATTCAGTTTGATGCTTTAAAATGGATTTTATAAGCAAAAATAAAGGCAGTAAATATTAATTTTGTAATATTCTATAAACAAATTATGATATCTCAGTAGCCATTCAAACAAGACACATACTGCCTACAGTATTTTATTCATATAGCTGTGAGTTTTCATATGAGGATATGCAGTTCTGTCTGTGTTACATGAATGTTGCGATATTTAGACGAATATGAAAATGATTACAATACAAATAAACAGTATATAAATAAGGTTCAATATCTCTTTAACTGCATTAGATAGAGGTCAGATATCAATCCAGTTGAGTTTGCCATCATGTATGCTTCAAGATAAAATTTTCTGATACCTTATATGTAGCATGGTTTTGGAATTATTAATGCAAATATGAACAAGCAATATTTGACACCTAGTGGCACAGTAGGAGGTAACTGCAGAAATGCATGGAAGTGCACTCATCTGTAATTTAACTCTCATCATTAGGGGTCACCCACTCTTCACTGCAATGTTTCCATAGATATCTATAAAACTGAGCATAAGCTGTGAAACTGAGAAATGATTTATCCACTTCTTGTTAATAACTATTGTTGTCACACAAAGATCTATCCTAGGCCTTATACTTTTCAACATATTCATCAATGACCTATACACTGCTACAAAAATGCTACATTAATTCAGTATGTTGATAACTTAAGTCTAATCTATTCTGCCCATAAACTCCAAGGCCTTACAAAACAATCCTTATTATCAATTAAAGCATGGGAAAATAAT
This sequence comes from Protopterus annectens, assembly GCF_019279795.1. NCBI lineage: Eukaryota > Metazoa > Chordata > Ceratodontiformes > Protopteridae > Protopterus > Protopterus annectens. The sequence goes on along the minus strand of NC_056737.1, from coordinate 1,781,535,964 downwards.
TCACAACTACTTCTAAATGCTAAAAAATTAAATTACTGCTCTTCAACTCAAAGCACGTCTCTACCAGATCAACACTATTCATTATCATCTCTACCAACACCACCAAGATAGGACAAGTAAGCCAGAGAAAATTATTGACTGTCATCATAGATGACCAGTTGAAATTTGACCACAATATATCACACATGGTTAAAAAAATCATCAGAAACATGATACATTTGACTTATCTCACTGACGTAGTGAGAAGACATATAGCCTTTATTTTCTTGTTGCCTTCTCTCCTGTATACTGTCCCAATCTTCAGTATACTTCAAACCTCGCAACTGTCTGTAACTGAGCAATTTTATAATAAAATAGCCAAATCTGCAGTAAACTATAATAATATAACAGACAACTGCTGTTAACTTCAGCTTACCGTATTACCAAAGCATTTCTCTTCCTTTAGAAGCCTATACTTCACAACCAGCCTATACTCCACAACCAGCCTGAATAGTTTCAATAGCATCTCTCAGTTATAGTTATTATTTTGTGATATTGCTCATTTGCAATTCTATATTTTTAATATTAAACCTTATTATAGACATTTTATATATATATAGAGATATATATATATATATATATATATATATATATATATACACACACACACACACACATATATATATATATATATGCATATATAGCTATATATCTATATATATATATATATATATATATATATATATATATATATATATATATATATATAGATATATATATATATATATATATATATATATATATATATATATCTATATCTATATATATATATATATATATATATATATATATATATATATATATATATACATACACATACATATATATATATATATATATATATATAATGTATATGTATATATATATATATATATAATGTATATGTATATATATATATATATATATATATATATATATATATATATATATATAAAATTGTTTCTGAACCTGTTTTAAACCCCATCTCTTAACTACAATATCAACATTTTCTTCCCTACTAACTTCTTTCCCTCACCTCAGTTTCTTTGAATTTCTAAGCACTAATAGCATAATCTGTTATCTAACTGACAAATCCACTAATACACTCTTCAAATGCTCAGTGTTCAGCATTTGCTAATGCGTAAGTATCTTTTGTACTGTAATAGCCTCTGTTTTCATATGAATGTAATTTAATCAACAAATTTTTTTGAAGTTTGTAATGTCTATTATTTAATGTCTGTTCATGCATATTACTGAATGCATATTGAAAAATGTGTATAATATGTTGGAGCTTTTCTCCCCGGACCTCCGCTGTAAAATGAGTTTTTGATTAAACTCAGTCAAGAAAACCTGGTAAACAAAAGCAAAATAAAGATAAATAATTAAAAATATAAAATTATTAACCCTTTAATCTTTTTCCTTCCAGTGGTATTTCAATTTCAGTGGTATATCACCTTGCTGAGGCTTTTTTTGTCTCCGTAATTCTAAAAGTCTAATCTACCAGTCAGATGAGGGACCATGGAGGGAGGAAAACAGCCAAAGAGCAGGACTTCATTGTCTGCAGGGCTTCCTTGGCATTTTGCTGGGGTCTGGCATAGCCTATCCTTTGATTCTTGTGGCAATCTTGATAAGCAGTATACCAGGCCACTGGTCGTATGTGTGCTCTTGCACATTCCTGTCCCAGTTGCAGTGCATGCTGCTTTGTGGTACTGATTTTTGTGTGAACCACTCTTTCACACATAGCATCCACTAAATATTAATGTTTCAGCAGACAAGACTGCCCCCCCCCCCCCCCAAGAGTGCACTGGTATCACTCACTCCCTCTCTGTCAAAATGTTTCTCCAGTGCTTGAGTCAGTAACTGATCCCAGGTCATTTGGGGTTTATTCAAGAGCTATAGTACTGGGTATTTGTTTTCATTGGTATGTTTTTCTCATGTCTCCCTCCACAGACAACATACCTGCAGTTATGAAACTTTGAAGTACCTCAATCTGAAGTTTTGCTGTGATTCCAAAGAATTGCCCTACCTATCACAGACTGCTTCCCATAGTGTCTAACACAGGGCTACCAAGCAGCTTAAAAGCCCTGATTATGTCCTAGGGAAAAGAGTGCTAGCCATTGGTTAATCTTATAGTTTATGCCCTTTGAACCTAAAACCCAGTTCACAGAGTCAGAGACAACTTTCCCTCTCTCACATCAAGCTGTTTAAGAGATGGCAGGCATATGCACATGGCTTGCATGCCTATTTACATAATATAGTTCTGGAGAATGGACTGTTTGAAAATACCAAAGTTTGGAAAACATTATTGTGGCCTTGCTTATCATGACTCTGAAAAATAGATAATATTTGAATTTGATAGGACTATATTATTTCTTTGTGTTTGGCCAAAGAGTTAGTAATACATCAAAGAATAAAATCTGGATTGCATTCCCAAAACACATTCAAAATTGTTTATCAAACAGCTAAATATAAGAATTGGATTAATAATTCACATGCAATGACAATAGAAAGACTCTTTGTTCTAAAACTTCAAATATTTATGTTTGGTAAAACTCTACAAACTATAACTCAATGTTTCAGGAAAATACATTAGTAAACTTGTTTAGTATAATGGTTTTATGAAGGCCAGTTGCATTTCCTTAAGTTTTCTAGGAGGCAAACGTCTAGTGTAATGTCTCCTTCTGTTACATACACACTTTCAGACACAGTCTGTGCTATTTCCTCTTTTTCCTCATGACTAAATAAAATAGGTCATAACCTGGACAACAGGCATTTTTCTCTAGTCTATTTCAAAAGAGGTTTCACTGGAGTCACTCAGGTAAGTTACTGCACCATGAGGCTTAATTCAGCATTAATAGTCAAGAGTAAGGTATCTTTTCTATATCAGCTACATTTCTGACAGTATAATTTCAGCTGCTTTTTTTAATGTGACAAGATAACAGAGTTAGTAAAGGCAGCTCTGTAGTCAGTCACTTTTAAAGTTTTCTAGCAGAACTAATAGACCTGATCAATCTGGTTAATACTGCATGCTACAGGATGTATGTTTACAATGAAATGATGAAGCCTGACTGAAGCTTTTTAAATAAACTTCACAGCATGATTTGCAATTTCACTGTATGAAATGTGAAGAATAAAGCTTTAGATGAAGTTGCTCAGAAATTCATCTCTCACCACCTGGGTCCTTTAGTACAAATAAGCTTTTCACAAACAAGTTATCTGTTACCTGCAGCAGAAAAAGATAACTTTTGTGAAATGCGAATGCCAGTATCTTTGGTAATACTATCAAAACCTACAGAAATGTTTAAAGCCTAGTGTCAATCATCTTCCTAGACTTACATGTACATCGTAAAATAGTGGATGTAGTGAATGACTGAAACTTCACATGTCTGACATATTGATTCTACCTGTATCGGATGGTGGGAGAAAGGATTTTTTTCTTTTATCTGTATTTCTGGTATAATTGTGCCCTGCTAATGCTGTGATGTTCTTGGAGCCAGTCAACAGTCCAGATGTGTGCCAGTGAAGTATCTCATTGGAGAAGCTTGAAATCAACATGATGACCAGAATGGAACAGCTGCTGTAGATGATATTTACTGCGGCTGAAGCAATGGTAGCAGTAGGCAAATCAATGGTACAACCCAGGTCTATGTCTTCACTGAAGCCTCTCACCAGTGAAGTATACTTTAAAGCCTACCTGGTAATGGTAGCAAAGGCAACCAGGAGGGTTGGAATCATTGCTGCTGGGCTCAAATTTTGTCAACTCATCTCACAGGGAGCCCCCCCCCACTTAGTGTTTCTGATAAAGTTAGTCCCTGCTATAGAAGCCAAAACAAGAGCAGAATTTAAGAATATTGTAAAGTTGGGCTTAGATTAGAATGGCCTTAATACTAAGAATAAATAACAGAAATGTTTGCTATAGATGAGTTTAGGAAAGCATTGCTAGCAATTGTTAATTGTGTGTGTGTGTGTGTGTGTGTGTGTGTGTGTGTGTGTGTGTGTGTGTGTGTGTGTGTGTGTGTGTGCGCACTGGCATGCAGGGGGGTGTGGAGGTTGGGTGTGTGTATGTGTGTCTGTGTGAAGTCGACCCACAACATGCCAGAAGTGTTGTCACTCTAGTAGCAAGAATATCATGCTCTGAAATTTATTGAAAAAATCATCTAATAAAGTAGTTGACAAAAAATGTTGGTCTTAGCTGTGGCAAGTGAGAACATATGGCTAGATACTGTGGTAGGAAAAACAAACTAGAAATTCCCATACAAGCAACAACATAGGAGGTGAAGATACTATTGGATATGATTGACATCACTAGGCTATCAATAATATATCCCGTTACTGCTCTACTGCAAAATTAATGAAATACTTGATAAAAGTAGATGTGACTACCGGACTCTGGAAGCAAGATTACTTTGCAAAAGAGTAGCATATCTGTCCATTGTCTATCAGAAGAAAACCTAGCCCACTCACTAAAGTTCATCGAAGTCATCTGTGTCCATGGGAAAAAGAAACTAGGTGATTACCCAGGCAGAAGGAGGTTCAATGCCAGTATGGGAGAGTTCTACACCTGGTAGCTTGTTTCCTTATCACATCCATGATTTATTTATTGGGAAGGGCTTCCTGTGTTTTAATGATTTTTTTTTTTTTGGGACATTAGAAATAAATATGAGGAGAGGGCAGAGAGAAGAAGGAGAGGTGAGAGAGGTAAAAGGTGGTATATAGTGGAGAAAGGGAGTGGGTTGGGGAAAGTCTATGAGATATAGGGTAGGAGTGGAAGTAGAGGGAAAGGGTAAGAGAGCACAGAGATAGAAGGTTGAGGTATGTAGTGCATGGGAGATGGTGTTAAAGGGTTTATGTGGTAGGGGTACAGGAACATTCCCACTTTGAAAGGAGATGAGATTGGAGAAGAGTTTTGAAGTTTGAGTGACTCTGAGTATTTTGAAGGGTGATAGGGAGAGAATTCCAGGGTTTAGCTAGGGAGCAAGATAATAGTAGGTGGCCAGGCGGTCAACAAGGCTTATATATGTTTTGAAGATTGTGGTTTTCTGATCTTATAGACCTGTTGGAAATTTAGGGGGTTAAAGAGGCTGACAGATAAGGGCAACTAGAAGGTTTGAATATGAGCTTGTGAGCAGTAAGTCTAAGGAGTGTGTGATAGTTAGGAAGTTCAAGCCATTTCAGGGAGTGGAGAGAAAGACAGTGATGTGATGAGATGAGTTTCTGGAGTTGGTGGCAAATTTGCTGAAACAAAAACAAAGTAGATCACCAGTTTGCAAGGTACAGACCAGAGCCATAGCTGACTCATCTTAGCCCAGGGTCAGTGCTCGCCACTGATTCCTGTCGGATCTGATGCCCTTCAACTCTAAGTTGATAAGCAAAGAAAAAAGAAAAAAAGTCTGTTTCCTGATTTAGTACTCCTTACTAAGGCAAAGGAATAGTTGCATCCGATCTACCCAATCTCCAAAGTTGAAGAGCAAAATAAAAAGTTCTCTGTGCCACTAAATTCTAAAACAAGTAGTAAGTCACTTCACACATTTCTAGCAATCATCTTCAGTCCTGCAGTATTTCATTTCTGTAATAAAATCCAGAAATGCCAGTATGGAAATGATTGCCTGTACTGCACTGATAGGCATCTGCCTAACTTGATGATCAAGGTCAGTTTACTGTGCTAGGGAATTCCAAGCTGGAAGGATTAAAACTGTTAATGAAAAACACAACACCCGCCTGTCCATAGTTGCCCCTTGGTGTAGTAGCAGTTGCAGCAGCATGGTATGCTAGAGCTCTTGCATTTGACTCCCAAATATGAGTTAACATTTTTATTTCACTTCTGTGAAATAAGAGCATGAAATTACAAGGCTGCCATTGTGGAATTTGTTTCAAAGTCTCAGACTGCTGCTTTTCTCTTCCCCTTCACAGATGGTGCTGTGTTAGTACAACTGAAAAGCATGTTGCATTTTGCTATTAGCTGTCACTTTTGATCACTTTGCAGAAGAACAGAAATTTATGTTGTATCCTTTATTTCTCTCTTGGCCAACCTGTACAAAAGGTTATACTTAATAATTTCTAACCCCTTATCAATTTTCCACTCAAAGTCAGAGCCTTGCTGTATAAGGCAAGTTCATCATGTGGTGAGATACAAAACTGTTCTTATCAATTATTAAATCTTTGATATCTACGTTATACTTGGTGATGTATTGCTTCAGATTTTCCTTCTGTCATGTCCCTACCATTTCTGTTTATGTGTTTTCCCGTTCTTTACAGTACTTCATTTTTAAATATTTTATTACATTTTCCCATAAAAGCAAATAAATACACCATCATCAATTACACACTGATCAACAAACATAATATTTCTATGCATACATGAAATAGTATTCGGCAATAAAATCATGCTATCACATGCATATTTAATTGTACAAATTAAACAAAGGTCACGAGAACAATTAATCACAAAAACACATCATGAACATTAAACTAACTCCTTATGTTCAATTGCTGTATTCTATTTCTTCTAGTTTTAGCTTTAGTCTGCAACTGCTAGATTAATCTTAATGCATGTATCTGATATCAAAGGTAATTTAACCAGAATTTGTAATATGCTATAATATCATTAGGTATCCTTCTTAGTGATTCTTATCATGTACCATAGTTAATAAATATATAAATTCAAAAAAAGCATCTTTTTTTCCAATTTTTTTTATTGGCCAAGATCCAGAAAACTTTTCTGCAGTTGCTAAGCAAATTTGCATAACAAGCAGCCACATGCAAGGTATGTGTGTAATTAAGACATACACATACCACTAGCAGCAATAAAGAAATAGCATAGCTCAGAATGATATATGCGAATGGCCATATAATGGCATGGTAATGAGGAATATTATTAACATGACCATTATGGTGTGTGCAAATGAAGCAAATCAAGATTGCAGAGTGATTCAGAAATGTATAAGCAGTGCACTTCAGAGCTGTGCATGCCATAGAACTGCCCGCCACTGATTCCTTTCAGAATTGCTAAAAGTGGTAGGAGTTGCCTCCACATTATTAGTGTGCATTTCAAACATACTCTAGTTGCAGCCATGAGCCACAGCAGTCAGCATTGTCTCCTTCAGAGGTACCATGTCATGTGATCCCACTTAACATATCATGCTCTCCATAACACTGGTATTGTGATCTGCTACTGAATGGATAGGCAAACCATGCAGGATGTAATGGACATGTATCAGCCTCATCTTCAGCCCTGTGGGAGTCAAGGGCTGCCTATCCCAGTGGATACCATGGTATATGTGGCTTTATGTATACTAGCTACAGAGAGCTTCAAGCAACCTACTGGGGACACAATGGGATATCTCAGGCATCTGTCTTGAGAATACACCATTTGCAACATGTAGATGAGAATATGTGGCTTCCACATACCTCAGAGGAGAGTCAACACCATGCAGGACTTTTATGATATAGTCCATTTCCATGAGATTCTAGGATTCACAGACTGCACCCACATTGATATCAGGTCTCTTTCTGGTGAACTGGAATGGAGATACATAAACTACAAAAGGTATCACTCCATTATCTGGCATAGGGTATCATCTGTAATATGTGCAGCGGCCACCCAGAAAGTTTCCGTGATTCTCACACATGGCACATCTGTGAATTCTATCAATGTTTTTAAGGGGTGATTTCTCTTAGTGCCATCTTATTGACAATGCTGGATATGCTGTGGAATCCTGGCTAATGACACCCATTAGATATCCACAAAAAGAAGCAGAGCAGGGGTACAGTTCTACACATTAACAGACCAGAAACATAACTGAATGTGTGTTTGGGCAGCTGAAGGCATGCTTTTGCTGTCTGGATTCATCATGTAGCACTCGCAATACAATTCTGGTACTTGTGTAAATATATTTACAGTATGTGCAACCTTGCATATTGTGATACTAAGGAGTCACATACAGCAACAGGACTCAATTGCAGGAGGAGGACAATGCAGTACACCAGGTAGTGGGAGATAGACCCAGATGAAGTGTCATTGTAGGAGCCAGCTGTAGGGGATGATTATGCTAGACACAGTCTGGCGTAATATGCTGTGGTGCTTGCAAAGAGGCAGCAGCTCACAGATAGCTTTGGCTTCTAAGAAAGCTTAGTAAAGGAGACACATTACAGTAAATGATGCATGCCACTCAAACAGCTAGTTGTGCTCACCCATGCATATGATGGCCATACTATGCATCAGACACAGGAAACGCAAGTAATGATATCCAAAGGAAAAGTTACACTTATTATCATCTGCAAAAGTTGGGGAGAGAGCACATGTGTGGATGCCATTTTATAGGGGAGATTTATGAGTGCAGGTGAAATGCAGGATAAGGAGTGCAGGTGTGCATGCATTGGAATTAAAGGAAGAGGGAAAGGAGCTGCAAAGGTCCACTGTGCCAGGAAGAGTGTGTGTGTGTGTGTGTGTGTGTGTGTGTGTGTGTGTGTGTGTGTGTGTGTGTGTGTGTGTGCGTGTGTGTGTGTGTGTGTGTGTGTGTGTGTGTGTGTGTGTGTGTGTGTGTATGTGTATGTATGTGTGAGGTACTGTGGCCAGTACTGGAATGACTGTCTGCTGGGACAGAGCTGCACCACCCCCAGTTTGTGGCTATCCCTTGTGAGATCTGACCACAAATCAGTCTTGTTAGAAGTAACTATAACACAAGACCCCCTTACCAAAAACTAGACTAAAAAACTTCTCCAAGGCCAATTACAATCTCTTACATGACAGCATAAATAGCTTCATAGCCCCTCCCCCCACTGATGGAACAGACACCTGGGCTGAGCTATACATCAATGCTTTATATGAGCACTTGTACAACTGTATTGACTTTGCCATACATGTTAGAACCAAAGCAGGATCTTCAACAAAAAACAAACCTGCCTGGTGGACAACTGCCATTAGTCTGCTGTACAATAGGAGAAAGGAATTGTTGTGTAAGAGTAGGAAGGAATGGTCTCAAAACTGGAAACACTCCCTCTTCAACTTAACAAACAAATAAGACTCCTAGTGAAGTCCTGCAATGCTAGCTACAAATCCAAATTAGCTTCTCTAACTAAGGATAACCACAAGGCATTCGTTAGTTACATCCTTAACCTCACAGGTAAAATCCAGATTTGCGCTGAATTCATAGTTAATGGTACTATATATATACAGAACCTGTGGATATAGCAAACCTGCTGGCTGACAGGCTCAGTGAAAACTGCTTTCCCCTGTCCCTGCCACATATACCCCAAAGCATCCCTAGCACCTGTTCCCCACCTAGTATCTCTGAGGAGGAGGTCTTAAACTCCCTCTCCAAGACCATAAACACAGCCTCTGTGGGACCAGACAACATCTCAGGCTGTGTCTTACACAGGTTAAAACAGGAATTAGCATCACCATTGAGCATGCTTAGTAACAGCCTAAGCACTGGCTTCATCCCTGAAGAATGGAAAACAGCTTCTGTCATCCCTTTGTACAAATGGGGTACATCCATGGAGCCCGGGAACTATAGACCCATTAGCCTGACTAGCCTTATCTGCAAGGCCATGGAATGACTCATCATGGACCTTATTAACAAAGCTATAGGAAATCTACAGACACTCAATCCCACCCAGTTTGGCTTTATCAAGGGGAGATCATGCCTGTTAAACTTGGTAGACTTCTTTGAGAGAGTCACCAAAGTCCTAGACGAGGCAAATACGGCTTGCCTAGACTTAGCCAAGGACTTTGACACAATCCCCCAGTCAAGCATCATTGATAAATGCACCCAGCTGGGTATCAGCCTGGGTCCCCTTTGTAGAATATGAACAGCCAAAGTATGTGTTTAAGGAAATTGAGTATGTGACAATCTGCATGCATTAAGATGGACTTTGTACAGCAAACTCTGAGTAAACTGTGAATAGTGGAAAAGTACTGAAAAACAAGAGCCTGCTTGAAAGCAGGAAATGTGCCTTATATGGAAGTGCATCCAATTTTCTTTTTCTGCTTAGGATGTAGTAATGTGAACTGCTTTAAGCCTATGGGTAAACCACTGATTGGTTAATTGTCTTTTGTACTAATTTAATTGGTCTAGTTTATATTTTTGTACTGTCAGCAGTATTACCAGCATATAAGCTTATGCATTCCTTTGTTCGGGGAGTCACCCTGGTACTTTCCTTGAGGCTCCCACACGTGTGTAATAAATACCACTGAAAGAGAGGAAGAATTGTCTTGTCTTCATTTAAGGTAAAAAGCTAAATGCAACAAATGGTGCCGTTTACTCAGATCTGAATTGACAACAGCTGCGGCAGTTGGGAATTGAACGAAATACTGCTAGTGAAAGGGCCCATGACAGAATTTTCTGTTCTGGCAGTGTTTCTTTCATTTCCTGCATTGTACTGCTTTAAAATTTGGTATTGATAACTTTATAGAAATATAATAATTCCTCTCATTCAGTTGTTTTGAGGTAATTGGCATGCATTTTTTGCTATTGATTGTACAGTATGAGAGTGGGTTAAAATGAAAAACTGGCGACATAAGAGTGAAAGGAGATATGAGAGTGGGGAAAACGACATTTACAAAATGTCACAGTTAAATCTGTAAAATACAGTATAGCTTGTGTGAAAATGGGAGCGAGTGTGGGAACCATAAAGTTGCCAGAAAGAGGAACACCAGCTGGTTATATGTATTTTCGTGTGTCCCGGGACAGTTGTATGTTTATAAGTCAGTGGGTCGCCCTCACTAAGGGTGATGGTAAACTCGCCTTTCCAGAAAATGGTAGTTTTAATAAAAATATTTTGCTTAATCTCCAAGGAAAGTTAAGGAAAAAAGGGAGAAAAGTACCAGGGTTGTGCTGGGCAGCATTTAATGATTGCATGACAGAGGTGAAAGAAAGAGAAAAAGATTCAGTTATTAGTAGTCTAAAAGATAATCAGCAAAAGTTAAAAGTGCAGTTGAGGGAATTACAACACACTGCTAGTAATTTAGATGTAGTAAACGGTAAATGCTTGAAGGACCCACCCTTTAAGGGGCTTTATCCTGTAAAGGAATTAGCTAAATTGCAAATAACTGAATCATCAGAGGACGATAATGCCTGGCTTCCCCCACCACCGACTGCACCACCGATTGCACCCCTGCAGTATCAGCCCCCCTCGCTCAACAAGGAGCCAAAACACAGCAGCCAGATTCCACCACTAAAGATTCCACCACTAGAGAGAGAAAAAACAAGCTGCAGACAGTCAGTCTAGTGAATCTGATCCAGAAACAAGCGATAAGAAATAGGGACCAAGAACTCGTAGTAAGACTAATAAGGAAGCAAAAGCTGTAATGTACTTTAAATCTAAACACTATTATAAAGGAAAAGGGAAGTGACATTTACACCGATGAAGGCATTTTGGCCAGTTACCTGCTATAATTGACAGTGGGGATGAATATTTTGGGCCAGATAAATTTAATCCAGATTCAGAATTGGAGTTGTCAGATGATGACAGATTGTTACCTTTGAGGGAAGTGCCTAACCCAGCCCATGCTAGAAGTGCACAGGAAACACTGACCATTGTAGTACCTAGGGCGTGGTCAGCAGTTGATTTTCAAGTCATTACCAAATCACTACCACCTATCTGTACTAATCCAGCTAAGTTCCAGCGTGTGCTGGTGGGACATATTTGTTTACAAAATCCTACAATAGAAGTCAGGGCAATTCTTCAGTACACCGTACCAGATGATTTGATGAAACAAATTTGGGACCATGCTAATGTCCCTACTCCGATTGCAAAACACGATGCACAAGGAGATAATGGGTTTGAAGTGGTCAGACAACGTATAGTAGATGCTATTACAGTAATAGTCCCACCCACACCCAACTGGTCCAAAATCAAGTCAGTTCTTCAAAAAGAAGACAAATCTGTGGACGAGTATTTAAATCATCTCACTGAAGCCTGAGGCTTATTCTGGTTACCCAGAACCCACCGAAGGGCCAGCACAGAGTGGATTGTCGGCTGCTTTTGTAGATGGGTTACACCCACAAGTATGGGACAAGCTAAAGGAAGTATGTTTAAACTGGCCTAGTCTTGGACTGCATGAATTAGTCACACAAGTGCAATACCTCTCCGACCACTTAGCACAGGAAAAAAAGGACTTACAGGAAAAATTGGTTAAAGCGCAGATTCAGATGTGTACTGCCTTCAGGAAGCATGGACAGGGAGGACAAGGATGCGGAAGAGGGAGAGGTGGACGCCAAGGGGCGGGCAACCAAAATAGACAAAACTTGCAGGAAACACGATCAGCCCCACCCCAAACCTATAATAATCAGAGTGTTTCAATTGTGGCCAAGTAGTCCATTGGAGAAATGAGTGTCCGTATCTGGCTGAACAACCTGCCCCACCCACTGATACGTCACCTCAGTGGAATTCTAATTGGACCCCATCCAATCGGCAGCCATCACAATGAAGGTTCCCTGAACAAAGACAACAACAGTTGTGCCCTTTCATCCCTGTGGATCAGGATGGACCACATGTTATGTTGCTTGTCAAAAATAAACCATACCCATTTTTAATTGACACTGGACCAACCAAATCTATGTTAGCTGGCGAAGCAGCAATAAATGTACCCCTCTCCAATAACACAACTAGAGGGGTAGGTGTCTGTGGTATTCCTACTGAATATTCAGAAACCGTCCCAGTCCCAGTAACTTTGGGACTTTTACAAGACAATCATGCATTTTTAGTAGGACCCTCATCATCTTTAAATTTATTGTGCAGAGATTTGCTCTGTAAGATGGGAGCAACCATCTTCTGCACAGCTGATGGAGTATATTTACAAGTACCTTCAGATAAACAAGATAGTATTTTGGCTACTTTAGATGAAACTGTCACTCTGCAAACAATATGTATGCAGTCTGACCTTGATAAAAATAAGCATTTAAATTCATTACCCTCTCATCTATGGACCACTCATGATAATGATGTCGGGTTTCTGATTTCAGCCACTCCTGTAAAAATAACCTTGAAACCCAGAGCAAAGTTGCCTCGGGTGCCACAGTACCCTTTGAAGGCAGAGGCTACATCTGGTATTGCCCCTGTCATTTCTGCCTTGGTACAACAAGGAATTATTGTACCTACAACAAGTCCATGTAATACTCCAATTCTACCAGTAAGAAAACCTGGTAAACAAGCTTACAGATTTGTGCAAGACTTGCGAGAAGTCAATAAAGCTGTTTTGCCTGTTTTTCCAATCGTACCAAACCCAGCTATGATTTTAAGTTGTATCCCACCTACAGCACATTGTTTTATGGTTATAGATATCTCATCAGCTTTCTTCTCTATCCCAGTACATTCTGATAGTCAGTATTTGTTTGCATTCACTTATAAGGGCCAACAGTATACTTGGACCAGACTACCCCAAGGATATGTAGAATTTCCAACCCTATTATCTAGAGAGATGCACAGACAGCTGCAGGATTTACAGTTACCATCACGTTCAGTTTTGGTCCAATATGTAGACGATATTCTTATAGCTTCACAAGATACTAAGTCTTGTATAGAGGATTCACTTCTAGTTTTAAAGTTTTTAGCTGAATGAGGTTTTAAGGTAAATAAATCTAAACTGCAGTTCTGTCAAGAAAAGGTACAATACCTGGGACACATCATTTCTATGGGTTTACGTCAAATACTTCCACGTAGAATTACCTCCATTCAGACTGCCCCCGCCCTGTAACTCAGAGACAACTCAGGGGGTTCTTCGGCCTAGCAGGTTATTGTAGACAGTGGGTGCCCAATTTTTCAGAGATTTCGGCCCCTCTGTTACAGCTTCTAAAAAGGGAAGTCACGGACTCTCTGCCTTGGTCCCCTGAACATGAAATCGCCTTTCAGGCTATTAAAACGGCACTGATAAACACACCTGCCCTGGGGCTCCCAGATTATTCTAAACCCTTTGTTTTCTTCTGTTGTGAAAGAAACAAGATTGCCCTGGTCCTGCTAACACAAGCATGCATGGGGGCTATCAACCTACAGCATATTACAGCACTCAGTTAGACCCTGTTGCTTCTGGCTATGCACCCTGTTTATGAGCGGTGGCAGCCGCTGCTGTTTTGATCGATATGGCAGCACCATTGACTTTAGGACATGATACTATACTAGCAGTACCTCATGCGGTGCAAGCATTAATCTTAAAAACAAAAACACAGTGTATTTTTAATGCTCGCCTCGCTAAATATGAGTTAAGTTTATTAAGTAATCCCGCTGTTCAAATTACATGTTGCCCACCACTAAACCCTGCTTCATTGATTCCAACTAGTGACAAGGGCGAACCACATGACTGTGTGCTTGTAGTTACCACTGTTCTTTCTCCCAGGTTAGATTTGCAAGATGTTCCTTTGCTTAATCCTGATTTAGTTCTTTTCATAGATGGGTCCTGTTTACGAAATAATCTTGGTGAACTCCAGGCTTCTTGTCAGTCTGCTCACCATCTGAGGTTTTACAAACCAGACAATTACCACCTGGCATTTCCGCACAAGCCATGGAATTAGTGGCACTTTTGCATGCATGTAAAAATGGCCAAAGACAGATCTGTTACTATCTATACTGATTCACGTTATGCCCATGGTGTTGTTCATGATTTTGGTACCTTGTGGAAGGAAAGGGGGTTTTTGACATCCTCTGGGGCACCGATTAAAAATTAACTGTACATTGATCACCTCTTTCATGATTTGTTATTACCTTCTAAGATTGCTGTTGTCAAGTGTGCAGCTCACCAGTCTAACGACTCCATAGTAGCTAAGGGAAATAATTTGGCTGACTGGGCTGCCAAACAGGCTGCTCTTTCACACACTGTTCAGGGACAATTTCTGCAGCCTATCTTATAAATGGTTACTTTTGACACTACTGTTTTAAAAACTTTACAAGGTGAAGCATTGGAATCAGAAAGAAAAACATGGGTGGCTCAAAGCTGTTTCAAATGCTCTGATTCAATTTGGCAGCATCCTGATGGCAGATTAATTTGCCCTATAAATATGCTAAATTCTCTTATAAAAGCATATAATTTGCCAGCTCATGTAGGGGTCCAAGCATTAATCAAACAAATCCAGAAGGATTGGTTCGCCCCAGGACTTTCTGCTTCTGTGCAACACTTTTTGAGCACGTGCTCCATTTGTTTACAGTATAATATTTTGAAAGGCACTATGGCTCCCGCTCAACCGTGCCAAAACCGATGGGACCATTTTGTGCCTTACACTGGGACTTTATTGAACTCCCACCTTGTACTCATTTTAAATAAGTTTTGACTGTTGTTGATTTTTTTGGGGGGTGGTTAGAAGCCTACCCATGTGCTAAAAACAATGCTATTTCAGTTGCAAAAAAATTGTGCTATGAATTGATACCTCGTTTTGGTGTTCCTTGTCAAATATACTCTGACCGTGGAATGCATTTTACTGCTAAGTTAGTTGAATCATTATGTACAATGTTAGGCATCACTTTGAAATTTCATTGCCCGTACAGACCACAGGCATCAGGTATTACTGAGCAAATGAATCAGACCTTGAAAACTAGACTTGCTAAAGTCACTTCAGAAACAGGCTTAACTTGGGTGCAGGCCTTACCACTAGCCTTATTTTCTATGCGAGCACAACTGCATCCTACTAAGGGTCTTTCTCCTCATGAAATTCTCATGGGTCGCCCTTTGCGTATGCCCATGACACCACCACCACCCCTTTCTGAATATGATGCATTTGATAATGATATTCTCTTGTACTGCAAATCTCTTGTTTCCTTCCTACAGTTTCACCATCGACAAGTAGCAGCTGCTCAACATCTTCCAGATCCTTTCCTATCATCTTCCCTAAAACCTGGTGATTGGGTTTATGTTAATTCCTACTCTAGAAAAACAGCGCTCCAGCTGCACTGGAAGGGGCCCTTCCTGGTTCCTCTGACAACGTCATCTGCTGTGCGACTGCAAGGATCTCCAACCTGGATCCACATTTTACACGTCAAAAAAGTTGTGCCGTCCGAAGACCAACAGCCTTTATCTTTTTCAGCTCAAGATTCTCCTCCCATTGCTACTCGTACTGGAAGTAGAACTGTTCCAGTACCTGACGATGCCTAACATCTACCCTTTTGGAAAACTCCAAACTCCTAACACTACGCAGATGCATCAACCATTTCCACAAAAATATTGGCCAGCCATTTTGGTGGTCATTCTTGTTGTACTGTTATTTTTAATGTGGCCATTTTTATTTCCTGCTCCATTGATGCATCAAACCAAGCGAGCTATTTGGCATCCACCTTTCAACACCTACCAAGCCATCAAATATGTTTATGCTTCTACATTCAACATTTCTAACTGCTGGATCTGCACTGCTATTCTCTCTGTACATGGGGGATTGTCATTGGCTATGTCTCCACTAAGTATTATTGATACATGGACTAGTTTACTCGACAACACCGCTAACATTACATCCAGTAAATCTATTGCATTACAACTTTCTCTCCATCGCAATGGCACTCTGTGTTTCTGACGAAATTACTCAAGTCGACATCATTGAAATTGAAAAATGGGACAAAGTGTCTGCAACATGACAATCGAATACCAGTGCAATTGCACAGAAGGAAACCGCATAGCCTCAGGCTGTCGAGTCTCATTTGATGCCATTCAGCCGACATTGAGAAATGCCTCATTACATGGTTCTCACAATATCGTACTTCTTGCTATATTCCATGGCATGACTATGGGCAGTGACCATTCTTTAAATGTTACCACCCTGATGCAGGAATGTTATTTTTTATGTGGAAGAAAGGCTTATAAATGGCTACTGAAAAACTGGTCTGGTAGCTGTTTCTGAGGTTATTTCATCCCAGCCATCTGACATACATCTGCTTTACCTCAAGGAAAATTTTGGAATGTTCAAGAGGTTAAAAAGCCTGCCAATCCGGTAGACCAAGTTGACGCTTCATGGATTTATCATCATGACTTAGCTCATGCTGGCACCAAAGAACTATCTCATATGGACTTGAGTGATGACGTCATATCGTGGGCTGGTATAATTCCAGCATACCGAGCAATAAAATCAATTTGAAAACTGAGAAAATTGTCCAAGTTGCTTGAAGTATTAAGCAATGGCACATTTTCTGCTTTAGAACTAGTGACTGATGAACTGACTGCTATGAGAGCTGTAGTCCTTCAAAACTATATGGCTCCCTAGCGGCGAAAGGTGGAACTTGCGCTTTAATCCAGGAGGAGTGTTGTATGTTTATTCCTGACAATCAGCACGGAATTGAAAGTCATCTCAAACTCATTCAGAGAGTCTCCAAGCTCTCTAAAGCCAAGGAAGCCGATAACTCAACATGGACATGGTTAACCAACCTGTTCTCAGGTTGGGGAGGTGGACTATTGAAGTTAATTTTATTAATCGCAGTATTAGCTATTATTGCCTTTCTTGTTGTGTTTTTAATCAAAGCATTGATTTTGAAATTAATGTCTTTTAAGACTACTAATAAGGTGCCAAAGTTTTATATGCCTGCAGTCATAAATATAGATGATGAAATAAAAATGTGTGACAATGTTGAAGGAATCAGCCACATGGTTATGTTAGACTTAGGGCAAATGTATGATAGACTAAATGGTGATGCTTACACAGCATCAAATGTGGGATTGTAGAATATGAATGGCCAAAGTATGTGTTTAAGGAAATTGAGTATGTGACAATCTGCATGCATTAAGATGGACTTTGTACTGCGAACTCTGAGTAAACTGTGAATAGTGTAAAAGTACTGAAAAACAAGAGCCTGCTTGAAAGCAGGAAATGTGCCTTATATGGAAGCACATCCGATTTTCTTTTTTCTTCCTAGAGATGTAGTAATGTGAACTGCTTTAAGCCTATGGGTAAACCACTGATTGGTTAATTGTCTTTTGTACTAATTTAATTGGTCTAGTTTATATTTTTGTACTGTCAGCAGTATTGCCAGTATATAAGCTTATGCATTCCTTTGTTCGGGGAGTCTTCCTGGTACTTTCCATGAGGCTCCCACACGTGTGTAATAAATACCACTGAAAGAGAGGAAGAATTGTCTTGCCTTCATTTAAGGTAAAAAGCTAAATGCAACACCTTCAAAACATCAAAGTACGAGAATATTGAATCTGAATTCATTGAGACAACTTCTCTAAATCTTTAGCATATTGAATTCCCAGAACAGTGAAAACCAACCCCAGGAAAAGAACCACTTGGCCACCATGCTGAACCTTGCCTTTTCTCTACTGTAGTGCGATCTCTGAGGTGGAATATTTAGTTGGTGGGGGGCAGATTTTGCTGTTTGTTTTGCTGTTTGTTGTTTTGTCCTGATAGTCAAGTGGATGTTAACCCGAGGTTAGTTTTCGTTGTTCTGGGAGTTTGATGTTCTGAAGATTTGGTGAAGTCATCTCAATGAGGTAGGATTCAATATTCTGGTAAGTCAGTGTTTTGAAGTGGATCCATCAACACATATTGTCTGGTGGGTTGAAAACTGGTTCACTGATAGAACTCATACAGTCAAAATAGGGGAATCCACCTCCTCCAGCAAACCCATAACCAGTGGTGTTCCACAGGGATCAATTCTGGGACCCTTACTGTTTGGAATCTAGTTCTCCAAAGTACAGGATAAAACTAAAGAACTGAGGCTGACAAAGTTTGCTGATGACTGCAAACTGGGATCAGTCATTGAAACCCCTAGCAGTGTTGACATCCTTCAAGAAGGTCTTATGCAGACTAATGACTGGTGCCAAAATCATGCTCTTAAACTTAATGCAAAAAAATGCTTTATCATCTCCTTTGGCAAGGGTGATGTTCCTGTAAACTACCACATCAATAGTAATACCCTAAGCACATAGTCAGTGTTGAGATATCTGGGTACACAGGTCAACAGCAACCTTAACTTTGATCACCATGTCTCCACATTGGTAAGAAGGGCATTTTATATTGCTCATGTCATAACTAAAGGCATTGCCTCCAGAAAAAAGAGGTTATAACCCCAACTGTACTCTTCCCTCATCAGGCCAATAATAGAGTACAATGTTCCCTTTGGCATGTTCCTTTACAAACACCTGTAGCAATCAGAGACATCACAAAGGCTCCTTACAAAGAAACTTCAGGGTCTTCAAGATCTGTCTTATGCGGACAGACTGAAATAATTTTCACTTTACTCTGTGTCATACAGACTTGATCATAGGTGACCTGTGCCTTGCATATAGAGCAATCTCTGACCCAGCTTTAATGGAAATACTGCACATTATCAAGTCAAATGGCACATGTGTCACTAGTTCCAAAGACCTTAATCTGGTATGTGACATCAACAGAATTTGTTGAAGAGATAAATTTGTCTCACAGAGGTTGCCCCATCTTTGGAACAAGCTTCCTATTCATGTTAAACAAAGCCTATAGTTGGCCTTATTTAAGCGTAATTTGGATGACTAGATCATCATCATCAGCCCCCTTTTTCCCATTTTTCTACATGTGGTCAGGGTATCACGTTAACTGTCACCAGCTTTCTCGATTCAGTGCTACAATCCTGCCTTCTTCAACACCCATACCTGACTGTTGTAGATCTTCTTTCACACAATCCATCCACCTCTTTGCTGGACATCCTCACTTCCTCTTACCTTCTTCCTGTCTGTCCCAAATTTTCCTCACCAGACTGTCTTCTGCTTTTCTACACATATGCCCAAACCACTGTAGCCTGTTCTCTGATCTTTTCTGCAATTGGAGATACTTTGGCTTTTGCTCTTATGTCCTCATTTCTTCGTCTGTCACACAGTGTGCATCCTATCACCTTTCTCAGGCAATTCATTTCCATCACCTCTAGCTTCTTCAACTGTTCTGCCTTTACTGCCCAGGTTTCTGTACCATACAGTAGTACTGGTCGCACCACTGTCCATACTTTTCAGCTTCTTTGGTATTCTTCTGTCATAGACTACACCTGATACTCTATGCCAGTTGGCTGCAGCCCCTCTGATTCTAGCTTTGACCTCTTCATTCAGACTCCCCTTTTCCTCAATTACTCCTCCCAGATACTTGAAGCTGTTTACCAGTTCTACTATCTTCCCTTCTATCTCTATTCTCAGCTTCTTCTGATTTCCCCAATTTGCTGCCATTACCGCCATCTTATCTGTGCTTACTTTCATCCCATGTGCCTTCAGATTTGCATTCCATTCTCCTATCCTTTGCTGAAGTTCTAGCTCAGAGTCTGCCTGTACTGCCACATCATCTGCAAACAGCAGCTTTGTTGATCCGTCCCCTGTAACCTGTTTGCTAATGTAGTGCATCACCAGTATGAACAGCAGAGCTGAACCCTGATGTACACCCACGCCCACTGGGACCCCCTCTGTGAGGCCGAGCATTGTTCGTACTTGAGTCATTGGGTCCTTGTACATAGCCTGCAGTAATTCTACCAATCTTTCTGGGACTTCAAACCACCACAGTACTGCCCAGATCAGCTTTCTTGCGACTTTGTCATATGCTTTCTCCAAGTAAAGAATTCCTAGTTGGACTCTCTCCTCATCTCTAGCTTCCTGTCAAGTATCTGTCTCAATGCAAACATTGGGTCAGTTGTGCTGCATCCTGATCTGAATCCAAACTGCTCATCTCCCATCTTACATTCTACTACTCTGTGTATCCATTTATCAGTCACCCTCTCCAGAACTTTCATGCAGTGTGATAGGGGTTTGATGCTTCTGTACTGCCCACAGTTGTGGATGTCCCCTTTGGTCTTGTACAGTGGCATGAGTATGCTTATTCTCCAGTCATCTGGGATACACCTTTCTCTCCACACTGCTATTAGTACTCTCAAGAGCCATTTCTCCCCTATCTCACTCTGCATCTTGGATGATTGGATGGGTAACTGGAAATTCATCCTGGGGCTTCCAATTTTGTCCCTCTTGGATTGGGGCAGTAGGTGCTGAATTTAGTGTCTGATTGATCCAGACACCCTTGGGAACACAGGTTGAACTTGGCTAGGCTTATAAGGCCCTGGGACCATTAGCCTAGTAACCTCCTATGACCCTATGATTCTATGTGTGCAGTATTGCATCTCAGTCTAGTGAACAAGTCTAGGGCATACATGACAGGGGTTGAACATCCCATTTGCCATGAGTAGCATTGGTTGTACCTTGGAATTTTGAATGACCAAGATCAATAATTGTTACAAGACGTGTTACTGCCATGACTGCCATGAACCTGGGATGTTCTTTTCTTTGTGTAGACATCTCTACAACTGATGTAACAGTGGACATGTTAGTGCTGTGTAGTAAACCTCATCCATGTATGCAATGACCATCATTTGTATATATATATATATATATACTGTTGGAACAGCATCATGAATGACACCTCATGCCTTGTCAGCTGACTTCAAGAGAACAGATTGCATTTAGTCTGTCAGAACAATCACACATTCAGGATAAACCCTCACAGATTTCATCTCAAACACCCTGCATCAGGCTGATCAACTCTGCCATGGCTGCAGTAGTACTGCCCTGTACTTTCACAATGGCCCAGTACATATGCTGAGTGGCAGCCAGTGACAAACTGACTTCAGAGGAAAGACAATAACCATGTCTTCATCCAGAGCCAGAAATCACTCTTTTGTGTGAGTGTCCCAATCCAAAACAGCTTCTGGCAGATCCAGATATGTGTCTGGTATGGAATGTTGCATGTTCCTGAGTAATGGTGCCCCCAGTGACCTGTCCTGCCTGTGCAATTTGTTTTTCCTGGGTTTCTGGATTCACAGAGGCTGTGTTCATGGAATGGACAAGAGATGAAGTGGTCACAATCTATGTGTCCAGCACACATACACACACTGTACCACCTGATCATGTCAGAACATACCTGCCATTATCCACAGTGGCATCAGATCTTCTGAACTCAGTTAGAGACAGTTTCACAGTGGTGATGCCAGATAAAGAATCACCTGTTAACACAGCAAAGTGCTACACACTGAGTATGTGAAGCCCATTACAGGAGTTATACTAGTAAATGAGATGTTGTAGTAATAGCTCACCCATACCACATCGTTGAATACAATACCTTGGGCAGAGGGATGTAGTGGTGTCATCCCTAGTGTACTTATATAACCCAGACAGCATTAACAACTAGACTAAGGAAGAATGTCGGTTGAAGATCTACATGTGCTACAATGGGTCTACTTTGTATAACCGAACTTCCGATTCACCGACACACAATTTACTGACCCCAAACAACCGAAAACACACAACACCGACAAACACCAACAACTCAAAAAACTGAACACCATTACACCGACACAAAAAACGTAAACTACACATTGCACACATTAACATATCCACTAACCTTAACCTAAACCCTAACCCTAACGTCCGACACTACCGCACACTTACCCAACCCGCACCCTAACCCTAACTCACTTAACCCACCCTTAAACCTCAACACCGTCACTATCGCACACTTACCCTACCTGCACCCTAACCCTAGCTCACTTAACCCACCCTAAAACATTAAGCCCATCACTATCGCACACTCACTCCACCCGCATACTAACCCTAACACACTTAACCCTTCCCTACACTACACTCCACTCCGTCACTGTCTCACACTTACCTTACCGGAACCCTAAGTCCGACACTACCACACACTCACCTTTCCCACACCCTAACCTTAAATCCCTCACTATCGTACACTTACCTGTCCACTCCCTAATCCTAAATCCGTCACTATCGTACACGTACCGGATCGTGCTCACACATTGCCGTTGTCGGTCTTTCGGCTGTCGGAATATCACCTTTTCGATCACCTACCTGTTCGGTTGTTCCGTCTCGATCTTCTGGGTGTCGGTGAAGTGGCGGTTCGGTTATTCGAAGTAGACCCGCTACAATACATACCTGGGACATACTCAAGTAGATATTCTTGGTGCTCAGTGAACTTCTGCTCTGACATCTAATACCACACTGTGGACCTATTGTAGGTGTCAGTGTCACAGATTCCACCAGACACCAGAAGCTCATCCATCTTTTGTAAGAGATGATTCAGCATATGATCTTCCACCCATTAACCTACATTCATTTTTGTGTGGCATGAATAGTATTGCTGGCCCTGCATTGGGACATGTCATATGAGTCATCATGGCCAGCGATTGCATTTATATCCACCACCATGTCTTTCCAGGTACTGCCATGATAAGCCTGGTCAACTGCATTTAAGTCAAGCCAAAAAGCTGTCAGCCATGGTGATAGTAGCCCTGGATATGCACCTCATTCTCAAAATCTGAGAATCTGGCCTTTCATGTGGTTTTGTCAACAGATCCTTCAGTATGCTTCTTTTTCTTAAATGTTCACTTAGACATTGATCTCTAGGTATGGAAAACACTGATATCAACATCATGTTTGGGAATGGCCCAAAAATTCCTTTTAAACAACTCCCTTGAGTGCACACTCCATGTTGCCTGTGCATCTGACATTCCTATACTTATAACCAGGTTATGCATCAAAAGTAGGTCACATATCAGTAGCAAGCAAAGAATCACCCAGTACAGCAGGTGTACTACTGCAACTATATTGGATACCAGCAATGTGAATTGACATCTTGATAAACACTTTGGCAAATGTGGTGGACTTTTACAGAGTAAAATAGTCACAATTTGTTTAACACACAGGTGTACAACTCCAGCATGAATGATTTGCTCAAGTGATCTGAGGAAGTGCAGATGTGTGTTTTCCCTTGAGCTTCACAATCCCTATGCACTGCAATGTCATACTTTAATTACATGTCTCATTGCAGTTATGTGATAAGATATTGCTTCAGCTTTAAATGCTGTATAGTAAAAAAGAAGTGTCAAAACTCAATGGTTAGGTATGTTAAGTTATACAAAAATTTGGACTTACCTAGTTTGAGGATAAGCATGTGTTATAAGTCAAAGATTTCATTAACTCAGTAATGAAACTGCTACTCCATGGCTTCTTCCCTAGAACAATGAAGATAGGTGCTTGCCTTTGTGCTTATAGCACTCTAATTTAGGTGTCTGGGCACAATGATTATGCAGATAGGGTCTCAACACACACACACACATATTTCTGAATTGTGCACTTTTTGCATCATGCATGTTAGCTAAACTTTAAGCTGCCTCCCTTGCAGTATCGTGCACATGCCTGGACACCTACAATCAGCAGTGCACATCCGTGATTCAGCTCTTTGATCTATGGAAACATCAGCAATTCCAAACAATGTATACTGAGAGTGAAGTCATTGTAATGCACAGTTCATTACCATGATATTCCAAATCTGCCATGTTTTATACCTCCTACTGTCAAAGTCAAAGTAAACTTTATTGTCGATCAGATATACACAGCAGTGCAAGCTGAATTAAATCACATTGGTTTGGTCCCCGTGCAAGACATAATAATGAACACATAGTTTGAATGACAATAAGACTAATACACTTGCAGTAATAATTAAAAAATTAACAACATAATAAATGACCACACTTGGACAGGAAGACATTAGACAGTTTTATACTAGTAGGTATTGCAAGACTATGGCTTCACATTGTGATTGCTTAGAATATTGCACTTCATCAGTTGTAGTATGATATATTCAGATGTTCATATTGCACACGTATGGAGTGGTAAGTCAATCCTGACTATTGTACATTCAGGAAGTAATAGCATAAGAAATTAGGTTCACTGTAACAGTTATTGAAGCAATTTCTAGAGTGATTACTATAACTGATATTTCATAGCAAGTGGCATATTGATCTAATTATTCACTGTTATGCCTGGCATTTAGCTTCAGCAGCCTTATGGAGAGAGGGAAGAAGCTCCTGTTCAGTCTAGATGTTTTGCAGTGTAAGCTGCAATACCGCCTGCCTGAGGAAATGTGGAAGTACATGCCATGGGCAGGGTGAGTGGCATTGTTGATTATCTTCCTAGCCTTTTCCACACACTGAGTCTCATGCAGATCATCCATGGATGGGAGTGAGGAACCAATGACTTTTTCCTGTTATCCTCACTACCTTCAGGAGAGCCTTGCAGTCAGATGCTTTGCAGTTACCATACCAAACTATGATGTTATTTGAGAAGATGCTCTCAATGGTCCTCCTGTAGAAGGCTTTGAAGATGGACTGAGACAGGTTTGCCTTCCTCAGTTTCCATAAGAAGTGCAGGCATTGTTGTGCTTTCTTCACTGTGTGGCTAATATGAGTTGACCAGGATAGGTTATCTGAGATGTGCACCCCCAGGAACTTGGTGTTTTTGACTCTTTTCACTGCCACCCCCTACATTTCCTGAGGTTGATATATCCCTGAGTCCTCCTGAAGTCCACTACTAATTCTTTGGTCTTGCTTACATTTAAGGCCAGATTGTTGCTGTCGCACCACCCTATCAGATGCTCCACTCCATCCCTGTAGGCTGTTTCTTTACCATTTCTGACAAGACCTACGACAGTGATATTATCCGCGAACTTGATGATTTTGTTGGATTCATGCTTGGCCATGCAGTCATGCATCAACAAGGTGAACAGCAGAGGACTCAGCAGCCCTGAGGGACACCCATCCTCAATGTAATACTGATTAAACTGTTATTTCCCATGCATACTTCTTGGGATCTGTTGATGAGAATGTCCAGTATCCAGTTACATACGGGGGTGTTAATGCCCAGCTGGATCAGCTTCGATATCAGATTCTGGGGGATGACAGTGTTAAATCAAAACTAAAATCGATGAACAGCATTCTGACATAGCAATTCTTGTTCTCTACATGTGCCAAGGATTCATAAAGTACTATAGCTATTACATCACCTGTGCAGTGATTAGATCTATAAGCAAACTGTAATGTATCTAGTGTTGCAGGTAGGCTTGAGGAAATATGGTTCTTGATCAACCGCATATAACACTTCATTACTGTTGAAGTAAGAGCAACTGGCCTGTAATCATTTAGGCCTGTCGGCTGAGATTTTTTTTGGGTAAGGGAATGATTGTTATATTTTTGAAGCAACTGAGTACAATGGCTAATTGTGGGGATGTGTTGAATATATCTGTTAGTACAGTTGGTAGCACAGTCTCTTAGAACCCTTCCCATAATATAATTAGGATCAGCTGCTTTTCTTACTGCTATATTTAAGTACAATTGTGTACTACTTATTTTGGATTTTTCTGCTACAGTTAATGTAGATGACCTTCTACCCAAGTGCATAGTAGCTGAGACATGAAAATGGATGTGAAGTTTGAGATATTTCTCTCTGCAACCAGTTAAGATAACAACATAGCATTAGAGAGAGAGTGCCAAACAGAATGAGCACAAATGTGGTGTGCCGAGAAGATGAAAATCTTTGTCCATTTTCTCCATCAGCACTACAAGGCCAGGATCCTTCAGGTTATTCAGGGCCTAAGTATAAGGCAGATACTTATTTCAGCCTGTCATGTTATATCTTTATCATACAAGCTTGTTTGGTGTTGTAGACTGCCAGATGTTTAGGGTCTATCGTATAATGTTAAGGTGTTTAACATGCTTAGGTAATAGTTTAATGCAAGTGCAATATTTGCTGCCCCAATACTTTGGGTCATTTCCTGTTTTACCCATTATTTTGAAGAATGCACCTGCCTTTATAGGGAGTGCTCATTATAAAAGGAGAGAGATGTTAACCCTTGCTGTATACTGTACTGTGAGGAGAATGCTCAATACTTTATGAGAACACTATATGGATGATTGTATGTATACCATTGGCTGCAAGGTAATGTGAGCTTGTACATGTAGGTCAACATGTTAAGGTGCTACTGTCATAGTCTTATGCTGCCAAATGGTTCAACCCCACCCCCACCCCAGCCACCCACTCTTTTGGTAGACAACTTTGACAACATCAGTGTTCGGATTTTATGTTGTATTTTACACTACTAAAGATACTGCATTTCATGGAAATTAATGTGAGACCTGCAGTCTCCATGACATTGCTTCAGGTTTCATGCATCCTTTATTAATCTGCCTGGACTGCTGACCTTTATGCATGTTTAACAGTGGCCTTCACTAGGACTGTACATGTGGATCAGCAGCTTGTTTATTGGATGTGCTAATGGCTTTGGGTTCTGTTCCCAGTCCTTGCTATTTTTTTTCCTGCTGTTGCACACAATTCCCATGTAGTGTTTCATTGGTCCTGTTGAGTACAGTGCATATGATAATGAGATATACCCATCAGAGTGGGCTGCATGTTATCTCTTTCATACTGGAGGTGTATGACACACCCATGTAGTGTTTCATTGGTCCTATTGAGTACAGTGCATATGATAATGAGATATACCCATCAGAGTGGGCTGCATGTTATCTCTTTCATAATGGAGGTGTATGACACACAGCGTTACTGTGTTTCATTGGAGGCTTCAGTTTGATAGCAGATGCAGTTCAACATATCAGTATATTGATTTTCACTTTGCACATGCTGAAGACTGTGGGTTCCAGTACCTCATGTTTGTATAATAAGACATCATTATTATTGTGGGGCTGATGTTTCTTGACCATTGCATTATAGTACATGTCGAATAGTCAGACTCGAGTTATAGTTTACCTGCATTTTCTCACTACATTTTAACTTCTCTCTTTCTACTCATTTTTTACCATTTTTTCAATTGTATGCATTTATTTATTTATTTAGTTAGTTAGTTACATATTTATTTGTTTGTCCTTCCTCTATTTTTTAACATTTATATGCAGGAGCATCCAAATAATCTCCCCTATTACCATCCATCCAGTTGGGTTACCATCTGTGGCAAATATACCACCTCTATTGACACCACAGTCATCAATGTCCCCAACTGCAGCTGTCCCTTTCACACTCTCAGCAGCACTTGCAGTGGCCAACATAATCAGCCCTATTGGTGAACATCCTGATATAGCACCTCCTGGTATCAGGAGTAGTGAAGGTGACACATATGTCACCTGGCAACAGCTGGAAAAATAATGGGGCCTTATTGACAAGCATCTGCATGACTGAATTAGCTGCTTAGAGGCTCTCCTCTAGTGATTCACTGAGTCACATCTCTGCCCCACTCTGAAAGAGCCAGGGCCCAGTGCTGAGTGAGCCCAGGGTGTTAATTACACTCTAACTGCATAGCGACTGGCAGGGACTGCAGTTGCACACCCCATCCTATCTTGCATTCTGGTTTTCCTCCTCTTTTTGTGTCTATGCTCACACTGTTTGTTGTCCATTATTCCCCATCACCATTGTCCTTCCTTTGAGGGTCTGATGTCGCCTTTATCATTGTGTTCCTCCTCCTTCTTTGTGTCAGCACCTCGCATGTCATTCTTGTCTTCTATGTTTTTATGTCCAGTGCTACCTACCATAACCCTCTTACCTACCTCCCTCCCTTCCTTCCCCAAATTACTATATATTCACATATATAAAATGGGGACTTTACCCCAAACAATTACTCTATCCCACTCATTCCCTATTTTCCACCTTATGTTCTATCCTCTGCTTGCTTACCCTTTTCATCACTTTCTTATATTCCTATTTTCAGCCTTCAATTTTGTCAAATCATAAATCAGCACACATGCCTCATGACTGCCACATAACTTCTATTTCTTGCCATTGGTATTGTGCACATTGGA
Source organism: Protopterus annectens (assembly GCF_019279795.1). Taxonomy (NCBI): domain Eukaryota; kingdom Metazoa; phylum Chordata; order Ceratodontiformes; family Protopteridae; genus Protopterus; species Protopterus annectens. Next base: position 1,781,507,383 of record NC_056737.1, on the reverse strand, counting down.
TCCTACAGATCAACATAGAGGTGCAAGTAAAACCTTGCAGCCGCAATATAGCATCACCTATTCTTCCTGCAGTTCCTCCTATAGTTCTTCCTGCAGTTAACATGGATATAAAATGACCTATCGCTCTGTCACTCTTTTCTCTATGAATTCATTATAAATGAGCACCATGCCTCATCCTACTCACAAGGTAAATGACAATTGGTTGGCTATCAGAATTAACACATTTAGGAATAGGAGCACTGAAGTGCTTAGATGATATAAAATTATCAGACAATAAAGATTGTTCATAATATTCAAAACTAGTGCAGAATTCATCGACACTCATGAAATATACATGGCCAGTCTGCTTTAGTTTTCACGTTACACATCCAATACATAATGCATTCCTTCTTAAATATTTCACCTCATCTGTATGAAGCTGAAAAATATATGAGAAACGTGTTTCCATGTAAATTTTTTTCTAAAACGGATGAGTAATAGTCCCAACAAGAGATTTTAAACTTATGAATTATTTGCATCAGATAAGTTATAAACAATGTGTACTTCTTGTAATTCCAAAAGATTCTTTCATGACTGACTCTATTCAGATTTTGTATAAAGTAGAAAAAGGATGTTTTGAATCAGAGTTAAATATCTTCAGCTTTGGATAAGACATTCATAATAATTAACGAGCTTTCCAACTTAAAACATCTTATGATTCACAACTATAGTAAATGCCTTTTATCTAAATTTTCTCAGAGATTCAGAAGTACCACATCTGTGATTGAGGACAAGCCAACACTATTTACATTGTAGGTATGATGAACAGCAATGCTAATTATACATACATGTAGCTAGTCCAGTGTGCATGATGAGAAGCACCTTGTTGCATCCACAGCACAGCCGCATGACTACATTGTTAGAAGACCTCGTGGCCAGAGCTAAGGAGGAGCAGCAGGGGTAAACATGGCCAGAGCTAAGGATGAGCAGCAGGGTTAAACATGGCCAGAGCTAAGGATGAGCAGCAGGGGTAAACATGGCCAGAGCTAAGGAGGAGCAGCAGGGGTAAACATAGTCAGAGCTAAGGATGAGCAGCAGGGGTAAACATTCATGTTGCATGATCACCTGTAATAGTCATGGAGTGCTCACAGATGCAGGTTGACAATGCTGATCTAATGTACAGAAATATATATACAGAGAAATGTTCAAGGAAAGGAAAAATAGCATGGATGGCTAAGGGTTCTGTAAAGATTATACAATATTAACAAAATCCACAATGATGAACATAAAAAAGTGCAAAGTGCATTGGGCAAAAAAAGCATGGCGGAAAAACAGAACAGAGAATGTGGCATATAATGCATGAATATAGAATAATGTGAAACCTAGACAGGACAGGTGGGACACAATAAAGTAACATGATTTACCAACATGCAACCGTCTTGATATCATCAGAGTGTGAGCAGTGGACATGTACTATAATGTTACTGTTGTTACAAAAGGAAATATGACAACCTCAGTTATTCAACACATCATTTCAGTCCTCAGATTTTACTACAAGAAGAGCCACTCTGCCAGTCAGAGTAAAAGGACCACAAAACATACATATTAGAGAAATGTAGTACATGTGCAGACTGATGGCAACAATACAGGCTTCAGGAGAATTGAACCCATGACTTTCCAACCAACATTCCCCTCACAGTAAATTTGCAAGGGGAGACACTGAAGCTCTCAGTAGTTATAACAGACAATAGATATCAGGTAAATGTAGCACATGCAACCCCCAGAGATTTCATAATCTTCAGTCAATCCATTGATACAGTCAAAATAACTGCAAGAGCACACTGAGCCATGGGAGGGGTTATAATAAAGAGTAATTTGTTATGGTGTTATATGCAGTGATGCTTAGCTCATTTGCATGACCTATTAGTGTATGCCAAGGAATTTCATTCAGTTTTGCCACAGTATGTAGCATGTCATTTCTCTTTGGCTATATATGGTTATTGACATAACTGTCTATCAACTGATTCACAATGTGTGGGTTTCTTCCACCTACATTTCAAAGACATGTGTCTAAAGCGTTTCTCCCCAGGTCTCCACTGAAAACTGGCTTCCTTCATTCCAAGTCAGACTTTCCCGGTAAACAAATGTTAAATAAATAAAATAAAATAAAATAAAATAAATGTACAACTGCAAAAATATAGTTTTTTTTATAAATCTTTGTGGGCATGTGCATGTTATGTATATCCATTCTGGGCTACATTATAGGCTGGAAATGGGATTATATGACAGAGATGAAAAGAAGAAACAAGCAGAGATTAGAACACATGGTGAGCAAATAAGGAATGGGCGGGCAGGATGAAGATAGTGTAGGTGCATATCTCTCATTGCCTTAGCTCAACAATTGTAGATGAATCCATAAATAAATTTGGATAGAAAGTCAAACACCCTGACTTAATGCACAGCCTAATGATAAGAATGTTTCTTTTCAGGGAAATAGAACACAGTGTTCTATGAAAAGAGAATTACACCTTTATTTTACAGCTACTTAGGAAATTTCAGCAAACTGCGAAAAACATGCTAAATGATCAGAAAGACTCAGAGAGGCAAGAGGTATGTATGCAGCACACATGAACATGATTATATTAAAATTATTGCTCTTCCACACATTACTAGCAACTTAAAGGAAGTATACATGCTTTCTTCTGTAGCTCTTGTTAATTGTATTAGGGAAGTGTAATACTATATTCAGATTTGGTGGGTTCAGTTCCTACAAGTAACAAATACATTCAAAGTACAAAATATCATTTTTTTATTTTAATTTCAGCATGATTGGCTTTAATATCATGTTGTTAACTTAATCTGTACTATATTTAAAAGCATATATGCAATATCTGTATATTGTAATGACTACTTGATACAATTCACGATCCTATTTTGGATTGGGAAACCTGTATAGCTAATATAATAATAAAAGTATATTTATTGCAATAAAGTATTTGAATGTGACATATAATGGTTTTAATCATCTGTTTTCTTTTTTTGTCTCATCCCACCCCAATCTGTTTTTATTATTATTATTATTATTATTATTATTATTATTATTATTATTATTATTATTATTATTATTATAAATGGGAACACACAATTCTGTCATACTTTTCTGCCAATAAACAAACAAAATGCTTTTCACTTGTGACTTAGCCTGCCACTCCTCCACCAGCTCCCACACCAATACCCACCATCTCTGGGATGCAAGTTGGCATTACTGCCTCCACAGCCCCTGCACTACCTGGCCTATCCACATCATGCAACATTGCCCCAGCTGCTAGTGCACTGACACCCTTTGAGAGTATTGGTGGAGGTGCGGATTACGTTACCCAGCAGGAGTTGCCAGGGATGGTGCATGATGTAATAGAAATTGTCATTGGTGGCTGCCTCAGCTGACTGGAGAGTTTGCTGCATATAATGCAACCCCCTCCCACAACAAATAGTCTCGAAGGGGAAATGAGGAAGTAGAGAGTGATGATAGTTCTTGTGGGTGAAGACTATTTTGTCACTGTTCCCATACTTGATGGGCATGTGCCTCTGATATCCCCTACTTATTCCCAATCATGGTGTCCCTCAACCTTTTGTGTCCATCACCATCCCCGTGTCTGCCTTGTTTGCACAGTTTGTCTGTACCTGCTTCTTTTCCTACCCTACGTACCTGAACCTGAAATTTCTGTGTCACTTCCCCAACATTGTTCTCTCTTTGAAACCTCCCAAAAAAGAATAAGCACCTCTCCCACAAAAAACAATTTGTCTCATACATTGCTCTACACTTTGCATACGTGCCTTCTTGACACACTTGATTTGGTCCAAGTGGCTATACAATATGATTGTGCTGTTGTCACACATTTATGTTGTGGCGACAGTCCAAATTTATCCAGTTTTCTATACATGTTACACATTACAGTGTTAAAGAAGTGGATAGCTATGGTTCTTTCATAAATCCTTCCTGCAAATTTCTTTATTTCTTCCTGTTTGTTCTTCCCCCTGCTTGCCTTCCATTTCACCGCTTTACTATCTACCCCATTTTCACACCTTTAATATGGTCAAAAATAGAATCGCACAGCACATGCATGTCCAGAAATGACCCATAATAAAGCCTTCACATTTTCTCCCCTACATTTGCATGGAGTTTGTTATCACACACCAGTGCTGAGCGGCAGTGAATGTTTTTTTATGTCCTATGTAAAACCTAGTGAGTTTTTGCTATTGGCTGCACTAGTCTGGTTGTCTCCACACAATGCTGCTTAAACTCACTGTGTTAAAGGAACACAGAGTTAAAGCACAGTAAAGGCAATACTTTGAAACATTTACTGTGACAGTTCATTAGACTGTTAAATATAACAAAACACACCTTTCTCTGTGGAGTGATGACATAAATCACTTGGCTGAATTTTTATTTTGACAATAGCTTCAAGGATTCGATTCCAGATGCAGCTCTCATAATTTCTTAGTGTGATGACACATGTATGATATATTTAATCACACACATATTAAAATTTGCCACTGTTATAATTTTACATGGAGATATATGATTACTGCCCAAAAACAAGTATCTGAAGTGACATCCATCCCCACTGCTATCACATATTTCGCTAACCTTGTTTTGTTTGTCATAAGCCTGTTGTCCCTCTCCTAAACCTTCTCTACCCTTATGTCACTCACTTCATGCTACACAGCATGTAATGTTAATAATGACAACAGACCAAAAACTGTCCATTAATGTACCATTAAAGAAAAGCTGCTAGGTGTATGTTCATCTCTCCTTATATTCATCCCATCCATCCAACTCTTCTGTATGTGTGTGTATCTATTAGGCTGATAGATGGTGTCTGCAGACTGACTTGACTGTGCTGATGAATAAACTAACATGTTACCTTAACATAATAGTTTATCATTGATTATGTACTGTGGAATGTTTTAAAATCATCTGTAGAATTATGTTTGTGACATGTGTGAAGATATGTGAAGGCTGCCAGCCTAGCTAGATAGAATTTTGTAGATAATTCTGTCATTTGTAAATATTAATGTAAGCCACATGCTTGTTTTCTTAAATGGAAGAAAATTATGGTAACTGTTGAACCTCAAAAATGTAACCACATTGCATTCTGCTGGAGGAAAGCTGATAAGTCAAGCATTGCATAATTGTTTGATCTCAAAACTAGGAACCAAGATGTCGGGATGAAGGAATTCTTGCTATTGTTTTGAGACCAGAGTTAATTGCTAGAATTTGCATGTATAATGCATTTTACTGCTGTAGCTTCCTGACCAGGTGCAAGATCAAAAAGGCTGCTAAACTCTGAGTTTCTGTTAGCCTGGGAACCAGAGAAAAAATGATGTAATCTGAAATGAGTCAGTAGTACTGTGCTATCAGTTTAAGGACAGAAAGACTCAAAACATTTGGCATTTGTTTTCAGAACATCCAACATCACTAGCACTGTCTTGCTCTATATGTAAGTTTATTTTAGGACTGTGTTTGGTCTTAGAAATAGCTAGGAAATAGGAATATTAGACTAGTTGTCTTCTGTATAGATGTCAGAACTTTTCTACTTTATTATTTTAAGCATTTCTCTGTGATCTCTAAACTCTTGACTTTCACTGTGTAGTAAGAAGTATTGTCTTGTGTTTTTATTATTTATTATTAAATATTTTTAAACCTTTCAACTGTGGCTGTTTTATGTAGGGATAATTTAAGCTCTAGAGGACATTGCATGTATATAGTGATACTGGCCAAGACACTCCAATAAGCTTGGCTAAGTTACACATACCATTTGGATAATAATATTGCACAGTAATAATTGGACACCCTTTGATAAGGGCATTGTTAGTAGCTGATATTAGTGGTTGGTGGCAAGTGGTACTACCATATAGTCTGGGCAGAAGGGGCATAGCTAGAGAACCTGTGCCAGCCTTCCCCAGGAGTGTCTGTGTGTTTGTATATGACTAATATCTCAAAGTGTGTGTGTGTGTGTGTGTGTGTGTGTGTGTGTGTGTGTGTGTGTGTGTGTGTGTGTGTGTGTGCATGTGTGTGTGTCAGCTACTTGGGCAGGGAGACGAAGCACTGGTTGGACAGAGAAGGTGCTGGAGGTTTTAGCTTGACTACTAGGCTGAACTCTGGACCCTATAGCTGTGGCAGTGGGGAGTCATTGGGGTTCTGGAAAAAAGGGAGAAACCAGCCGCAGACTGACTGTGATCTCTGTGTGCTCTTATGGGAAATTGTACTTTACTTTGTGTGTATTTGATATCCTTCCCAATGTGGATGCCCCTCAGTGTGTTAGTGGTGAGGATTGAATCTCCTTTATTGCTGGGCCAGTGCACGGGCGTCACAATATGTTCGGGTGAAAATGGATGAAATCTTCATCTAATGTAATGTAGAAACTGTCCATAATGTGACAAAGCATACTGCACATACTTTTCAGTATAATGACGCTGTCCGGTTCGATTCTCAGCTAGAGCGTCTTCTGAGTGGAGACATGCGTGAATGGGCGTACCTTCATTGAAGGTTGTGCATCAGGGCTGGTAACCCGGCATGCAAAAATCAACTACCAATCATTAGCGGACCGGAGTTCCACTGTGGCGATCCCTAACCGGGAAAAGTCGAAAGACACAAAAAAATGACTATATGCAAATACTTCACATATCTGCTGAGTCATAATAATCATTTCAAAAGATGTACTACCCCCTGTCATTTCTAGAAAGCTGTACACACAATTAAATTGCTATTTATAACTGTATAGAGGTAGGCATTAATGATACAAATTGTGGAAGACACATTTTTTACTGTAGTCATTGTCAGATTTGCAGTCATGATCACATTTACCTAGCTAATGCCATCCTGACCCGTCTGTATTAAAAAAATTAGTAGGATTTGAACTCTATGTTATGTGTGCTCTAATTAGAAGCTCATTGCTTCTACACCCGGTGCCACAGGGAAAGCTAGGCTAAAGCTGCATTTTTTTTTACCCTCAGTACCATCCAAAGTGCTGATGTCAGTGCAGAGCTGCTTAGCCTGTTTACATGGAGTGAGGAAAACCAATAGAAATATTACTATGTTTTTACATTTAACCAGAGAACTGCATTTGTTCATCACTTAACTCCACACAAATGGAGAAGGCAATAGCAACCATTCCTACCTTAATGTCAACTATTTCTCCCATAACATATATTCTTAACTACTTCTAAAGTTCAACTTGTTTACTTGAAATGGGAATCTCACATGCACTAACACTTTGCCATCATTCACACAAATCTGTTTCTAGGCAATGCACTATGTAAACACATGTTTGTCATGTCTTACTATTGTAACTGTCCAGTTATCCTCCATCACATCAAAAGGCATTCATAAATACAAAAGAAAGGAAGGGACGTGTTTTTCACTGAGGACATACTTACTCAGACTTATGTGTGCCCTGCAGTATGTATTTCCAAATGGTATCTCAGTAACTGGCCACTGTCAAGTACACTACAGAAATAAAGAGCACAACTGCATTGTTACATTTGTTATGGATTTATATTGACACTGGTCATTGGTCATCATGGATCAAAACACATTGATATTGTCAGAAAAATATAGTACTGTGGACATCATTTCATCAGAATATGAACAAACATATATCAACACTTGCAGTACTGCTGTTTCCACAGTCTGTTTGTGTGTATGTGCGAGTGTGTTGCATGTGTGAGTGTGTTATCTAAACACCATACTAAGAAACAGGTACCGGTATATCTAAGTTCTGTACCATGGATTCATGACAGCTTTTTTCACCTAGATTACTAAGGTGTCTTTAAATGTATTTTTGCACATTGTAATCACAAAAAAAAATCTGAAGTCCAGCCTTTGCATACAAATCTCATAATGGTATATGTTACCTGCAACACTATGATGATGTCATCCTCTATAAAGACCACTATGTCACTAATAACAGCAGACTTCTGCGATGGTGTGAATGTTAAATACTGTTTTCTGCAGCTAGACTAGCTAGTTAGGTACGGGGTTCAAATTACTCAACAGTCAACTTATGTGTGTTATTATATGTCTAACTGTGTATGTGCATAGTCAGAAGAGCATGAGTCTATGTCCTCACTCAAGTCTCATTCAGAACACAATTTTACAGTGCTACATGACTACATAACAATTCACACAGCCCTCCCAACATCTTCGTCTCAGCATACACTGATGATATCACCTGCTGTAAAAGTGCTCTCTGAGAATATCAAAATGAGTCATGTGCTGTGGTGCTAGCATCACATACTGTGCTTTCTAGCTTGTGCAATTAGTTAGGTGGGGGTGCTAATCCCACTACAACCAAATTGGGTGTGGTCAGCCAACTCTCATTCTGGAGACAATTTTTGAGAAGCAGTCCTACCAACATCTTATTCTCAACATACTCTGATGATGTCATCTGCTATAAAGTGTTTTCTGCTAACATAAACAGTAGTTTTATACTGTGGAACTAGTGCTAAGCATTATTGTTTTCCTAGCTTGTATAACTAGCTAGGTAGGAGTTCTAATCTCACTGCAGTCAGCTGTGTGTTCAGTCAACTCTCATGCTGGAGACAATTTTTGAACAACATGTGACACACATGTTGATATCTGCTATAAAGTGTTCTCTAACAATGCAAAAAGCCAGATGTGTGCTGTGATGCTAGCATTAAGTACTGTCTTCTCTAGCTTTTGTAACTAGGTTGGTAGTGGTTTTAATCTCACTGCAGTCAAAGTGTGTATGTATTCAGTCAACTCTTATGCTGGAGACAATTTTTAAGCAGCATGTGAGACACTCTTACCAACATCTTCTTTTCAACATACACTGATGATGTCATCTGCTGTAAAGTGTTCTCTGACAGCATTAACTGAGACTTGTGCCGTGGCACTAGCATTCAGTACAGCCTTCTTTTGCTTATGTAACTAGCTTAATAGCGGTTCTAATCTCATTGCACTCAACCTGTGCCTGTTTTCATTAAATAATCAGTCTGAAAACAATTTTAGAACAGCATGTAAGTCCACAGCTGTGTCATTCACTCCACCAAACACTGCTTTTTTGACATACAATAATGATGTGACCCCTATAATGTATACTCTGGTAGTGTTATCCTCAGATACCTATAGCTGACATGGGTGTTAACTACTATGTTCTCTAGCTTGTGTAACTAGATAGTTTGGTGTTCTTATCTCATAGCAGACATCTTGTGTATGTATTCATTCAAAATTATACACTGAGATGTGACACATCTATGTCAGACACTCCAACCAACATCTTCTTCTCAGCATACAATGTTGCTGTCATCCTCTGAAAAGCACACTGTGACAGTGTGAAAGTCAGTCGTGGTGCAGTGTATAGAATCCAACTTGTGTACCTACACAGACTTAATGTTCAAATCTGACCTCAGTCAACCGATGTGTGTGTGGTTGTTGGAGTATTATGGCCATTATATGCTTCTTTGTATCTCTTTTCATATGACTCCCACTGAGGCGAACCTTTAATATAGCCCCATGAATCCAACATCCCCTTTTTCCCTCTGTCCACATAATATAGTATCTGCAGACCACTTGAAGATGTCACCATACCTCAAAGATGCACACACACACTTTGTGAAGCAGAGCCCTTCCATGACCTCCTGCAAGCCATCTTCAGACCACTGGATGTCTGATTACTAATTCTATCATTGCATGTTGCAGATGTCACATATGGACAGAGGCAGTATGTAATGCAATCAAACACATGCCCACATATGCACATATCCCTATTATCTCCCATTCTATATATAGAGAGATTTTTGTTCAAATGGTATAATAATGGCTAGGATTTTATGTGATGTTGGCTGTTAGACTAGTAATGTCCAATGACCCTATGAAGATTGCCCATGTCAATGTTGCTGATATCCACATGTGCTATGTTGAGGTGTGGATGTATGCTAACCCTACAACAGTGTATTCCACTCTGGGATTTTAACTACTATATTGATGGGTACTGCTGCCATTTAATTACATGTTCCTTCCATAACAGCTATGGTAATATGCCTCCTGAGAACTGCTGGCATGTGAGGATGGTATGTATATTATTACCTTACTAAGGCATGTTTTTTGTAGTGGAATGTATTAATATTCTACACATTTCTCATTCAACCAGCATCATTATGGCACATGTGTGCATGTGTATACCTACCATCATGAAATGCTATGTGACATACAGCAAAATTACATTTTGCTGTTTACAAGGGAACATACATCTTGTTTCATACACATATTGTAATGTTATATACCCAAACATATAACCAGTTCAGATTTACTTGCAACCTTGGGTATTTCATTGTATGCACAATTGTGCTGCTATTCACAAAAAATATTCAGGTGTTGCCCAGCAGCATTGTGTGACTGTCAGCATTTGCGTCATTAGCATTTCTGCATGAACCACATCCACCTCATTTCTATTTTATCCATATGTGGTATCAGAGCCCTCACACACATCTGTAAAATAATAAGCATATAGGCATATGATGTGCAAGTGATGTAATAGGATGAAATAGGTAGATCTGTATGACTGTGTTAACAGCTCCATTTTGTGGTATGTGATGCATACCCATGGTTGTATTTGGACGTGTTGTCACAATTTTTTTTTAACTAAATACAAAATCATAAGGGGAATACACAGCTTTGTGCACAGATGGCTGGGCTGGCACCACCCATACTCAAACTGAGGCAATACACAATCTACTAGCTGACAGATTTGGATCAAACTTAACCACTCTGCCCCCACCAGTCATCACACAACGTATACATGTAAACAATACTCAGCATATTTTTTTCAAGGCAACAGCTCATCTGTGTGCTCTCTAAGGTTGAAAGCATAGCATCAATGGGCCTTTCCAACATTCCAGGTTGCTTTACCAATAAATTAAAACCTGACCTAGCAAACACAGTTGGGTCCCTACTTCACCTCAGCCTCCAGACAGGCTATTTTCTTACCCAATAGTGGAAAACAACAGTCATCTGTCTGAACAAGGGGGGGGGGCATCACCAGACACAGGGAATTATAGGTTCATAGGTTCATAGGTGTGTACTAGGCTAATGGCCCTGGAACCTTTACAAGCCTAGCCCATAGGATTAACCTGGCATTGTGCCACCTGACCTTAATTCCCAGTGTCTCTGTCAGGTAGAGCCATTGGAGTGATCCCCAGGGTGAATTTTCTATTTCCCATCCACTCATCAAGATTTCTCTTGAAGAGGGCCAGTGAGGCACTCCGCTTGACATGTATGAGAAGTCTATTCCATAGCATGGGCAGTCTCTTGGTTATGAACCTGTCGCTCCAACTTGTTCTGTTGATTGTGATAATGAGGTTGATGTCTCTGGAGCATGTAGTGCATAGGGATTGGGGTTTCTTTAGATGTAGCATTCTAACAGAGTTGGGTCAGACATGGCTTTGTAAGTCAAGCAGAGATCGCTTCTAAGTAGGTGATATGAGATAGAGAATAGTTGGAGTTTTTGAGTCTGTCCATATAGGACAAGTCTTTAAAGCCTAATACCCTCTTTTTGGGGTATTTTTACGGCCTCTCCAGTTGTTTCAGGTGTCTAGTGAGGTACATGCCAAATGGGGCACTGTACTCAATGATTGGCCTAATGAGGGAAGAGTAGAAAGAGACAATGACCTCTTTCTTCTGAGATGCAAAACCCTTAGTAATGAGATGTGCCACATAGAAGGACTTTCTGACTACAGTGGCAATGTGGTGGTCAAAAGAGAGATTGCTGTCAACCTGTGTTCCCAGATCTCTTATGACACCTTCTGTGTTCAGTGGACTACCATCGATGTGGTAATTCATGGGAAATGAGTTTTTCCCAAAGGGGATGAAGACACATTTGTTGGCATTGAGCTTAAGGCCATGGTTCTGACACCAGTCATTGGTCTCAGTGAGGCCTTTCTGTAGGATGTCAACATCACTTGGGGAGTTAATTATGGCTCCCAACTTGCAATTGTCTGCAAACTTTGTCAGCCAGAGTCCCTTTGTGTTGGCCTGGACTTCAGAGAAGTAGATACCAAACAGGAGAGGACCCAGGACCGAAACCTGTGGGACTCCACTCGTGATTGATCTGTTCTAATATTGTGCATTGTTTTTATCACATCTATCTTTCTTAGTATTTTTGTTAATCTATTCCCTCTTCTATAGTCTTCTAACAGTGACACTTCTTGTCATAATTGCTTTATAATTTTCCTTATTCGATACTTCCATGATGATATTTGATTTCTCCCCTTCCTTTCCCTCACTACCCTGTGCTCTTGTGTGGTAGAACTTTATCAATTATTAATTTAGCTGCACAGTAATATATCCTGTTTATTTCTGTTATATTGCACAAATCTCTCTGAACAGTCCTAATTACTGTGTTCATTTGTTTTATCAGACTTCTGACCTTTTGGGTTTTATTGACCTTCTGCAGTCTATTTCTTTCATTGATCTTGATATATCTGTCCATGTCTATTAAAATAAAGCAGTTCTTCTCTTAGCTTATTGTCTTCCAAACTGAGGGCACATTCCTTGTTTTCCAATTCCTGCAGGGATTCTATAGAAGGTTCTATAGCATCTTCCCATGAGTTTCGTAAATTTCATTCTGTGCCATCCGTCGCTCTATCATATGTGAAATCACTGGCTTATCGCTCCTCAACATTGACTGCATCAGAATTTCCACTTTCTTGTTCCTTTCCTTGCTGTCTAGCTTCAAGTGAACATTTATACTGGTTTCCTGTGGAAGGTTCAAAATTATCTTCATATGGCACCTGACCAATTGCTTCCTGTTCCACTGGTTTCCCCTTAATTTGGATATCCATTACTCTATCCTGTTGTGGTGCTTTCTGAATTAGACTTTCTACACTAAATCCTGCACTTTGCAGGTATTCCATAACCTCAATTTCTATTTCTTTAACTTCTCCATTACTAATCTCCTTTTCTACTTTTCCTTTTTGTCTTCTTGTTTTTTGTATTGTAAAGTTTTCCATGTCCTCATTCCTTTGCCTGTATTTCTCTTCACATATCTTTGCTGCTGCTCTTCTTGTATTGGTTAGTTTAGATTTTTCCTTTAGGTTCATAGGTGTGTACTAGGCTGATGGCCCTGGAGCCTTTACAAGCATAGCCAAAGATTATCCTGGCATTGTGCCACCTGACCTTAGTTCCCATTGCCTCTGTCGAGTAGAGCCACTGGAGTTATCCCTGGGGTGAATTTTAAATAATCCCTGCCAAGCCTCAAACCCAGGACATTGTCCATTACAATCACAGCAATGTACCACTACACCATCAGAGTTGCTAAACAGCATGCCATATTAAATCTCTTTTTCTTTCCTAAGTCCATATTTCTTCTTCAGATGTTTCCTGATCTTCCTGTTTCTCCCTGCTTTGGGGACTCATTCCATCCTGCTGTGATGTAACCTGTGTTAGACCTTCTACATCAAATCCTTCACTTTGCAGGCACTCCATAACTTCAACTTCTATTTTTTAACTTCTACTTTACTGATCTTCTTTTCTATGTTCCATCTTTGTGATATTTTTTATTGTGAAATGTTCCATATCATGAGGCCTTTGCCTGTATTTCTCATCAAATATCTTTGGGGCTACTTTCTTTACATTGATTAATTTGGCTTTCTCCATTGCATAAATATTGCACCAAATCAAATCTCTTTTTCTTTCCCATGTCCACATTTCTTTTTTATACTTTTCAAATATCTCTTGGTTTTGTTGTTTATATTTTCGCACTTCCTCAGAGGCTTCTTTATTTCAAACAGATCAAGGTTTCTTGATCTATATATGTTTTTCACAAATCTGTTGTATTAATGAACACAAATTATCATTTGAAGCTTCTGGCAATTTTTCTTGCAAAAGTATTTTTCTTTCCTCTAATTGCTCTCTTAATTGTTTTGTATATCTTGTGTCTGGAAATTCTGGGCTTTTTACATTGTAGTAACAATACATAATTTCTTTCTTAGCTTCAATAGTCCACTTTATCATCTTTATGGCTCTTCTTTGGTCTATCAGTTTTTGTGATTTTTGTGGACTACTACTTCCTTCTACAACAGGAGGGCCATCCTTCCTCTGGGCCTGGCCCTGTTGTAGTACTGTTCACATGTTTTGAAGATTATATACTGTCATCTTTTCCAGTCCTAGCATCAATCTGCCTACCAGGATTGGGCACTTTTTTATCCTGGGTCTTGTGCACCCAGCTATCTTTTTTTGTTTTTGACTTACTTCTATCCATGATATATGCTATATAAATACATTCTATATATTAGTATTGCCTTGGGGAGGTTTTGTGAAAATGGGGTCCACCTCATGAAGGTACTCACCAAAACTTGAGGATGAATTCTGTTTCAGCACTGCAACTCTCCTTTGCTTGCTGACTTTTCATCTCTCCATTCAGACCCCAAATAGTGTGGCTGTACAGTATCACCGATGTAACAGTAGATCACATCAGAATTACCACTTGACATTTTGCATGAACACATATGCATGCATGTCAGGATTTCATGCCAATATAACATTTTCATTGGCAATGTCAGGGATACAGTGATCATGTGGCACATGCCTTGAGGTTTTACAATTGCTTATAGAGTGTGCTCCATGTATTGTTAGGTATGTGAACAATATCACAGTGACAGCATCCTTGCACATTGACACTAGACTTTGCACTTCTGTAGTTTCTGTGCACATGACCATAACTGATGCATTGGCATCAGTTTCACATACTGCTGTATCATTCATTATACCATGCCGGTTCTTAATTCACACACAAATTGCAGATGCCTCAGACAATATCCATTGCTATTACATGTGGCAGATGCATGTGATACACAGCTGTGCATAGGGAATCCAATCATAATAGTGTGTTATTTTTGTGTGTTGTTATTGTTATGACCAATACCAATGTCAGCCAGGAATCCTTTAGTCAAGTGTATTACATTTGGCACAGTGAGCTTCCATACATCTTGTCGGCCATACAGAGCTATTCTTTGTGATGCACATCTATTAGGAATTGACAGTGCAGTTTTCCCTTCAAGGTGTTGTACAAGATTCATGTGTAATACGTCTTTCCATGCTGCATGCAGTAAATACAGCAATCACTGACAACATTGATGACATGGGTTTGATTCTTGCACGTGTGGCCTGTGTCTTATATGTTGTGCAAACCTCTTAGTTGTCCAGGATTCGTCCTGATGATTTCAACTCCAGGATTAACACTGTCCCACTTAACCCCTCCAAAGACAGTTTATTTTTGGAAAAGGGGTGGTGAATTCCCCTTATACAATACTGGCAATCATAAGGCATGTGAAGAGTTGTATGAAAGGTTGGACACTAAGGAGGGAGAAAAGGACCTGTACCGACTTGACTAGACAGAGGGACTGAGCTAGGAAGGATGTGCAGCAGGTAAAGGTGATAAAGGATAATGAAGGAAATATACTCACAAGTGAGGAGAGTGTGTTGAGGAGATCGAAAGAGTACTTTGAGGAGTTGATGAATGAAGAGAATGAGAGGGAGAGAAGGTTGGATGATGTGGGGGATAGTGAATCATAAAGTACAATGGATTAGCAAGAAGGAAGTAAGGATAGCTATGAAGAGGATGAAGAATGGAAAGGCTGTTGGGCCAGATGACATACCTGTGGAAGCATGGAGGTGTTTAGGTGAAATGGCAGTAGAGTGTTTAACCAGATTGTTTAATGAAATCTTGGAAAGTGAGAGGATGCCTGAGGAATGGAGAAAAAGTGTTTTGGTACCACTTTTTAAGAATAAGGGTGATGTGCAGAGCTGTAGTAACTACAGAGGGATTAAATTGATCAGTCACAGCATGAAGTTATGGGAAAGAGTAGTGGAAGCTAGGTTAAGAAGGGGCATGCTGATTATTGATCCGCAGTATGGTTTCATGCTGGGAAAGAGCACTACAGATGCGATGTTTGCTCTGAGAGTGTGGATGGAGAAGTACAGAGATGGTCAGAAGGAATTGCATTGTTTTTGTAGACTTAGAGAAAGCATATGACAGGGTGCCTAGAGAGGAATTGTGGTGTTGTATGAGGACGTCGGGAGTGTCAGAGAAGTATGTAAGAGTTGTGCAGGATATGTATGAGGGTAGTGTGACAGTGGTGAGGTCTGCAGTGGGAGTGATGGATGAGTTTAAGGTGGAGGTGGGATTACATCAAGGATCAGCTCTGAGCCCTTTCTTATTTGCAATGGTGATGCACAGGTTGACAGACGAGATCAGACAGGAGTCCCTGTGGACTATGATGTTTGCAGATGACATTGTTATCTGTAGTGAGAGTAGGGAACAGGTGGAGGAGACCCTGGAGAGATGGAGACATGCTCTGGAGAGAAGAGGAATGAAGGTCAGCAGGACTAAGACAGAATATATGTGTGTGAATGAGAGGGAGGATAGAGGAATGGTGATGATGCAAGGAATAGACATGACGAAGGTGGATGAGTTTAAATACTTGGGATCAATAGTTCAGAGTAATGGTGAGTGTGGAAAAGAGGTGAAGAAGAGAGCACAGGCAGGATGGAGTGGGTGGAGAAGAGTGTCAAGAGTGATTTGTGACAGACAGGTACCAGTAAGAGTGAAAGGGAAGGTCTACAAGAGGGTAGTCAGAGCAGCTATGTTATATGGGTTGGAGACAGTGGCACTGACAAAAAGGCAAAAGTTTGAGCTGGATGTGGCAGAGTTAAAGATGTTAAGATTTGCACTGGGTGTGACAAGGGTGGACAGGATTAGGAATAAGTATATTAGAGGGTCAGCCCAGGTTGGAAGGTTTGGAGACAAAGTCAGAGAGGCAAAATTTCGTTGGTTTGGACATGTGCTGTGGAGGGATGCTGAGTATATTTGGAAAATGATGCTAAGGATGAAGCTACCAGGTAACAGGAAAAGAGGTAGGCCTAAGATAAGGTTTATGGATGTGGTAAGAGAGGACATGCAGGTGGTTGGTGTGGCAGAGCAAGATGCAGAGGGCAGGAAGAAATGGAAACAGATGATCCGCTGTGGCGACCCCTAACGGGAATAGCCGAAAGAAGATGATGATGACATCTGCTCCTGCAGAACATGTATAATAACATGCACTCACATATTCTGGCAATATCACAGATTAATGTTGTTAGTATTTTAAAATTGTTCCTGATTGTGCCTGCTTCCATCAGCAGTTGTCCATGAGTCTGTTGGCATGTGTTCATGAGCGATTGTAAGGTGTGCTGTTATTTCAGTCATATTCAAGCAAGTCATTTTGCAGACCTTCACAACATGCATATGCATGCTGTTGTGTATACCATTCTTGCTAAATGTCCTCTCCAGTGAGCATGCCAGTGATGTTTATATCACAACCATTTATCTCCATTGACATGTAACCTTGTGTGACAGTCACTTATGTACAATCATGTGTGATGATATAAATATACTTGCGCAGGAGGTGTAAAGAGCAGTACATAATGTGCTGTCTACATATGTGATTAATGTTATGCTACTAACTTGTCATGGAGGTGCACATACATTGACATATACTGTCTTGGGTACATTGCCGTATTTTACATGCCCTCTTTCCTATCATTCATGTCTGTGGCCATTTTAATCAGCACACTTTCCCTGTCTAGTGTATTTATGTTTAATTGTATTTGCCCTTGCTGTTCACCCTACCATCTATTATTTTAGTTTGGACATTATTGTGGTAGTGTACATTGCACTGAGTGTGCTTTTCTATAATGTATTAATACTGCAGTTATTGCAGTATTTTCACCTCTGGCAGTCATTGTGGCTGTCTGTGCAATCTCACAGAGCAGGTTCTCCCATAGGCAAACTTGTGTGCATTTTCTGTCTGTGTTTGTGCTGCTTTGCATGGTTTCCTGGCCAGCAGCGCGGTGAGCAGCATGCATATGTGATTATCACTGCTGCTCATCTCACTAACATATAAAATCCATGTAGGTTTCAAGTGAAGCCTACACTGATTTTATTGAATCACCCGGGTATAACTATTACCTAGCCTAACCCTGATCCTAATTCTAAAATACACAAACTCAAATGCAAGCATACAACATCTATCCTTCACTCATCCCAGACCCTAAATTTAACTCACATAGACACACACAAACATTCTCACCCTCAAACTGAGTTACCTGGCTTGACATTACACACAACTGAAATTTCCACCGCTTGGCTATCTGTACCATCAACAGTAAACCACACCCCCTGCATTTGTCGAAGAAATGGCATTAGCCAAAATGCAGGGAATAGATACTGAATTTCTTCTAAATGAGTAATTATAGAATTGA
Organism: Protopterus annectens; assembly: GCF_019279795.1. NCBI lineage: Eukaryota > Metazoa > Chordata > Ceratodontiformes > Protopteridae > Protopterus > Protopterus annectens. Next base: position 1,781,489,082 of record NC_056737.1, on the reverse strand, counting down.
TCTTTGAAGACAATTCATCTTTCACGTTAATTCATTTGCTTTATATACTTTTCTTTTTTACAACAATTATATAACATTCATTAGGCCAACATTCAGAGAAGGACAAGGGTCAGGAATGGGCCATTGGGGAGCTAGGAAGGAGTATAGGGGGTTAAAAATAAAAAGAATATATACAAACTGTTTTCAGATAGTGATGTTAAAAATATATTATGGCTGAAATTCTTGTATTATGTTTGGCGTGGTGCAGAGAACTTATCCTGTTCAGATGCAAAAGAAGTTAATGTCAGCAATAAAAACATAGTAAACGCTCACAGTATGCAGTTTATTCATGCTGAAGATGTGGAGACAACATATGCCAATATTTATTTTTCTCCACACACACATGCAGAACAGATGCAGAGACCATCTTCATGGCTATATGAGTAGTTTTGAAGTTAATGCAGCATAAAATGTTATTCATTGTTAAATCTAAAGTATAGAATTTAGTCTAAGCGGTATATAATTATGATTGTACTGCTAAGTAACCCAGTATGGTAGACAATTTCAATAAAAAGAGTAACTGTTAATTACACTTCTTTAGTAGTACAGCAGTGTAACTCTAGCAGGTATTACTGAGGATTAAACTTCTGACAATAACCAGGCAACAGACCAGAGTTTGTTTAGCCACTCAGTTGCTTAATGGCATAGGCAGGTAGAGCAGGTGTGGCTTATCCTGATGAAGGGAAAAGGTGTGTGTCCAGAGGCAAAGGCTCATGGTCTTATTTTCCAGGTGTAGACAGAGGAAAATAACTAATTCGTGCCTCCAATGGGTAGGCAGGGATTCCCTGCTGATGGGTTTCTAGGTAAGTACTAGGCTAACTGCTCTTGGAAGCCATTTTAAATCTTTCCCTCAAAGGTGAGAATCAAATTCTGTACCTTGTGTCACTGAAGAGAGCACATTAACAATTATGCCATTCCCCTACCCTTGTCGAAGTGAGGCATAGTTCAGTATACTCCATCTATAGACTGTTGCTGAGATGATTGAAAGGGGTGAGACTAAAAGGCAAAACGTTAAACTACCCTTGATGGTTGCCTTCCACAGTAGGGGGTAATGGATGAACAGGCCAACAGGCTGGGTGACGATTAATGAAATGGAGCAAAAAAAAAAAAATCGTATGAGTGTTAATTCTCAGAATACAGAGTATGTTGTGCAAGATATAAATGAAAGTCTGAGGAAGCATGCCAAGCTGTTTGAAAGCTAAGGATGTCTGCAGGCTGAGTGTCATATAAAGTATTCATCTGAGGCAGTTCTTGTAATTCATGATGTACATCATATTGATCACTGCTGCAGTAGCCTTAGACTTAGCTACATAGATTACATAACAGACTGACAGCTTCCAAAGTTACAGGGCACCTTCCATGCACTCAAACTATTAGGCAAAAGCATAGGTTTGAGTGCCAAGCCCTTCAGAGATTTCCTGCTGCCTAACAGAGCACTCCTCTGCAAGCTTTCAAGGATCAACAGATGGCTTGTGCTTTTCCTTTGAAGAGCAAATAAGTTCCCTTTTGGGAAATTCTTCCTAATTTTAAATGTATTATTTAAATGTATTTTTCTGGTTTGGAAAGTTATTTTTCATCAGGTGTTTGTGTTTTAATGTACTGTGACAAGACTTAATTGTACTTTCAGACAGGACCTCACTTTTTTACTGTCAGTTTAAAAGTAGTTGAAGATCATTTTTTCTGTGGAAAAACTGTGTTTATTTTACTTTTTGGAGCTTATAAAATGTATTAATGTATTAATAAATTAAAAATTATAAATGTATTAATTTTTGCTGTGTTTTTGTGGGGAAAGTAACTTTTAACAACTTTATTTTTTTACTAGCTTATGGAACACACTGCTTGTCCCATGGTTGGCCCCTCTTCCAGCCACAAAACAATGAAGTTAAGCAAACCTCCTTTAACACCACACCAGGCTAGAAATTTACCTTAGCTGCAAGTGGATGACTCTGCTGTGGCCAAAGCTGGTTCTACAGAACACTCATCTTTTACCCCACAGCCCTCTGGTACAGCACTTACAACCACTATAGAACAGGGATTAACCACATCTTCTGCAGCTGTTGAGGTCCCCTCAGAGGTTAAGGGAGAGACATTCTTATTAGTTCCTGAGAAAGAGGACAGGGAAGTCTTCCCTGTTGTGCCCATCCCTGGGGAAGCTGTTGCTGCCATTAACAGCTGTGTTGGCCCCATTTTTCCTGTCAAAAAGAAACAGAAAACTAAACATGTATTTGCTGCTGCTCAAATTTCTCCTGGACAGGAGTAATTTACAAGATTTGTCTCAGGGTCTAATTCAGGCTACTGATCCTTTTTAGTACATGGTTTCTGGCAAAATAAAGAGGGATGCCTCTTTTTCTGAAGAGATTCAAGCTTCTGAATCTGGACAGGAAGATGAAGGGACAGGTAAAAGGCTTTCTCCACAGATTTCTGATTCAAATTCAGAGGAGAACACAGTATCTCATTACCCCTGTGTGGGTTTCTCTTTCTCTCAGACTATTTCCAAAATGCACCAGTGTTTTCATTGTGAGAACACTGAAGTTTCTCATTTCCTCAGAAAACACTATGAATTGTTATAAAAGGAATTTCCAGAACCTTCATATATTCCATCAGTTAAATCCTAGTTATACCTCATTGCAGGCTGCACTGTTATGCCTATTGGTACTGTTTTGAGGAGATTTGCCTGGCTGTATTCTAAGATAATAAGAAAAATGAGATTTTAAATTCTCCTTTAGGCTAATACTTAGTTTGTAGTCCCTCTGCTGCAGAGGTTTTCAAAAGGTGTGATGACAGAGGTAACCTGATACAAGAAATCTGTAGGATTTTTCAAACCTCCTTTTCCAAATTTTCCAAGGGATTCTCTAACCACTCATCCAACACTGGCAAGAAAAATAAACAGTCTCAGTAAAATGCTGGTAAACAGATGTTTAAGAAGTAATGGCAAGGGAGTTGAAAAATGAATACAGAAACTCCCTGAAGTAAAAGATGGTCCAACAAGTCAGAATGAATATTAATGGGACCATTCTCCCCCCTCCCCCTGGCAGTCCCCTTTCCCTTACAGAAAGTCTGCATCTCCACTTGTGTCTTTGCCAACAGATAGTTTCAGACATATGGGCTCTGAAGAATGTTCACCAGGGTTTCAGATGGCAGTGGGAGGAAATTATTTTCCAGTGGGTAATTCCTCATCTTCCAAACCAGATTCCTCTATTTCCCCCTGTCCTTCAACATATGTTGTCTCGGGGAGTAATAAAGCGAGTTCTTCCTTCCCAATTTGGCAAAAATGTTATTCAAGGATGATTTTGGTGCTAAAGAAAGAAAGAAAGAAAATGCTTGGAGACTAGTTCTGGATCTTTCTTTCCTCGATCAATTTGTGATAGTGCCCAAGTTCAAAATACAGCCACTTCCCAACCTGTTATCTCTTCTTCCTCATTTAAGTTTCCTGGTAACACTAAATTTAAAAGACGCTTATCATCACATCCTTAATTATCAGATTTCAGGTGTTTCTTAAAAGGTTTTGTGTATCTGGCTCACATTATTAGTTCTTTCCCTTAGCAGTTGTACTATCCACTGCACCAAGAATGTTTGTAAAGTGTCTAGCTCCAGTTATAACTCATCCCAAGCTACAGGGTATCCACATTTTTCCATATTTTAATGACTTGCTTATTTTTGCAGTATCGTTTTCAAAGTACTAGAAATCTCTCACGTTGGTAAGAGATCTCTTACACAAGCTGGGATTCAAAGAGAACATTCAAAAATCTTGTTTGACTCCATCACACAACACTGTATACCTGCGGTATCTGCTAGGCACCTCAGTATAAAGAACTTTTACTCCACAGCAAAAAATTCATCTATATCTAGATCTCTTTATAGGGTCTTCCATTCAAACTTTAGTGACTGCAAGGGAATACCTCAGGATTCTGGGTCTTATGGCATCTATGATTCTCATGATACCCCTGGCAGGACTTCACACAAGAAAGATGCAATGGTATCCGAGGTCTTTTTGATCACAGCACCAGCAGCCATTATCTTTTCAAATCCCAGATCTGGGATTTGTCAGAAATTAAATTTTTGGTGGAGACAGCAAATATCCCTAAATGCAGGTCTTCCCTTGTTCCTCCCTGTTTAAAATAGGTCAGTCACTACAGATGCCTCAGCCTTTGCTTGGGGAACATTTTCAGGAGGGATAATATTGCAAGGTGTCTTGGACACCAAGGACAAATGCAAGTACAGCAAAAATATGTCCACAGGCCCCCCGGTCTTTGTAAAGGCGTTAGAATATGAAAGCGCTTACTGAAGCTTTTATTTTGTTCTTGTTGCATTAAACCATTTGTTTATTCATCTGGGAGCCTGTTGATATATTTTTACTGATTTTGACTGTTTGTGCTGCTTGGCTGTTGATTGTGAAGAACAAATGCAAGTACACAAATATAAAATAGATGCTTGCTTTAATCAAGGCACTCAATTCTCTGAATCATATTAGGTCCCTGGACCTCTTAGGGTTGTTATAATCAATACCACAGTCATGTCTTACATCAACAAGCAAGGGGAACCAGGTCTTGCCCCCTTTGCAAATTAACCATGTTAGCTTGTGTACAACTTTACAGCACAATCCCATTCTACAGACATCCTACATTCCATCAGAGCAAAATTTTGTGACAGACAAGCTGAGCAGGACAAAGACAGACCCTCACGAATGGAAACTAGATCAAGTGGTCTTCCAAGATTTGATCCATCTCTGGAGAGTTCCTCATGCAGACCTCTTTGCCTCCTCTCTGAGGACTCACCTGGCAAACCTGTGTTCCAGGAAGCCATGCAAGAAGGCTTGGAAGACATATGCCTTTTCCTTTCCTTGAACAAGAATGTTCCTTATGTTTTTTTACCCTTTCCACTGATATCTAGGGTACTTCTGAAGTTTCAAAAGGAATCCCCCAAGATCACTGTGGTCACTACCTTCTGTCACAGACAACAGTGGTTCTCCTTTCTTTTGGGAGTAGCCAGTGGCAATTATCACAAGCTCCCTCACAGAATGGATCTACTCTACTCACACAAGATCAGGGATGTTTGATACACCCTAACCCCAATCAGCTTTAACTGACTGCCTTGATGATAGGGTATTAATTCCCATTAAGCAGCAGTTTACTGAGGACATGTAGCAGGTACTAATGGAGGCAAGAAAGCCTGCTACTAGAAAAACATATATTAGCAAATTAAAAAAGTTTTCTAGTTGGTACTAACAATATAACCAGCACCCTTACAGAGCTAGTATTTCTCTTGTTTTACAATATTTTTGTGAGTTACTACCCTTTGGCTTTACTTACTACCCTGTAAATGTTCATTTATCAGCCTTATAAGAATGTCTGGCCATGGATCCCCCTCTTTCAAAGCAGTCTCATGTGAAAATGTTTATGAAAGGGGTTTTTCATAAGAAACCTCCAAGAAAACTGGTGGATCCTCCTTGAGATATTAATTTTGTGTTACAGATGCTACCACTCATTTCATTTGAACCAGCGCATCAGTCTGACTCGAGGTTCCTAATATAGAAACAATTTTATTGATTGCTCTGACCTATGTAAGAAGGGTATCTGAGTTACAAGCCCTTGTGAAGAGTCATCCCTATCTCATTTTCTACAGGGACAGGGTTTATTTGAAAACTAATCAGGCCTTTATGCCTAAAGTGGTATCTGGGTTTACTTTAAGCCAAACTATCAAGTTCTTTATTTTCTTTCCTGAACATAGAATGAGGAAGAAATGCTTCTCCACACCTTGTCTGTCCCCGTACAACTTGGGTACTATCTTGACAGAATAAAATCTTTCAGATCTTCTGATCAGTTGTTCATTTCTTGTGAAGGTAAGAGCTTTTCCTCCACAAGAACTCTGAGTTCAAAACTGCCTGACTGCATTGATTTTTTGAATTTTTCCCACCCATCGAACTCTTGTTGTGCTTTTAAACTTGGTGCCTTTTTAGCTGTCTGCTTCTACTATAAATTAAGAGTTTGAGTTTGAAACCCCTCCAACTATATTTCTTTTGGGCACTGATAGCTCAGACTGATAAAGCACTCCAATTAGACTCTTAAAGCTCAAGACATCCTCTGCTTCTATAATCTCATGTCAGCTAGTGCACAGTGCAATATTCAGAGTATTAATCTGAATTGTGTATTGTTCTTTTCTGTGCTTTCCTTGTTTTAACCAAAAGTCAGCTATTTGCATTTTTAACTTGGTCTGGGACCTTAGTCTTGTATTACAACTTACAGTACTGAGGGAATTGTGAGTGACTGTAGGATCTGAGCCCCATTTATTACATTTCTACTGCATTCTTTTCTGCTTGCATTTTACTTGGTCGGGGACTAGTCTAATCTTGTAGTATCACTGACAATAGTGGAGAATTGTGAATTGCTGCAGGATCTGAGCATCATGTATTACATTTCTACTGCATTTTTTTCTGTTTGCATTTTAGTTAGTCTGGGACCCTTAGTCTTGCAGCATCACTCACAATAGTGAGATAATTGTCACTTTTCCTCAGGTTCTGAGGATATACACTTATACTGCATTTCTATTGTTTACTGATTGGATTCCTCTCTAACCCATCTACTATAACCTATTCTGAGCTGTGCTGTATTGGCATAGTGCCATGTATAGAAGCAGGTGCTTAGAGTAGTAATTTTCCATACAAAACTTTATCTGCTGTTTTCCAAAGTACCTAGCTGTGTGTAGAGTGGCGAGTTTGCCCACTGAGAAGCATTACTCCAAGAGTGTTGTTTTAGATCATCCCTAGATGTCTCCTTCAAGACCAGCTCTAAATCCCACCCCTCAGAGATCATAAAAAGGAGGATCCACAGCCATGGATGTTCACTTTCCTACTGTCTCTGTAGCCAGCCTGGTGGAAATGGTCGAATTTCATACAATATAGAAATTATCTTATGTTTACTGACAACTACCTTATTCTTAATTAGAGTGACACAGTATGCAAAAAATGTAATTGCACTGTGTGCTTGAAGGCATTCAATATGTTGGAACGTTACGGGTCGGGTTCAGGTAAGTGTGCGATTATGTGTAGGTTAGGGTTAGGGGGCAGGTTAGGTGAGTTAGGGTTAAGGGGCAGGTAAGGTAAGTGTGCGGTTGTGTGTAGGTTAGGGTTAGGGGGTGGGTTAGGTGAGTTAGGGTTAGGGCGCGGGTGAGGTGAGTGTGCGATAGTGACGGACCTTAGGGTTAGGGTTGGGTTAAGGTAAGTGGATAGCTAGTAGTATATGTAAAGTTTAGTTTAGGTTTAGGTGTAGGATTTTAAGTGTATGTGTGCGGATTGCTGTTTTTTGTGCGTGTTTGTGTTGTGTGTATGTTTCTCAGAATAGCGATTTTTTTTTCCCTGGGAAAATATTTGCTATTCTGACTGTTCGATGTTTTCAGATTTTGGTGTTTAGGGTTCGATATTATAACATTCGATGTTAAAGAACTTCAATGTTATAATATAGACCCGATAAAAATCCCCTAAGAGAAGACCCAGTGATAAGGGACTTGGGAACTCAGATTGGCAATAACTTGAACTTTTATTGCCATATGCTGATGGTAATGAGAAAATCCTTCCACATGGTGCAACTTATAAGATATAGCATCCAGATATAAAGAAACCATTGTCCAACTATACTCAGGCTTCATTAGACCAGTAATCGAATACAATGCACCATTCAACGCTTACCTGACCATGCATTTGCAACAGCTGAAGCATCCACAAAGGTTCATCACTAAAAGAATACAGGGTGTAATTAGTATGTCATATGCAGACTGCCTGAAAGCCCTGTTCTTGTACTCAGTCTCCTACAGACTACTGAGAGGCAATCTATGTCTAATCTGCAAGGCATTCTCTGATCCAGCCCCGATGAATCTGCTACACATTTTCAAAACAAACTGCACTAGAATTACCCAATATAAGGACTTAAACCTTGTCTATGACATAAACAAAACATATTGGAGGGACAGGTATGTGCCTCAGAGATTATCACTTCTTTGGAACAGAATCCCCATTCATGTGAAACAGATTTCTTCCCTTAATGTGTTCAAATGCAGTTTGGACCAATGGATGGGAAATTGCAAATTCATGTCAGTTTGTTGCATGTGGCCCTTATGAACAGGGGAAGTTTGTGGATACCCTAAGGCACAGGCATATACCAAACCCATTCTAGCCCATGGGCATGGATAATTGGGAAAACTGCAGCATGAATGGCTAGGCTTAAAAAGAATCTATGGCATTAGCCTAGTAGTTTCCTGTGATCCTATGGTCCTATAAAGGGCAATCACTTTGTGTCAAAACAGACTATTTCTAAATGGCTGTCTCAGGTTATTGCCTTTTTTATTCCCATCACAGGAAAACTGTTCTGGCAGGGTCAAGGCTCAATCATCCAGGACCTTGGGTTCATCTACGACTTTTTGCTAAAGATCGGATTCTAGAAGTATTCTAGATACAGCATCTCTACATCCTTCTACGAAGCACTACAAGCTTATTTCCTTTTCTAGGTATAGATCAGATTTTTCCTAGCAGCATTCTCCAGTGGACTTCTGGACCCTTCTTTTTCCTACTCCCAAATGTAGTAAGCTAGGTTAATCTACACATATAGCTATATCTGCTGTAGCAGTGAGCAATATGATGACTATAGTATAGTTGTGTAAATAAATCTACCATATCCATAGATGTTTGAATGATCACTTATACAGTAGCTGCTCCCTCCCTCCCCCATTCTCCTTTTTATGATTGTGCCAAGGTGTGTGTGTGTGTGTGTGTGTGTGTGTGTGTGTGTGTGTGTGTGTGTGTGTGTGTGTGTGTGTGTGTGTGTGTGTGTGTGTGTGTGTGTGTGTGTATATATATATATATATATATATATATATATATATATATATATATATATATGTATATGGGTCCCCTACACGTGATAGAAATTCCAAAAAGCCAATTCTCATATGGCCGAGACCATACGATGGACTTCTGGAATTTTGAAAATGCAGAACAGGCATATCCGTATAGTGTGGAATGAGAATATTTCCATTTTCAGCACTGTAGTGTGATCTCGGAGTTGGTATATTTAAATTGCATATATATTTTTTCATTTAATCCTTATTATGTCTTCTAAGGGCTTAGCCTCCCTGTTTCAGTTGGCAGTAAAGCTCTTAAGGGCTTGCTGCTTAAACCTGTGTTTTTCAAGCAGCTCATCTCAAGCTGCCTAATGGTTTGAGTGCATGGAAGGTGACCTGAAGCTTTGGAAGTTGGCTGGTTGTTAGATCCTTGGCAGGACATTACCCATATAGCAAAGGCTAAGTTGAACATCTACTGTTATGGTATGTTTACTTAAACACTGTACTTCCCCAGAAGAGTACCTGTTGACCTTAAGGCTAAAAGAGTCAAGAACTAAAGTGTAAGAAATTAATGAGAATTACAGTTAAACAGAGAAAAACAACAAGGCAGGTTGATGGTGTTTATATTTATTATGATTTATTTTCCGATTAAATGTTATGCTTGATGACATGAATTAATGTCTGTTTTTCTTCTCATGAATGAACAGTGGTTCAAATGTATGCAGACACACACCCATAAACACACACCCACACACCCACACGCCCACACACACACACACACACACACACACACACACACACACACACACACACACACTTATGCACATGCATATTGTGTGCACATGCAGGTGTGTGTAAGTCATGTGAATGCACACATACACACACAAAAATACATACAGTCACATACCTACATACACTACATGTGTATATATATATATATATATATATATATATATATATATGTATACTAATGAGTATCAAAACACAGTATCTAGCATTAATAATTTATTTATTTTGATAAAGCACTGAAGGACTGAAGGTATCCCAAAAGTGCAAGCAGCACTGTAAAATCTGTGCTGGTCCAGTAAAAGGTGTGAAATTACCTCTGTGTTCCTGTGTTTACTTGGATAGGGCTGCCTTGAATGATGTATGTACACTCGTATTTCATTATGGCACACCTCGATAACATGCCTCAGATCTGGATTGCTGGGGCACTACTGGTGAATGATCTTTGCATTACTAACTGGCTCATATCAGTGCCTGGGAATACATAATATTTATTCTGAGCACTTATTGAATTTTTTCAGACCCTTGCTTAGTGGTTGCACTACAGGCACATGTGTTTGGTCAATATTACCATCAAGAATGATCACTAGTTTATCAGTGGCATTGCATGGTTTGGTCTTGTATGATAGTTTGTGTCTGGGCAGACATCATGCAGTGTAGGCACTAAAGCAGATCACCTGTAAATGCTTCCACTATGAGTGGATAAAAGTGAATGCACCAAGAATTGAAATAATTTAACTGCATTCCCTGAAAAACTCCAAAAACATTTTTTAAGTGTATTTGCAAGAGGGCTTCCTGCATTCCTGATATAGGGGGCAAACCCCCTCCCCCTGAACTTATATATACCAATTTCATCGTTAGACCAACTTGAAAAAGGGGAAAATTCCCCCCAAAAGGGAATCACTTCTGTCACAATTCTCCAACAGTGATTTCTTATGGAGGAACTCCAGTTGCCAGTGAGTTGAGCCTTGTGCAACTGATGGTTGGACGTTTAGTCTTCATCCACCAGTAGGTTACACTCTCTAAACAACATTAACAGTGCTAAAAGCAGAGACTGATACATTTCACAGTGACCTGACCACATTTTCAATAAATGTTCTGAAGGCTTGGAAGAAAGCAGTTTATTGCCAAGTTTCACAAACAAACTTGACGTATGTCTTGACTTATTCATATATTGGGAGAGGGGCAGGCAAGCTTCCTGAAGGATAACAGGCTATAAGTTTAATAACATGCACAATGGTTTACATTCCTGTTTCATTATTAGTTCACTAGTCTTGTACTACTCCTTTGCTAATACTTGCAATTGATTTATTTCCTAATGTACATTACATTTCTAGATTAGAGATCTGGATATTGCTCTGTGAATACAGTCATGTTGCACAATATTTTTCTGTTAAAAAAATGTTAACACACCCTACAGGGTGTTTCTCAAAATTAACATTTTTACCCCAGTCATATCACTCAGCTGTCCAGATTTTTTGCCTCATATTTTTGGTCTGTTCCACATAAAATTAATAGTTTCCTGGCAAATTACTGAGGACTGAAGTCACTAAAAAATGCCAGACATTTCATTTTCAAACTATAAACTTCAAAAATGCATGCTAATGTTAAATATTTTATTCTATCAACCTTCTAAGTTTATGAGTAATATTTAAAAACTGACCATATTTTGGGGACTTTGTCCCCTATTATTTTTAGCTTTGTCTAGAATTCTTGCTGTAAGAGCTTGAGAGGTATGAGCCCAGTTATCATTATGTTGTGATTACACCAACAGATATCTGGAAGTGTTTATGTTCTATATCAATGCATATTATTTTGTATCACTTATTATTCTACAGAGTGTTTTACAATGCCTTATCCAATCAGGTACAGCATCAAAGCAACAGAAAAGGCAATATGCTCACAGAAAAGACATTAACATCTCATGGAAAAATTAAGAAAGGTATTACTATAGAGATGTTACATTTTCACTGATATCCATATGAATGAACTACTGTTTGCTTTAAACAAAGAATCATAAACAAGTGTACAACAGCAGTATTACGTAACATAGCTAAAAAAAAAAACAGAACACAAAGCTGCAAAGTATGACATACAAATAAGAACATTTTGCAGTAATGTAGCACCAGTTGAAACAGACAATAAGATAATTTCAAATCCTTAAGGTACTCAAAAAAGGAAGATAAAACATTAATTTTTCTTTCAAGACTCATGTCCATTAATTTCTTTTCCTTCCAAAACAAGTGTGTACTGCATAAACAAGGCATGGAAGATAATATGTTGTTATCAATGTCCTATACTTCATGCTTGACTACCACAGATCCTGTGCCTTCATGCACAATAAACTGATCATAGGAGGTCTCCATAACAACCAGGCAGATACCAAGCAGGTCACTGTGTGAGAACCGGAAATTAATGATTACAGCTAAATGCTTGCTGCTTCCATGACTTCTGAAGTCTGGGAATCATTTTATTCCACAGTGAAGCTCCCCTTATATGCTATATGCTGTTTATTGTAAGACAGGAAATTAAATGCTCTATCAATTTCAAGCTAATGTTACTAGTAAAGATTCTCTCAACTCTGACTGAAACTGGCTGGCTTATCATGGACCAGGCAACACTTTTGCTTTATAGCAAAAAAAAAAAAAGGATTCACTTCCATGAGCAGTAATATGTAGCAGTACCTTGCAAATCAATATTTCTTGCATGCTTCATCACACAAGCTATGGATGCATCGCTCATATTAGGTTTTATTACAATGAGGTAAATGATAATCCTAGCAGGAAACATTGCCAAGCTGAATGAAATTTCCCATGTAATAATGAAATATATTTTTCAGTGGCATACATACATTAAATTTCTTGTTTAAACCAACATGCATTAAGATAATTAATACTGTGGCTAGTTTTAGAACCAGCATTTTCTCAAATGCACCTTCCCCTCTACTTGTTATATTTTGTATCTGACTGTTAGGAGACAAAGTATTTTCGAAATGTATACACATACAGTACAGCTTGTGAAATCTGTATCTGGAAAATAAATGCCTCAGCCTGTTAATGTAATATAAATACACAACTACTTATAAAAGAATATGATTATGTTCATAAAACTGAAATACTCAATGAACTATAGCTTCAGCAATGTATTAACTCATTGCATCTGAAAACCCATACTTTGAATTGCTGAGCAGAAATAGTATTACCTTCACCACCAAAAAAGCTTTAAATATAGCTGTTAAGAAGGAAAGCTCAATGTAGCACTAAAATAATATAGAAAGGCTAACAGTCTAGCCAGTTACACATGCAGAGTGTACTCAGTTTAGTACATTTGTCTCTATGCACCTGTCAGAAATAAGTCTAATGTAAGGTATATACCACAGATTTGAACAAAGCAGATCTAAAAAATGAGTATTCCTCAAAAATTGCCCTTTTGTAGCCATGTAATGCAAGAAGTATTAATGAAATCACATTCCTTAGGTATATGGAAAACAACATTTGGAGATTTATGCATATTTTTGCATGCCAAGTGACTGCAAGATGAGGACAACAATATGATATTTGAATCTTTCAGCTTTTCCCGGTTAGGGGTTGTCACAGGGGAACTCCAGTCCGCTAATGACTGACAGTGAATTTTTCCAGTGTCGAGTTGCCAGCCCAGCAACCAACCTTCAAGGAGGCACACCCACTAAAAAATACAAATTAAGGGCTACACACTTGAGCCAGAGTGCACATTTTATAACACACTGCAACATGTTCATTGGCCCCTATTTTTTTTTTCATGATCTGCATCTAATGGCTATGTTTATTTATCTATAACAGGGTCCATGAGAATAATGCTATGGCATTCTATGTGTCACCTGCATTACATAGTAATGCATGTCTACAATTCAATCATAATTTTGTCAATTCAAATCAAAATTGCCTCTCTGGTTTCTTTGCACTCCACCTGGTATACACCCCTTGTGCTATCTCCCTCCCCCAATATTAAGTCTTTATTAGAATCCTGCTGAGCATGGAGCCATCTTTAAATTTCTAGACTCCTACCAGGACACAAGTGCTCTTCAGCAATTGCATTCTGCTTGCTGGTAAGCCATTAGACCTCAGCAATTTGTTTAAAGTGTTCAGATTATAAAGAAATACTTACTTTTTACTCTTGTCTTGGTAGGCTTGAATTTGTTTAAAGTGCTCAGATTTGTAAAGTGATACTTATTTTTTACTCTTGTCTTGGTGGGCTCTGCCCCGCTCCGTTTCGCCCTCTCTAACGCTTGGGCTCTCTCTGCTCCCCTACCCTGCCCCCTATTCCCTCCCACCCCTTCTACCTCTACATTTATAGTAATCACAGCCACACCCACAGCTCACCCTCACATCACCTCCACCAATCACAGCTCCTTGAGTCAGATCACATTATACCACACCATTTTGCTCCACCACAAAATACTCCCAACCACTCTCATTCCCACTAGGTAATATTTACATCACCCACATTACTTACCCATCCACATATAGTGCAACCCTATAATTCCTATCCAGACCCTCACCTAGAACCAACTTAAACTTTATAACCATGACTATCACACAACTAAGTCTAGTCTGTCTTCTCATAATTCATTATAACACCACAAGTTATCACTCTAGCAATATCCCTAAACTTAGTAGCACACTACATTATGCACTCTCATATACAGACACCACACATTATAGTAATATCTGCCCACAATTGTTCAAGAACTACATAACGGACCAATTCAGAACTAAACACATATGCTCTCATTCCTACTTCAAAAAAACACAATACTTTCTCACACTCATCACCACACTCCAACATCTGTATCATCATTTTAACACCAGGCTCACCATAAGTGGGGATATCCACCCCAACCCAGGCCCAAATCCATATGGTCCAACACAAACTGCTCCAACACAAATGTCAGAACATAACATCCCCACTATCTTCATCCCTGGGCAAATCAACAACAGCAGCAAATTCAACCATCTTTTAATTCTAAATATTAATATTAGAAGTATCCAGGCCACAGTAGCACACTACTCCCCAGACATAGTTGCTTTAACAGAAATCTGGCTAAATAAAAACATAGCTAACTCAGAAGTTCTCCCTACTGGCTACAATATCATTAGACAAGACAGATAACTTTGTAAAGGGGGTGGAACTGCCTTACTGTATAAGTCCAACTTAACTGTATTGCAATTACCAAACTCCTACCCCTCCCCCAATAATTGGGACATACTTATCTCAAAACTGCAACTTCACCCTAAAAAGGGCATCACCACAATTGTGATCTATATTCCACCTGATAATACACCTGCTAGCCTTGAAGACTCCTTATCTTGGTGTTCTTCCACATACTCACAAGAAACTTCTGGAGGATTTCAAGCTAGATTGGTTCATCTGCATATTAGAACCACCAAGTAACGTAATAAATCTCCATGGCTACCAGCAGCTAGTCCAAATTCCAACTAGATGTGATAAAAAATCTAAAAGGGAATCCATCCTTGACTGGGTCCTAACTAACAACCCCACATTGTACCCCCACACAGGCAGTCTCCCAGACACCTTAAGTGACCACAACATAATATACCTTATACGTAGTAGAACAAGCATATGCAAAACTATTAACTATATATCCACTAGAAACCCCAAAAATGATCTCCTGACATCCTCAATACTTTACTCTGTAACTGTGACTGGACCCCCCCTAAAAACCTTCCCACTTGACCAGGCTGTAGCATATTTCAACAAAACATTTCTACAACACCTAGACACTGTCACTCCATTGCGCAAAATCAAGGTTAGAACCTCTACAAACCCCTGGCTCAATAAAGAAACAAAACAAATTCTTAAGTCCAGCGACACTGCCTGGCTTTACTATAAAAAAAAAACAAAGAAACACAAAGCCTAGCTAAGTACCAAGAACTGCACAACCATGCAAAAAAATGCATTAGGCTGGACAAAAAATCCGACTACATGACATTACAAACTAAATACCAACACAACCCCCAAACAGTTTGGAAAAATGTAAACCAGCTACTAAAACCCACCCAAAAGGCTACCCCCAAACCAACCACCCCTTACACTACAGTTCCCATTGAAACACAATTCAACTCCCACTTTGTGAACTCAATTGTATCCTTAGTGTCACAGGACAGTTCCTTCCTCACTACCCCTCCAACACATATAACACTAATACAAGCTTTGCCCTCAAAACAGTTTCCACCACTTCAGTCAAAAGTATGCTCTCCAAACTAAAAACCTCATCAACAACAGCTGACCTACTCCCCAGCTATTTCTTGAAACTCACAGCAGATGCTATTGCTATCCCAATCTCCACTCTCATAAACAGATAAATTCTTGAAAACTATGTGCCCAAACTCTAGAAAATATCCTATGTTACACCCATACATAAAGGCGGGACCTTCACTGAACTTAATAACGACAGACCCATTGCTTTACTCTCCCCCCTGGCCAAAATCCTAGTAAAATGCATCCATACTCAGGTGCTAAAATATTTCCTAGACAGAAACATCCTGTCACCTACTCAGCATGGTTTCAGACCTGCCCATAATACCACTACAGCCCTCCTCTGCTTCACAGACACAGTAAACCATCTCAAAAACAAAGACCTGCAGGTGTCAACTCTCACCAGATCCTGCTAAACAAACTAAACCAATATCACCTATCAAATTCCACTCTTACCTGGTTCCAAAGCTACTTAACTGACAGGTACCAATCTGTGAAATGGGAAAATTCTCTCCCTCCTCAGCTGCCTATAACTATAGGAGTCCCACAGGGTTCTTTCTTAGGACCACAACTATTCACAATCTTCACAAAGGTCCTCCATACCTCCACACAACATGCATCTATCATTCAGTATGCAGATGACACTACCTTAATCTGTGCTGCACAAAACATTCCCACCCTCCTGCAAACAACTCAACTAGCATTCTCTGACATTGAGAACTACCTTACCAAAGCCCAACTTATCCTCAATCCAAAGAAAACTCAGCTTATGATTATAACCAGTTCTAACAAAAGCACTGATAACAGTCAATTCACTATCTACTCCACAAATGCTACTTCAATCACTCCAGTGGCACAGGCTAAGTTATTGGGAATAACCATAGACTCCCACCTAAAATATGATAGTCATCTCAACTTAACTATTAAAAAAGTACATGCCAAACTGGGATCACTCTACAGTATCAAACCATTGTTTGCCAACAACACAAGATCAGCCATTGCTTGCTCCCAACTTCTATCCATCCTAATCTATGCATCTCCCATTCTGACTAATCTCAACAAAACTGAACTAAGCAAAATGGAAGACTGCTATAACAGAAATGCCCACTTTGCTGCAAATTGCTCATATAGAACTCATCACTGTACTGCTTTGAGACAGCTCCACTGGCTTGAACTGCCCAACCTCCTAACCTACAATCAGCTCTGCCTCTGTCATTCGATCTATTACCTCCCCAATAAGTGTCCTGCCCTCAAAAACCTAGTACAACATCACTCAGCCAAAAGGCCTCTTAGATCATCAAGCAAACTACTACTAGAAGTCACCAACAGCTACAATAGCTTTGTAGATGCACTATATAGTATTTCAGTGGATAAACAATGGAACTCTGTCCCCACTAGCATTCAAAACACATTGTCCAAAGCCTCCTTTAAAGACCTCATCAGGCAACATCTCAAGCAAAGGTGGCAGTGCCATGATTGCTCCCCAGGCTAGTGAAAGTGGCTAAGGTACGCATACTAAACCTAGAGTACTTGATAATAGTTTTCAATCTTACTCACAAACACTGGCTAATCTACAATGTATGTACTGTACCTGTGTACTATGTATGTATTCTACCTATGTTCCAAATTCCAGCTGTACACCACAAATCTATGAATTACCTTTATTTTTAAATTAATATTTTTTTTGTTTGTTCTCTCCACTGTGACTGTTGATGTGCTGCATACCACTGTAAAAACATGTATTTTGTAATTTGTGTGTATACTGATCATGTCTAAATAACTAAATGTAATTTTTCTATGTGGAGCTTTTCTCCCCAGGCCTGTGCTGAAAAAGGGCCTTTTAGGCTCAGTCAGACACCTCCGGTTAACAAATGTAAAATAAAATAAAAAAAATAAATAATATTTGAGTTAGCACAGTTTATTTTTTAATTCGATAACTGGATAGGTCAGCTAGTTCAAAGACAAAGGCAAGCTACAGCGCAGATATTAAATGACGCAGTAGATTGCTAGCATGTGTGAGATGGTAGAATTATACTGTCTGCACAGTTCTAGAGACAGCCACAACAAACATTTATTGAAAGCAAACACTGCGAAAGTTTAGAGGTAGGTACAGGATGTCACATAGTAATATGAGAATCAGTGGGCCACATCTCCAAATAGGCAAGTGATTCATCTAGTGTAGTTACACTTGCTGAAGTGCAATTAGCCATGGCGGGTCCATGTCACTGAAATACAGCGGAAACAAACTATCTCCATGTTTCAGCCAATCGACATTAGACATACTAGTTAAATCATGTCTGCAACACATGCTTCCCTACTGTCCACTGGGTCTGATTTTGCAGAACACCCCATGTTTTATTCATACATTTGGTCATTTCCTCATAAAACACATGATTGCTTGGCAAAGTACTAAGAACTACAGTCACTGAATAATGACAGATACTTGAGTTGAAGAATTTACTACAGACGATGTAAAGTAATACAAGCCTGGTAGTCATTAACGTTAATAATATATCAGAGCAATATGTCAAATCAGTCCCTAATTCTTGCCCATTTACCCACCACTAATTCTGTCTGCATCACCAGTCCCTGTCATTAGAGTTGGAGAGCTATGCCACACATTCCAGAATGACAGCATAGGACCTTACCTGATGGACACATAAACATAGAAAATTCCAAACTGGATAATATCAAAGCAGCAATACTGAATACCAAAAATGTAAACAACAGATTCTCTGAATTTGGGGTGTTCTTTAACCTCAATTACATCTTCATTTGTGTAGTTACATAAACTTGTTCCATTGTAGTGATAGCATATCCTGCATTCCAGGGTACAGTGCATATCATGCATGCAGATCCATGTTTATTCATCCATGTTTATACATAACCCCACTTTCTCTCACAAAAGTTTGCATGATAAAAATCTGAAACTTGTCAAAGCCCCAATTACATGCAATAAAATGAATTATCACATTATTGTCAGTTATAGATCCCCATGTGTACCCTTTCAAAGTATATAGATTGTATTAATCAGTTAGAAAAGTTAACATCTGAGCCAGGTAACTTTCTACCTGCATACAATGGTAAATACATACTACCAACAACAAATATGCCCAGAAATGTCCAGACATTATAAATGCTGACGCATTTGACAAAATTTCCCCTCTACCCACCAGAGGTGTTAAGCTCTTTCATCTTGTCCACACAAACATTTTTACCAATTTTTCCGTCATTCCCTAATCAAATCTGACCATCACTGATCTTCTCTACAAAAACATGCTTTTCTCCAATACCAATTATTTACTATTTATTGATTTTAATGATAGATGGTATAACTGCCCAGCAATCCTTATAAGTGAGTCTGCTGTCTTTTCCTGTAAACTGTACTCCTCGTTGGACAGATACATTGAGATATCTATACCAATCCTGTATAAGCAAAATGACAGGTTTAAAGCTGAACTCATATGGTGAGACTACTATTCCAACAGTCTCTATAATAAGAAAGACTAAATAGTAAAAACACAGTTTGGAAGAACTAACAGGAAACATTATTAAGTCACTAAAATGAAAGATCAGTGCTGCCATGTACTAAACTGTTTTCTCGAGAGGTAGACTTCTTCAGATCAAAGTCAATGTCAGAGTCAGTCTCGCACTGGCATTGATCTGAATGAATCTACAGCTCTTCAAAAACAGTTTAGTCAAGGACAGGCCTGAGCTTTCACTTTAGTGTCTCCATAAATTTTACTGTTAGCTCATCCAAACAATGCTTCTATTGTTGTTGTATTGTGATATAGCCACCTAAGGCTTACTGTACAGGGTTAAAGGCTATCATCAACTTCAAGACTGTTTTATATAATAAAAAGAAAAACCTCCTGGTCATTATTATTCAACATTAACTGCATAATTATTAAATATATTTAAAACTGGTACGTCTCAGAAGCTTGCCAAATGGAAAACCAAGGCCGGTTATGAACTTAGGATTGCAACAAATTCAAAAGACAACTAACTACCATTTCTCAGATATATTACATATCTTAAAATAAACAACAATTGTGCATTGAACTTATCTCCAGTGGTGCCTCCTTCTCTGACCGCAAAGACATTGCTGCTATTATTGTGGGCAAATTCTCTACCAACTTCACTCCACCAACCCTCCCCTTTGTCCTGCATATTTCTTCCTGACAGCCCCCCAAAAATCAATTTGGACAAAGTTCTTTTGTCACTTTCCAAAATTAATACTACTTTCTGAGGTCCCTAGATATCTGCTGAAAAGTCCCACCCAGCAACCCCACCCCTATCAACTTTTCAGTCTGAGTCTGTCCAAAAGTTATGTCCCTGAGATCTGGCAAATGGCCGTTATGATGCACTTGCATAATGGTGGTCCCTCTACTGACTGCAGGAATTGCAGGCCTATTAGTTTCACTAATGCTATTTGCAAGGCTATCAAATGTATTAGAACTGAAGTAATAAGCATTAATATAGGTGACATTATACTGCTGGAAGTACACCATTTTATTTAGTAAAAAGGCAGACCATGCTTGCGAAATCCTGGTGGAGTTGTTTCAAATGGTTACTGAGGCCATATATGAGGGTCACAGAGTTCAGAATGCTTATCTGGACCTTTCAAAGGCCTTTGGCATTATCATCCATATTGAGTTTAATGACAAACTGACCCAAAACAACATCAACCCATACATAGTTCCCTGAATAGGTAATAGGCTGACTGACAGTACATGTACCATTAAAGTACATTTGCAGTATATAGAAAATGTTAACCAGTACCACCCTGTAGAGGTGTGTCCTGGGCATTGTCCTCTTTGGTAAATATTTTTCTGACATAAAAGACAATGTAAAGGGACTACGGATAACCAAGTTGCTTATGACTGTAATCAAAGTCTTGGTATATTAACCAGGGGGCTTACCCTCAACAGTAAGAAATGTAACATTGTTTCCTTGGTTAAATCTAGGATCATTACTGTTCACCAGATAGAAAACATTTTACTTAAATTTGACACAGGCATCAAGGATTTGTGTACATATAATTCAAAAAACTGGAACCATACTTCAAACAATGGTAATAACAACTGAAACTGGAAAAAAAAAACATCTGCAATCGTAGGATTACATACATGAAAACACCACAAGCACCAAAATGCAAAATATATCCAGAAAGGAAAGAAAACAACTGCCAGTATATCCAAACGATTTATTCCAAATAGCTTCTCTCTCTCTAGCGCCTCGTCTTCTAAAAGCCTTCAAGGAGTATCTCACAGTAAAAAAACAAGTAACATTTATACACACCTTCATTAATTCATTATTCAATTAAAACTGAACAATCAGATGTTAACAATGTAAAAACAATTATACAATTAAATCACACTCTTCCAGCAGCATTCAGTATTCAGCCCCTTAGGAATCAGGGTCTGATATTTCAAAATAAAAATCAATTCTTTTTTCAGAAGTTCATATCTGATCCTATCTTCACTAACTTCTTGTCTCACAATTTGTTCTAAAATAGATACTCTAAAACTATTACATTCAGAGTTATGGTATTCAATAAAATGTTGTGCTAATGGACTTTCTATTTTCTTATTTTTTATGTCTCTCAGATGCTCCATAATCCTAATTTTGAACATCCTTTTTGTTTGACCCACATATTTTTTACATCCACATCTAATAATATAAATCACTTGTTCTGTGGTACAACTAAAATCCCCCTTAGGTATATAACTAATTCCATTAATATAAGGGAAAGAATTCTCCACATAACTACAAATTTTACATTTTCCACACTCTTTAGTACCTATACTTTGAACAGATCTAACTAAGGATTACATACATTTCTGATTACCTCATCAGAAAGTTTTGAAACATGAAGAGAACAAACCTAAGATGACATTCCTGCTTAGTTTAGCAAAAGCATATCAGTGTCAAACAGGAATGGAAACCAAACTGGAAGTAGACAAAACTCAGGCAGCAAATGAATGTGCCCAAACTGGAAGTAGACAAAATTCAGGCAGCAAATGAGTGTGCCAAAAAAAAAAAAAAAAAAAAGAATATAAGAAGAAGGATCAGATGAGAAGGCAAGAAATATGGAAAAGGCATAAATATAGTTGTAAGTAAAGAAAGCACTTGAGACATTCTTATGTTGAATAAGATGTGACCCAGGAATGGCTAAGGAAAGGTGAAATTATACCAAAAGATGAAAGGTTAATATGAGTGGCCCAGGACAGTGGACTACAGACACATTGACGTATAAAGTCCATTGAACCATTGAACATGTGAGAGAAACAGACAAATACAGATTCTGTAAAACAGAACTGGAAACCGTCACAAATCTTCCTGCTGGGTGTGATACACTAATGGCAGAAGGCCTGTATACTGAAAGGCAAAATAATGTGGCGAGACTATTGCATTGGGGATTGTGCAACCATTACAATATTGAAGTAGTTAAGAAGATTGGACACATTAGCCACAAAGCATTATAGAGAATGGTGAAGTTTATATCACATGGGATTACCCATTACCAATAGTTAAAAAAATAGATGCAAGAAAAACAGATATAGCAGTCAATGAAAAGAAGACAAAATTGTTCATTGAAATCATTATACTCAGTGATTACAGTGTCTTATATACATAGAGGCACAACATCATAAAATACCAAGATTTGTAGGCAGAAACGAGGGCAATGTGGAAGAAGGATGCCCAGACAGTTCCAATGGTATTAGGAGCAATGGGTCTCATAAAAAATAATTAATGGTCTTATTCAGATATGCTACCAGTACATGTAAATCTATATGAAATACAGAAGGAGTACATTCTGGAGACATTGCAGGTGCTGTGAAGCGCATTTTTGGCTAACAACAAAGATTAAAACATTACTAATTTCAAAAACTTTAATCATACTTTGACTTAGGCATGAGGTCCATTCCCATCATGGTATTAGAAAACCAAAAGACTTGGAAAAATTAAAGCCACAAAACAGATACCTGAGCTAATGTAGCCTCTGCTTCTGGAATGGGCTACCCTCACTCACCGATCAGAATACTTCCTTAACAATCTTTAAAACCAGTCTGCATGGTAGAATGAGTGATTGTAAGGATTCACTGGTTATATGTGGAGAAAGTCCACATTGTTTAGTCTCCTACCAGTATTAAGTGATATGACTTATCTTCTCAATGGTCTCCTTAGTTGTTAGCTTAGTAAGAACCTATGAATCTATGAGCCTATAAAAAGTACCTTCTCACAACATGAACTAATTTGTAAATAAAATAATGTCACTTAGTTTGCAAAGGCATGAATTTTTACTACTTTGTACCTACCTAAATGATCCATCAGGAAAAAGTTTAGTAACAAAACATGAACCTAGTGGTCTGTAACACTATATTTCACTTGTAGTTCCAGAATTTAAAATGTTTTCATTTAGATTAACAGTGGGGTTACAACTGCTTTTGAGTATGACCTTGGAGCAGTAAGGAACTGTAGATTTCCCCTTGATTGTTTTTCTTTCAGGAACTTATTAATTTCCTGATGCATACTGTTTTGGATTCACTCAGGGGGTAGGGGAGTTTGGTGCTTGTGTTATCAATGATAAATCATGTATAATAAATCACATATTCAAGCGCAACTTGGAGCTATGGATAGGAAACAAAAAATATGCCCTAGGGCTGCCCCTGAACTTCTAATGGGCCATGGCAGCTCCTAAATGCTTTATCTCATGCGTGGGTCTCCTTTAATTAGCTATGGTATGATCCCAGTTATTCTCAACAGGGTTAACATATAATTATCAAAACCATTGAATGGTAAGACTAATCTCTAACCAAATGAGATAGGTTAATTCAAACATAAAAAAGGAATTTGACTAGGTTTAAAATGGACAGCTAGCCTAGTACTTACCTATGAAAAAGAGTTCAGTATTGCACTTCTTCAGAAAATGGAAAATTTTTGCTTCACTCACGCCTTTACCGTTGTCAAACAAATTAGTGAAAATTCTTTGCAGCTGATGTCCCCTTAGACAATAGTCACTAATGGACCACCTTAGTACTCTCACCAGGGTTATGACCTGATATTGACTAGAACACTCACATGAACCAGCCAAGTCTGTAAAAAAGTTGCTGGTCTAATGTCACACAATAAGACTCAAACCATGAAATGGGTGTGCCCAAGTTTACACCTTAGAAGAAGTTCTGCTATATGGTACAAAGTGTAGCCCAGTGCAGCTGCTTACAATAAATGTACAAGAACCATCTGCCCTTCTGAATCAGCAAAATAGCACTAGAAAAGCTAATGTGTATGTATCTATGCATTCCAGGTTATGTCATCTATGTTTCTACATATTTTATACAAGTGCACATTTACACTGTCACTGTCTTAAAGGCACACCCCTTGTAACTGAGTTAGCATGTGTAGTTTATACCATTAATTTCCCCATTTAAATGTTAATGTTGTTATGTCTTCATGATCCTTGGCAATGTACTTCACCCACACCTATTGCATTGCCCTTCATACTCAATAAAAGCATATAACTTACATTCATGCTGATCAGGCAGGGGTCATTTCATGTCACACTTCCTCAGTGATCACTGGAGATGTCTAACCCCACAACTGTACTTGCCTGGTATCACAAATACTGTTGCAAACACAGCAGTACTATAGCAGTGCATCAGATTTAAACTGCACCATTCCAAAGAGCTTTCATACCTACTTGCTAAATAACATGCCTGCAAGAGAAAAAGACTGGCAAAGAAGTACGTGTATAAATAAATTGAGTTAAAGCCATAGTACAGTGAAGGCACTAACACAGACCGTGTTAACATAAAGCAGATGGCATTCCTGCAGAATGACAAGTTCTTAGAGTTTAGTCACTGTAGTTCTTTAAAAACATCCAGTCAGGGAAGCTATTTCGGCTGTGCTCTGGGCTCTACTGATGATGCTATTTAAGATGTCCGAAGCAGTATATTTCTTACTGAAGCATAAGATCTATGTGAGGCAGTCTAGTCATTCAACCAATGCAAAATATTTTCAGTGTATAACAGAGTTGGATCTTGATCAAATGGAGCCCTAGGCAGGGTAATGGATGAGCCCTCCCCCCCACTGCAGCCTTTCACTTGTTCCATTACTTGTCTATTTCTCCCCAGTTACCATAAACACTGTTCAAACCTGCCAGAGTGCATACTGTTTTCTTCATTACTTCTACAATAATTACAGATTTTTGGGCCTAATTTAAAACTTTTATTTCAAAATGTATAGCACAGACACTGATAGCCATTTGCTAAACAAAACAATGCTGTCACACAATGAATACAGACCTAGCATGAGCAATAAACTTCTCTGCCCTTGAAACTCACATTGAAATAACATTGAAACCAGCATACAAACAATGCATCTGGCCAGTGACAGATTCAGTTTACCTTTGGGCTGTTTTCAGGCCATAGGCCCCTTGCACACATTTTTAGGACCACACACACATACATGTGTTGTTTGATTCACCTTCCTTATTGTATTAAATTATACTTGTTGTATAATGCAGCACCACTTCTGAGTGCATTTTAAATTTGTAGTTATAAACATTTTTCTAGTAAGCAATGAAACAAAACATATGAATCAATAATGATAATAACTATCCATTTTAGAACATTTCAACCATGAAAGGCCACTCAAACTTCAGTCATTACATCCACCAGTATTAGCCAATATGCACAATCTCTGCAGAAGTAAAAGTCATCTGAATAATTCCACATTAAAGAGATCTGTAACTAATGAAGAGTTTACTACTGGTAAGGTAAAAAAAACTACATTTTATTGTTTCATGTAGCAATTCAGTGCCTGCTGCCCTTGAAGAATAAATTGCATATGTAACATTAAAACATTGGAGGCTGGTTAGTATTGCAATAGGTAATAGCTGGCAAACTAGAAATAGTTTCATAGTTACTAGGCATCTTATCCAAAGGAGGGTGCACTCAGGAGTGCAGCACCCACAACCCTTTGAATAGCACTTCAGTATCAGCAATCCATCTACACCAAAGGTAAGTATGCTACCTGTTATGCTACTTATACAGGTTTCAAACATTCTACCACAAACAGTAATGGTCATTTGCTAAACAAAACAGTTGCACATTGAAAACAGATATAGCATCAGCAACATTAAACTTGTCTACCTGAAACTTACAATTTCTTGAAAATGCACTGAAACTCACATTCCTTGTAAATGCACTCCTGATAAGTAAGTCTGCTAACTGGTGTAGATGATTCAGGCTCATGTGTTCTATAACCAAGATACAGGGTTTGTACTTGAGCAAATTAATTAACTAACCTGTCATCCCTAACTTGATCATTACACACACACACACACACACACACACACACACACACACACACACACACACACACACACAATCACATGACACACACACACACATACACATACACACACACAAACACACACACACACACACACACACACACACACACACACACACACACACACACACACACACACATGCACACCTTGTCTCTGAAGTTAGTTCTGTAGCAGCACACTTACCTACCGAAGGAATGTATTGCTTGTCTCTCTCATGACAGCAAGGAGTTCTTCATGATTAAATCCCAAGCAAAAGCAAGAAAGTTCCAACATTTAAATCTGTTTTGTTGTATGTGAATTGTACTAAAGATGCATGTACAAACACAGCGTATCCTTAAAGAACTGTAATTTTATTTTTTTTTAATTGTTTAAATTAAATTAAAAACTATGTATGTGTATGAATCGGGCTAGCTGCTGCACAGGTAAACGCTCTTGTTCCCCAACAAATATAAAACGCTAAAAGTCTGTATAAATGCGGAACAGGAATAGAAGTAAGGAGTTAAGCCAAAGTAACAAGATTCAAAAATGTCCAAATGATGTAATCCAAAAATAAAATCCAACTAGTAAAATCCACAAGCGTTTATTTAGTTATAACGGATGAGCGCTTTCACTACATTAGCTTCATCAGATCCATGTAAAAAATACAACAATTAACTCCATATATATATATATAAGTCATAAAATTGATTAATTAGCTAATCATGATGTAAATTAAAACTGCCTATCCATTTAAAGAAACAACACCTATAAGTAAAAACTATAATATATAACTTTCATAAACCTAAAAAGCAAACAAGAAGAATAATAAATATCAATATAATATGAACATTTACATAAGCATCAAAATATATAAAATATAAATACAAATACAAAAGAGATATATATAAAAATATGTATAAACATAAGAACAAAAACCAATATGTCAATATGACATCCATATATGCACAGGGTATATAAATTATTTTATGTGTCTGCGCTGTCTCAAATTGGGTTTAATTGATGCCCTTTCATTGAGCCCTGATTCTCTGTCAGCCCTCTATAAAATAATCCAGCCACTTTCTTTTCCTTCAGTGTATGACACAATGTTGCCACCCCTCTTATCTGGAGTGATAACTTCTAAAACCCTGAATAAAAATTCATGGTCAATACCATGCTGGATAACATGTTTAGCTAGGGCATTTTGCAAAGTACCCTTCCTGATGTGATATCTATGTTCTCTCATCCTATCTCGAAGTGGGCGGTTGGTCTTGCCCACATAGAATGAGGAACAGATCTTACAGACAGCTAGATACACTACATGTGCAGTCATGCAATTCGCATCAGCTTTCATATAAAATGTCTTATGTAGATCTGGATGAAAGAACTGTGTACTACTGTCAATAAGCGAGCAAAAATTACAATGACCACAAGGTTTAGTACACCCTGTCTTATTAGAACTTCTATCTGGCTTAGGGTAACATAGTAACCTTTTTAAGTTACTTTTATTCTTGAACAAAAAATGTGGTACATCCCCAACTATCCATTTAAGATCTTCATCAACTTGTAAAACACTCCGATATTTATTAACAATCTCCCTGACCTCAAAATGGTCAGATGAGAAGAACGTGGAGAACCTTACATGAGGCTCAACCCTTTTTTCTATAACTTCACTACTAATACAGGCCGGTCCAAAATATGGCATTGCTGCTGTTGAACATAACTTATGTGCTTCTTCCAAATAATGGTTCACCTCTCCTATTTCATACCCTCTAGCTAATAATCTATTCCTTAAACTTTCCAAATCATTCGGGAGTTCAAAATGGCCGCTGTTCTGTGAGCACTGCTATCACCTAGGTCTCAATATACCCTGGATTAAAACAAACCCAGAAGGCAATGCAGAATTAATAATACAGAAATAACTGTAGATATTTACTGCTAATATCATCCAGCAAACAAAAGAGGAAGAAAAAGTGACAGATTCAGCTCAGAAACAGCAGGATTAACTAAGATTTTTGAATAACAGCTTAAGCAATGTGCTACTAAGGCCCTGCATCTGACTGCAAGATTGGCAAAACACTATACAGCAAGATGTCAAAAGAGGAAAATAATATGGAAACAACAACAACTAAGACCAAATTCTCAGTTCTAGCCTCACCTGAGAAAGACACAACTTCAAAAAGAGAAAAGACAACTAAATAAACTGATAACTCTAAAAATACAAATAAATCCAAGACAGACCAGCCAGCTAATCTGGAAGACATAAAATCTGCCTTATTACCTATCCAGCAAGCATTAAAGGACTTATCATTACAATTTCAAACCTTTGGTGACTCATTCAGCCAAATAATATCCAGAATGGAAAAATCTGAGTCCAAAATAATAGAAAATGAAATAAAAATAGACGCTATTTCTCAAAAAACTGATGCCCATGACAAAGAAATACAAAACTTACAAGCGAAATTAACAGATCTGGAAGCAAGATCTTGAAGGAACAATATCATCATCAGAGGAATACCTGAAACTGTACTTCATAACAATCTAATACCAACAATCAAGCAAATAATACATTTCCTCCCAGAGGAATCTGAAGAAATGCAGCAAATAACGATAGAGAGAGCCCACAGAGCCCTGAGGGAAATGCAAACATCACTGAAACCAAGACCTGTCTATATTAAAATATTAAACTACCAAGATGTAAATAAAATCATACTGGCAGCAAAGAAAAAAGGCACACTCACCTGGAATAATAATAAAATCTCCTTTTCTCAACACCTCCCAATACAAATAAGACAAGCAAGACAACTACTATCTCCATACTGCAGGTTCCTAATAGAAAAAAAAAATCAAATTCCAGATGAAACATCCAAATCAGTTAATCTTTTACATCAAAGAGGTTAAATACATGGTTGCTATCCCCAAAGAGGCAAAAGAGACATTCCTGGCTGTTTTCAAGCAAATTCCACCTTCAGAAGTAAAATAAATCCACAAAAAAAGATAAGGGTCCCTTGGATGAAAAAACAACCCCATTCATGAGCACTCTAGCTGGGATCCAACTCTGAAATCTTCCCCTTGCTGTCTAGGCCCTTGGGTCATTGATGTGAGCCATGAGGAACACAGGAAAGGGAAATACAGCCTGGGTGGGAACCAAAAATGAACTGCTGTTTCCGATGCACGAATATAGGAAGGAAGTTCCCATCTCGGATAATGGCTTGCAAATTCAGTCCCCCTAGGCTTTTGATGGCTTCATTAAGAACAGTCAGACAAAATGGATTTCAGCAAGCTCCAAAGGATTTTACTGCCTCAAAAATGAAAATTGATCTGCACCAGCTAAAAGAAGAAAGCTGCACCATAGATGTCAACCAACCTGCAAGCAAAACCTTGAAGAAATAAGGTACTGTTGAACTGAACCATTCACCAAAACAGTACACCCAGTACTGTGTAGGTGAATGAAACTCCAGCCTTAAATAATAGGCAAGAAATAAACTGTCAGAATTATGCTAGCTCATAGATTAATATTGGGAAAAAAAGGGAAAAAATTGTTAAATGCTTTATGTAAATACTAGAAATGTGTTAAAAGATCCTGGAGAGAAGTAATCTCAGGAAATTAGTAAAATAACCTAACAATCCTGGGATAATGTAAATATAGCCTTAATATGTCAACTATAGCAGAAGGACTGTTTGGCTAAGCTGTTTTTCTTTCTTTTTTTTGTCTCTCTATACTTCCTACTTCTGTTAAATAGGTGCCAAGTATATATTTTATAACCCACACAGATTGATGTGGAAAAACATCACTATAGGCACCAAAGAAGGCCGAAACCTGAATAAGCAAAGGGGAGGAAAAAGAAGTCAAATGAGAGAAAAATGTAAAAATGACAAGATTGATTGTTTAACAATATTACTATGGTACACATATTGCTATAATTTACTGAGGAATGTATATTAATATGCTGTTTTAAAAATACTATTAGAAAGAATTAGTCACAAGACAAAAACAATACATGCTGTACCTTAAATGCAACACCATCACTGTATAAATAATATGTTGGAATAGGCTAGGGATATTAAGTAGCAGTGTTTGTTGAGGGAACTAGTTTGTTCAGCTTTGTCCACATTGTTTATAGTAACAGAGGGGGGATACTATGGAGTAAATCTATATCTAAAAAGAAAACACATTCCAAGATTAGACGTAAAGGTAAACCATATAATTAACCTTCATCCTCCCCCCCTGATTATTCCTGGTCCAGGGATATAGTGGTTAGGCACAGTGTAGGGACGGGGATAAATAGATGCTTTCCTAAACCATCACACAGTAACACATACAAAACTAACAAAACAAAACTAATATACATGGCATATCTAAGGAATACACCTAATAAATAAATGTGGGAAATAGAATCATGGAATGTTAAAGGGCTCCAAAACAAGAACAAAAGAAAACTATTCTTGCACCTTGCATTAAAAACCACTGCCAACCTCATACTAATACAAGAAACGCACTTGACTGCAGATCAATGGGCAGAAATTAGCAGAAAGAAATGGATAAGTCAAATCATAGCTTCAGAGGGGAAAACAAACAGTGCTGGGGCTGCCATAATAATTAAAAACCAATTTAAGGAAAAAATACTTAAAACCAAAGCTGACAAGGGGTAAGATGGTGCTATGTAACATTTAATAGTCCTACAATACGAAAACCTATAATGGTACTTAATGTATACGCACCCTGTAATAACCAACAACACTTTTTTATGTCATTATACACAACCTTAAACCAATTTAAAGATCACTACCTAGTGATTGGAGGTGACTGGAATGCATATCAAAACCCAGAAAAGGATAAATCTAATCTGACCAAATCACATAATAAACAAGCCACATTAGCCCTTAATGAACTCAAACAAGATTTCAAACTATATGACCCTTTTAAACATGGGAACAGTGCAGATAAAACGGGGAAATTCACATTCTATTCGCAATGCCACAAAATGTGGTCAAGGATAGACTTCTTCTTAATCTCTGACATATTCATTAACATGGACCCAACAATAACTATACATACCAGGTTCTTTTCAGATCACTCCAAAATCACACTGAACATTAACTGGGACAAAAAGATATATTTAGAGAATAGGGGTCAGAACTGGTCATTAAACCCTAATTTACTTTCCAAAATGGATGTAATAAAAGAAACAGAAGCAATACTAAAAATAGCTCTTACAAATATCACTAACTCCCAAGTACCAACTGACATAGAATGGGCTGCAACCAAAGCACAAATCAGAGGATTGTTTATCAAAAAAGCAGCATACTATAAAAAAATACAACTGAAAGAGGAGCATATACTGAAAGGGAAAATAGAGCATCTTGGAAAAGAACTAATAAATAACCCTAAGAACCAAACAGAAGCAGAACTTTTAAAACTGCAAAGGGATCTATATATGTTAGAAACCAGGAACCTATCTTTCTATGAAGCCAGAATGTAAGCCACTTACGCAGAAGAAGCTCAAATACCATCTAGAGCTCTGGCCAGAATTATCTGCCAACACAAAAATGCCTCCAATATATCAGAAATAAACTACAGAGACATAAACTACACAAAAAATGAAGACATTATTAAAACATTTGAACAAATATACTCTCAAATATATGGAGCACAAATACTACAAACCTCAAAGGAAGATAGAACTCTTTTTCTTCAAAAACTGAAATTCCCTAAACTCAATTTAGACCAACAAAAAAAACGAACTGAGCTGATATCCATCAGTGAAATTATTACAACAATCAAACACTTAAAAGTGCATAAGGCTCCAGGTCCGGATGGACTCACATCAGAATTTTACAAAGCATTTTCCCCCTTGATAGCCAAACTACTATACTATACACTGAATTACATAATAAACTATAAAATAAATGATATCCACTTTAATGCCTCTAAAACTATATTTATATTAAAAGAATACACAGACCCCAAAAACCCCAACAGCTACAGACCCATCTCCCTCTTAAATATAGATACTAAAATATTTACCTCTATACTTGCAAACAGAATGAAAAATCTGATAGAAAAAAATCCTCTCCCCAGAACAATCCGGTTTTACACCACATAGACAGACTAGTGACAATACATTAACATTAGATGCACTAATATCCTACGCTAACCGATAAAATATCAACATCTACACAATGGTAGTGGATGCCCACAAGACATTTGATAGGGTTAATCTAGAATTCTTACTCCAAACAGTACCCTACTTTAATATACCCAATAACTTCATTCAGATCATCCAAACTCTCTATAGTAACCCATACACATCTCTGTATATAAATAAAACTTGGTCAAATAGGATCCTAATAAAAAATGGAACAAGACAAGGATGCCC